>NC_071650.1:3234341-3565174 GCF_014839835.1 Dryobates pubescens
GGGGCCCTTCAGTGATATTTCATGAATGGGTTCATTATGCTGCACCTGACTTACAGACCTTTGCCTTTTTGTTTTCTCTCAATGGGTTGTGTACAATCAAATACTTTCTGATGCTAAATCTTGTTAAGACACTGCACTTTGCAGGGCTGTGATGTCAGTAAGTTTAATCAATCTATAATTTTTGTGCAGGAAGATCCTGCTGTGACATTTAAACACCAGGTGATGCTCTGAGGAGGAAAGAGGAGCTCTATCCACAGCTGTTTTCAGAAGCCCACATATTCAGAGCCTTCAGAACAACTTCAGGTTGGCTTTTGTTATCATCAACATCTTTGTTACAAATAGAGGAGTAAGAATTGCATTAGCAGGAGTGGGCCAGACTCCAGATAGAGGCCCTGTGGAAGAATTTGCACAGAGTCCAGGTTAGCTCAGATTCATATTGGTCTCCAAGAAAAACATTCAGGAGAAACTTTAAATCCTCTGAAGAGAAATATTAACAGATATTCATGAATGGAAACTTATTATTAATTATTTCTCTCTTTCTTTCTATCTTACATTTTTAGTTTAAAATGTCATGTAAAGCCTGACATTGATAAAAACGGCAGGAAATGTTCCTTGCTCAATTAAATTACCACAAAGCCCAGCTTAACATCTGCTTGGCAAACCCTTCATAAATGCATGGCATTAATATTTAATAAAAATATCTATAGCCTTGGTTAGTACTGGAGACATTTCACACTTTGCTCACACATGGTGTTTCATATAATTATTCTCTAAAGGCTGTCACTTTAGTCCTTTAGCAAAATAAAAGCTCCAAGAATGATTAAATATAGAAAGTATATCTCTGAGGACAGTCTCCATCCAGGAAACTGTTTCTACTGACTCTTACATTACAAGGGAGAAGCACAGAAAGGAGAAAGCCAGGTGAAATTGGTGGCAATAAGGGAAAGTCCTCAACACTGTTGTCAGTATTAAGTGAGGGCACCAGAGTTGGTAGATTCAACCCAAACTCTACAGAAAGCAGAGCTCATACAGAGCAAAAAGGAAGAAGCAATTCCCCACCACTCTCTAGTCGAAGTGTAACACCTACTCGCAGGGAGTTGCACCTAAACGCCCATCCCTTCACCCACTCCATTTACATGATTTATTCCTACACTGATACTCACAAAGCCACTGCACAGCTGTTACACCACCTCAAAGATACCCCAATCCAGCAGCAGACAGCTGCTCTGAGCCTTCAAAGCTTCCAGCACCTGGAGGCTGCAAAACTTCTTGATCTCAGACACTCTCCTATAGCAAGGTCAGGCTAATGCCAGATGCTCAAAAAGAGGTGAAAAAAAATGGTGGTTACTTATACAGCCCAATCCCAGCTTGTGGGATGTGAGTGCAGGTCTGCTCCTCACCTCTATCTCAGGGAGCCAGCAGGAGGCCCTTAGGACTGGAGAACATCCATGCATAGCTAGCTGGCATCAAGATTAGCACAGGAGATATCAACGATGAGCAGGGGAGAGAGGACACTGGGCAATATGGCATGCTTGACTTACTTGCTAATCTGCTTTAGACATCTGCTTTAAAGATAAGGCTGGTGCCAAGCAATTCAAGACAACACCATTTTCTTGCTTGACAAACTACACTTGCCTCAGAATCACAGAATGTATCTGGTTGGAAGAGACCTCAAAGATAATCCAGTCCAACCCTCGACCCAGCACTGAAGGGTCAACATTGCTTACCATATTCCTAAGTGCCAGGTCCACACACTGCTTGAACACCCCCAGGGATGGAGGCTCCACCACTGCCCTGAGCAGACCATTCCAATGTCTGAGGAACCTTTCAGTGAAGAAATATTTCCTAATGTCCAGCCCAAACCTCCCTGGCACAGCTTAAAACCATTTCTTCTAGTCCTATTGCTTGTTTTCAAGAAGATGCTGGCCCTCCCCTCATTCCAGCCTCCCTCCAGGTAGTTGTAGAGAGTAATGAGGGCTCCCCTCAGCCTCCTCTTCTCCAGACTGAACAACCCCAGCTCCCTCGGATGTTCTTCACAGGTCAAAAATCTCAATCCCACCCTGTTGCTCTCTACCCCACTTTTGCTTACCCAAAGCAGCTTTCCCCACAGGTGGTCATTATCCCTAGATACTCTGTTGGGTGGGGAAAAATAAATACTCAGAGACTGTTTTTATCTTCAGCTTGAAAGCTGTGTGCCAACACATCACAGGAAAAACCATGCACAGCACTACCACACAGAGCTGAAGTTTCATCAATCAGGGCCATTCTTTCCAAGAAAAAATCATATCAGTCTAATGAATGAAGAATTAAATCCAATTCTGACTGTGACAGACATCAGTACTGTATCGAAAGCTGTTCAAACATATAAAACACTAAAAAAGTTCTGGGGAGAAAAGAAAAACAACCAACCAAACAAAAAGCTTTCCCCCCATGATGGTCATTCCCTACAGATGTCTTGATCAATAAATCTGCACACTTTTGCAGAGGCTTGCCAGTAATTAAGTGAAAGACAAGTATCTATGTTTAGAATAAAGCAAGCATCTATACTTGAAACAAAGTGAGGCGCTCACACAGAGCAGCTCCTGCCTCAGGAGACTTCACTCAGCTTCAAGGACAGCAGCAGCTTTATTAATTTGCAGCTGCCTAGAGAAGTGAATGAAAATGACAGCATCCAATCATGGAAGAGAACTGTAGAACTGCGTTGGTTGGAAAAGAGCTCTAAGATCATTGAGTTCAACCATTAAACTAAGACCACCGTGGCCATTAAACTCTGTCCCAGCGTGCTATGTCCAGGGAAGATGATTCCACCACCTCCAAGGGCAGCCTGGTCACTCTTTCAGTAAAGAAATTCTTCCTAATACCCAATCCATTCCAGCAACAGCCCAAGTCTGACATCAGAGTTGCTTTCTCTGTGCATTTTGGCACTTAGCCAGCTACATGAATCTTAGATTGACATATCTGTGTCCAAAACAAATGCTCCCCTCCCCCAGCACAGCAGACTGACAGAGGACAATCCTCCCTGGGTGTAGGATTGAGTTCACATTCAGCTTGTTCAAACCTTCAAGTGCAGTTACTGTAAAATATACTGACCAACAGACTCGAAGCACTGTTCAAGGACTTCTGCTGCAGGATTGACAGAGAGATAATTTAATCTGGCAAAATACTAAGGGTGAAGATGTATTATGGTACCTTGCAGGCTCATCCTTATTCCATAAATACTTCATGCTACAGCAGGATACAGTACTTACAATAATTAGAAGACAGATTATTCAAGGTGTTTGTGTGAAGAACCTCCAGCTATTAACACTGCTCTTGTCAGACAAGAAAAGGGAAGGTAGGAAAGACATTTCCTTAGACACTAGGAAAAAAGCTTCATCTTAAGTCAAACCTTGGATTCTTCCCCCCAAAGAAGAAAGAGCTTTTGGTCTTTTAACCTGTGAATGGGAAGGTTTTTGGATCAGCTGGCTCAAGGAAGTATAACTAACTGGAAGTGATGGGATGAAACTGAGCACCAGGGTGGGGGAAAGAGCTGGCTATCTGGAAACATTTAGCAAAAGTGGGGATATTAGGCTGTGGAATAATCTCCCCAGGGAAAAAGCTAAGCCCTATCGATTGAATCTTGCTGAAACTGCCCAGACAAAGGATAAAAAAACCAATTACAGTATAGTACAGTCCTCCATCTATAGGGAGCAGAAAGATGGTTTTCAGTAAGCTACCTCCACCACTAATTTTAATGGCCTCATATTTTGCTGAGCTCTCTTTGTTGATGAAAATTATCTCTGCTTGACAGTTTTGGCTGGGGGTAGGGGGCAACCCCATGAACCTCATGATAAAACGATCTGGTAGTCTTGAAGACTGAAACTCTCTCCATTGCTTGGCTCAAATGGGAGTACAGACTCTAAGGCAAAACAAAAAAAAAGGTTTCACTGAACATGCACAATGTTTGCTATGAGCTTTTACTCATAGCAAGGGTCAAGAAATGGAAACAGAGTTCAAAGAAAAACATGAAAGAATAAATATTTGGGAGTGTTTGTACCCTTCTTTGAATGACTCAACTGATTATTAGTAAGTATGGACCTTACTGCCTCATGAGAAAGGCTGCAGGGGAATACAGAGTTCAAAACCACCCAGAAAGCCTTTATCAGATGGGATCTTACCCTAAGGAGCTGCAGAATTGTGAAAGCATCACCATAAAATTCCACCAAGGAATTGGTGGAAGAGCTTTAAGAGCATAGAAGTTACAAGACCCAAACAGATCAGCACAGCTTTCTCCAGTCAGTGGAACCACTAGGATTTACATTGCTAAGCATCTGACCCCTCTTCTGTAGTCAGCTCTGGCAATACAATACCCTTTGTGATCTGAACATCTACAGAGCTGCCCTCAACATTCTTCTCACAACCTCCCTTTGGCAATAAAACATTGGTTTAAAAAGCAATACCTGCTCCAAACAAAGCTGTGATTTCTGTCAGGTCTGAATTAACTTAAGCAATGGTTGGGCTTGGTGATCTTCAATGTCTTTTCCAAATGAAATGATTCTGTGACTTTCTGTGAATGTGCAGTTGAGGATTTCTTCTTGTTTCTTGTAAGCCTTCACAGTGATCTGCCAATGCCCATTACAGGAACCACTGAGCCTGGCTCAGTATGATCATTTGTGGCACTGAACAGTCCAATCCTTGTTTAGTATTTCATATAAGTTTGCAGTGAAGGAAAGATGGTGACAAACACCAGCAAAAGGTACTGAAAATGCACCCTAAACCCACTTCCCTTCCTAAGATTTTTGTCATTAAAAAAAAGAAGCCCCATTTTCATGGAAAATATTCTGATCACTGAATTATAGGAATGGCAGAGCATTTGGGTGCGCTAATTTTGTCCACAACTTGTATAGAGACCCTTCAAAATGAAGACAACCTGCAGCAGTTGCAGTTCATTGGCATTTTAGAAGACTTGAGACTTAAGGTTCAGGCTTATAAGCTGATGCTTAAGGCTATTTTTCACTCCCCCTTTCTGTTTCTGCATTTCCAATGCTTTGCATATGGCCACATCAAAGCTAAGGATAAATAAAAAGTTAACATCCAAAGAGCTATTACATCCTGTAACAGCATGCTCATAAAGTGCCCGTAAATAAAACATGACCTTTAGTTTAAAGCTTGTGATTTCAGCTCTGCAGCTTTAAGAGAAATGAATTTGGAGATTTTAATTCTCTTTTTCAATCAAAACAGAAACCGGAAGGGAAATGTCCACAGTCAGGGACAAGGAAAGAGCAAGGCAGAGCATCTGTACAGATGGTTCCTCTGAGGGAAGAAGAACTAGTGCCAGGTCTACATGTTCATGTGTTTTGAACATGGTTTAGTGGTCATGGTGGTGTTAGGTCAGTGGCTGGACTCGATCTTAGAGGTGTTTTCCAACCAAAAATATTCTATGATTTTTGTGGGTAGGGGGCTGGAATGCACTGGTTCTCCTTCCCTTACTCCACTGATCACATCAAGGTCTGCTTGTCTGAAGGGCAGCAGGGCAGGACCGCAGCTTTCAGCCATCCTAACAAGATCAGATGCAGACATTGTTGCAAAGCATGGTGTGCTTCCTTTGCAAGAGATAAGCATTGTAGTGCTTCAAGAGACCACTTTTTCTTGAAAGGTGCCTTAAATTTGTTATATGATACATAAAGATGTAGGACCGTGCCACCTCTCCAGACATGGGCAATAAGGGAAGACCTTGCTTTCTACTCCTTCCTGAAAGAAGGTTGTGGGGAGGTGGGTGCTGGCCTCTTCTCCTTGCAATACCTCCACTCCTCACAATACCTGTTGTCTAGACCCTTCGCCAGCTTTGGTGCCCATCTCTGGACACACTCCAGCAGCTCATCATCTTTTCCCACGCTCCTCACTGCAACATTCTATGTGCAGAAAAGAACAGAGGCAAGCAGCAAAGCATGATGTCCAGGAGGGGCCAGAGACTGGCATGCTCAGGAAGGGGGCACTGGATAAAATGTGCTAACGCCTGGCAGCAGAGCATATTGAAACAACAACAAGACTGTCTGGGGCATCATGCTTCTCTTGTCTAATGGTTATGGATTCTGCAGAAATGCTAATGTTTGCACTAAAGGCCCTCTCAGCAATATTTTGCAGCCTGAATAACTCTTTATTTTGAATTGTGTAATTAGTTAATGAGGTTGGGGAGAAGTCCATCCTAGGGATCATTAGTTAGGACTGTAAAACATGGAGATTGAAGACAATTACTGTCTGAGGGAGTAGCAAAACTTCCCCACTTGTCAGCCAAACACATAATTACACCAAGTGCAGGTGCTGCACCAGCATTTGCTAGTCTCAATGTCCAGTCCTGGGCCAGGCAGCATGCAGCAGGTACATATCTGAGGCAGTTGTGTGTGACTTCCCACACAAGTCCTCCCCCTCCAGATCCCTAGAGCAATGGCACCACTCGAGGAAACAGCACACCTCAGCACTCAGATCTGATGAGCATATTTACTTTCTCAATGATCCCAAAAGCTAAGCTCTGCAACAGCATTTAACCATTGCAATGTCTACCACGTGCCTAAGGTGCAAGCATGTTTTTACCCCCAGAAATGTTATGCTGCACTACCAGAGATACACAGATTAGGTGAGAGAGGTCAGATCAGTTAAGGGCAGGGTTTAGTTTTGTTTGAAGTTACAACTGAAAAAAAAATAATTATTCAAAGATGTTTTCCATTTCTGTTGTCCACCTGGATCCATTTTTCCATCATGGCACCATATCAACATGCCAGTTTTGTGAAGGGTGGTGGAAAATGAGTAACTCCAAAACAAAGTTGTCCAAATGTGAGTTGTATCTAAACAAATGGTTACTGAGTCATTAGATAGCTGTGCAGAGTCCACGCTCCAGGGCAAGCTGTTAATACCTGTAGCACTTCTTAATCATTAACTCTTTATAAACTATTTACAAGCAGAGCTTTGTATTAAAGTGCAAATATAAACCCTATTACAGGAATAAACACAGTGTTCCAAGAGAGCAGTTACTGGAAGAGTTTAATATATGAATCTGCACTCTTTCTAAAGCAGCTAGGTTTAATAAAGTCTGTACTTACACACAAACACACAGCAAATGGTTTGCTTTTGCTACCATCAGCTACAGCCACTCAACAGCATGTACTGAATTATGACCCACAGCCTGTATGAAGAAAGTACACCCAGGTAGGTCTCTGAAGAAACTGTGCAGAGGTCCATGGGCAACACGAGACGCAGGAGTTACCCAGCTGTCACAGTAGCAGAGTTTAGTTAAGTATGAGTGGTGCTCAGCCAAAAACTCCAGTGACAATACAATGAAGCTCATCTGGAAACAGACCCAAGAAAAGGAAAGTGATCCAGGAAGAAAACTATTCACAGAGCAGCTTGAAAAGAGCATTGCTAACATCAAGGTACTTGAGGAAGACTCAGCACTAGGAATTCATTTTGTTTCTTGTTTTCCCAAAGCAGAGCTGAGGGGAGAATTAGGCTTTTGTTTCAGTCAGAATACAAAACTATTGCAGTGAAAGGTCAAAGGAGGAACTAAGAACACCTTAGCACCGCTGGTTTGCTAAAGTGGGCTTATTGTATGCTGAAGTTTGTGTAAGTCTGTTCTTTCTTTTGGAAGTGCCATCCTTATTTTGTTACCTTGTTGAGCTCTAGAAACCTTGCAATGAACACCTCTTCAGAAACACAGAAGAATCTGGGCCCATCCTTCCACCCAGTGAAGCAAGGTGCATTTCACACAGAATCAAGAAAGTTTTAAACGTTGTGGGGAAAACGATGTTTCTGGGAATAATGCTGATATTAAGATGGGGTTTTGTCTCTTTCACTCTCAAATCTACTCTGCATAGCTTAGAGAAACTCAAACCTATCCAGCTTTCATATCCTCATACCTCCATCAGCAGCCCCCGGTGTCCCTACTCCAATTCTTGAATTTCCTTTCTGGCCCATGATGTTATTTCTTATGCTACCAGTTCTTCCCAGAAAGCTGCTGCTTTAGAGGTGCTGCCCTTAGTCATTTGATAGTGCTGAAGCAAATCAGTAAGTGCAGTTGCAGGGTTTGGGGGGGTTCTCTCTCCAGGAAAACACTTCCTTTTCTTTCAGGAAAATCCCTCCTTGAAGACAGTTAATAGAGAAAACAAAGCTAAGTAGTAAAATGCCAGTTCATTATACTGGTGAGGCTAGGAAGATGTAATGACTCTACTTTACAAACACATTTTCTTAACAGTAAGAGCCAGGAGAAATAAAGGTATTTCTTGAGTTTTAAGCACCACCAGAAAAATCCTTCTGTGGCAATTGCCTTAGGGGTTGGGGCACTATACCAAAAATCAAGTTTATCTACAGGTTAGTTGGAGGAAAGCTGAACCAGCCTTGTTCACACCAGAGCATGCTTTGATTACAGTCCTACCAAAGGGAGCTCTTACTCAAAACTTAAACTGAAAGTAAATTCAACTCTGAATTTTTTCCATATGTGCCTCTCTCTATAGCTGCTTCATACTTCATTTTGTTCTCTGGATCAAAATACAATCATCAGGAAGATCAGCTGGCTTAGACAGGCTTCCACTATGGTTTTGATGTAAGTTTGAGTCATGATTCTCAATCATTACACATGCTTTGCCTGCTGGACACGCTTCTCAGAGTTTTAACTGCAATAGTTCTGTTCAGTATTAATAACCATAGTTTTAAAGAGAAAAACAAACCAAACCCGAAAAAACACCCCTTGGTCTAGATTTCCTACAACACCAAACTGCAATACCTCAAGCAAGTCACAGAGAAACTGAAAGAACAGTTTAGTTGAAAAGTTTTGTGTAGTTTATAATACAGAAACAGAAAATCCTATTTGTTTTAACAGCATCATTACACTTTCAATGGCATTTGATTCTGGGTAGTTAGACCAGCAAGGTGAGCTCACTCCATAGTATGAGTAGCTGTACCTACAGAGAGAATGTTATGGGATTTGCCTATTAAATTACTGCAATCCTTCCATGGTTTCAATTTGGTTCTGGATGAAGCATTTTGTCCTCCAGAGACCAAACCACAGACCTTTTACAAAACAAGCTTCTACATTTTTCAGAGCACTATTTCTCCAGCAAACTGTCAGATAACACTGTATGAATTTTATGGGGTTTTTTTCAATTGGGGAAAAAAGAAAATAACACAAAACAACACAAAAAGACAACACTTCAGTTCAAGCTGAACTGAATTGGAATGGGTTTAGTTTTTACCTCACTGAGCCAACAGAATCCAGACGTCAAAAAAACCCAAACCACCATTTCACTTGACACAGGTATTTCCATCAATAAAATCCAAGTCAGATACCAAGAACAAACAGAACTGCCACTTACTTTGCATCCCAGAAGGACACCCAGAGAGGAGGCAGAGGCTCACAGACCCATGGAGACTGCAATCCATTTCTTGCTGCTTCTCCTCACACATGCACAAGCTGTCATGGCAAATCACCTACATGTAGAAAAACATTGTTCTCACTTTCTTCAAACGATGCAGTCAACAACAATATGGTCACATCAAAAGTTAAATGTTTCCTAGAGCAGAGCTTAGAAACAAGCTCTCCTACATACCTACCTTCAGCACCCCAACAAAAGCTCTTTCTGGGGGAAAAAAAAAACCCAACACACCACCACATTTATGTTTTTGATATAAATGAAACTCCCCCCAAGAAAAGAGGGAGACCAAAGCAAACCCACATCATGCTACCAGGCTTCCAAGAGCACTTATGAGTCTTGTTTGCCCTGATGGGCCTCACCTGGGCAACTTGGCCCTGCCTGTAATTGATGAAGTGGCTGCACCTGTCACCCAGCTCCCTGCCTTGGGCCATAGCTTTCCTCAGACTGGGTGGTCCTTTCCCCCTAGCCAAGCTGAGCAGCCCCCCAGTTCCCTCAAGCCACGAGGCCCGGTCTTGCACTTCTGCCAGCGTCTGCCCTACAGATCTGGGTGAGCTGCCAGACCCTGCAGGAGAGCACAGCTCATCAAGGGGAGAAAGGAGTTATGATAACTTATGCCAAAATATTGTTTAAAAAAAAGGGGAAAAAAAAAAAGCTATTTAAAGTCTTCCAATTTATGGAGATTGTATTCAGCAAGTTGCCTCCTTTCAATTTGATTAGGAAAGTTTAAAAGGTCACAACAGACCACAGAACATTTGCAACCTGGAAATGAGTCAGCTCTCAGAGCAGGGGGTTGAAATGTCTTGCTGAAGCAGCCTGTCCTTCTTGCACCTCAGACATCAAAACTGTAGGCTGACACATGGAGTTTTATGTCTGCGAAGCATTTTCAGAGCTAGCATAATTATATTTGAAGTTGTAGCACGATATAAACTGCTTTTAAGCCCCATAAAAAGCTTGTGGTGGTCTGCACAACAAACCTCTCCAGTGCTATAAGCTAGGTATTAGTTCAAGAGGAAAACTGCTTTGTTTTAACCTTTCACATCAAATACCCAGAAATTTAATCAAAATCACCCACTTTTTACCATATGCATTTTTAATGTTGAGAACACATCATACATGTCATGGGAAAAAAATTGCTGCTGCAAATTTCAGCTGGTTCTGGCAAAGAGCTATTTCTCTAGGCACAAGGGCCCCAACAATGCTGAGAAAAATACCTAAATATAGCCTGTGCAATAGTGAAATTTGCTCCCATTACTTCAGACTCCTGGGATCAAGACGCTGGGTTAGTCATAAACGCTCTGTGACATTAAGTTTTCCAAAGATACCAAAGCTTTGACTAAATTTATGAACCCCAGAAAACCCCAGTAGGCAAAATTGAATCTTTAGGTTAGCACAGGTAATTCCAGTGATATCATTTTATTAGCCCCTTACTGCTTCACAGCTCCGAAAGCAATGAGCATCCAAACTAATGCAGTATCTTCACATCTCCACGTCACATAGGAACTATCTGAGCAACACAGAAAGACATCATAGGGTGGTAGGATTTGGGAGTGATCTCCAGAGATGATCCACAATAGAGGATACTTCTCTTCTGTTTCATTATGAAAATAAGGTTTGTAATTGAGCTTCCAGCTGTCTGCATTGGTGCAAGTCCCTCCCTCATAACTTTTGAACGTATTTCTTCACTAATTTGACACAGCAGCAGAGGCCCTGCAGGGACTGAGGCTTTCAGGACCTTGGTGAAAGCTTGAGTGCATGGAGGGAAAGGAATCAAACCCTCCTGGACAAGGCAAAAGCAAGCAGCCACATGGCATCAGCTGCTTCTCACCTGCTTTCTCCTGCCTGGCAGAAACAATGCCTGGAATGGGATCACAGACTGGTGCTGGGGGAATCATAGAATGGTAGAGGTTGAAAGGCACCTCCAGAAATTACTGAGTCCTACCCCTCTGCCAAAGCAGGATCACCCAGGGCAGGTCACACAGGAACATATCCAGACTTGTCTTGAAAGTCTCCAGGGAAGGAAACCTCTGTGGGCACCCTACTCCAGTGCTCTGTCACCTTTACAGTACAGAAGTTTCTCCTCATGTTGAGATGGAACTTCCTGTGTTCCTGTTTGTATCCATTGTTACTTGTCCTGTCACAGGACACCACTGAAAAGAGGCTGGCATCTTCTTCTTGACACCCACTCTTCAGATATTAGTAAACATTAATAAGATCTCTTAGTCTTCTCTTTCCTGGACTAAACAGCCCCATGTCTCTCAGCCTCCCTTAATCATCCCCATAGCCTCTCTCTAGCTGGCTACTAGACGGACACTCTCTAGTATATCTCTGTTCATCTTGACCTGGGGAACCCAGAACTGTAGACAATGCTCCAGATGTGGTCTCCCCAGGGCAGAATACAAACACAGACTATGCAAAGGTCAGACAATCCAAAAATCCAAACCATTCCTATAATATTTTTTTCAACCATACAGCTTCCTACAAAGCTTCTAGGAGCAAGACCACAGAGAACTTGCAAAGCATCATGTCATGACCTGTCTGAGCTTAAACAGGAGATATGCAAACGGTGAAGGCCCCCATCTGCAAGGTGACACTATCTGGTATACAGAGTTTGACAGTCTGAAATTGTGTCATTGAATCAGCGGCCTCCTAGAGAAACTGGATTGGATGTGCAAAGATCATTTCAACAAAACACTGGTAGAGTCAGAGCCAGAAAGCTGGTGGCAGTCTGATATCACAAGATTGAAGGTTCAGAGGACTGGGAGATCTTTGAAGGAAGGTGCAGCTCAGCTCACAAGCCATCTTATCAAATCCCCTGCTAGCACACGAAGGGGAGCCTTCCCTCCAAGTGTAGAGAAGCATTTGACTGGCACAACCAAAAAGCAAAATGAGCAAACCAAATAGCCACAGAGGCAGCAAAAGCTTTAAGAAGCTGGACCCTGCCTCTGTGTACAGCCTGCACCCACAGCTGAATGTGCTTAGGGGCAAAGCCTGGAACTCATTCCCTTTGTTAATCTTACCTTGGGATTTAAATTGGGTACCATCCTTTCTGTTGCTGCAATGCAGTGATGCTACCAGTGAGAAAGCACAGTGCCAGGACACACTTCTGAAAAGGGAAGATTTCTCTTATTCCTGACCAGCCAAGCCAAGCCTGTGCTTGCCCAAAGCCCCAGGTTAGGCTGCATGAGCACCCCCAGCACCCTGACACAGGCTCCCTGCCTCATTTTGGGGAACAATCTCCCCCAGGCAGCCTCTGGTGGGAGCTCACAGCTGGCAGCATGCCTCTCACTGGATGGATAACAATGCTCTGGAGGAACTGTGCTACAGATATGGAGACAGGCGGTGGTGTGGGAGGTCTTTCAATGAAGATAACCTGTCCAAGGTCCCATTCTGTTCCTGCCACCACTCCAAGCAGGCATCCCATCTTATCCCATCCCACAGCTTCCCAGGATCTATTCCATGTCTTGAAAGACACCAAATAAAGATACTATCTGACCAGCAGTTAACAACTAGCTTGTTAGTTAATAGCCTGAGGGAATCTGAGGGCGTTTTATGCTCTAATACTCTGTTCATTAACTGTAGTAACAACCAATTTCAAGGTGATTATTGCTATTAGAAGCTATGATCAATTTTTTAAACATGTTTCCATTTTTATCCAGCTTAAATCTGGTGCAGCAGAGCAAGGGGAGCAGCTGTGTTGAGAATTAGACTTTTCCCCAGATTAATATCTGATTTTCCATCAAAGAGAATACAGGACACATTCTGTTAGGTTTCTAATTGTTCCTACCATAAACCTCCACCACACTGAAATATGACCACTAATAATTTTTAGTTTGAACTTCCTATCCATAATCCATCTGACTAGATGGTCCTCAGCAAAAGCCGTTAAGGCAATTTGTTTCACTTACACAGAGGAATAAATCAGTGCTTAATTATCTGTGGTTTATTATTAACAGCACTGGTGAGCTGACCATATGCCATGACTTCATCTTTTCACACAGAAAAATGAGAATATACTGATTGTTTTTATTATGCCTTTCAACACTCAGGCAGGGTTCTGACGAAATGAAGATGGAGAGTTTTGCAACATTACTCAGTGATAAATAATAATATGCTGTGATTCTTTGCCCTTGCTTTTAGGATTCACCTTTATATGCTCTTTTACTGGAAGTACTTACTAGCATCTCTCATGGCAGGAGGAGATAAATCTATAACTTACTTTGCTTCCAGGAGATATATGATATGTAACACGGTACATTGCCTTGTGGGCCTCCAAATACACAGGCTTCAAAACATGGCAGAGGTTCAACTCCAGAAGGGTTGAGATACAGTATGCATTTAATGTAAAGAGCAGAGAGACACACCTTCCTGATTTTTCAGACTTAATTGAGTCCATGCTGCAAATCCTTATGAAGTCAGTGCAGTACCAAATAACACAGGTTTTGATCCTCTGCCAGCACAGCCTTAACCTCTTTAGTAGACACAGCGGCAAAATAAAACTTTCTTTAAAACATTACAGATTGATGAACTGCTTTGGAATAAGTCCATCTTCCCAGACTTTCTCCACTCCAGATAGACCCAAAATGAACCAAAGGGTCTTTGAGGTGTAGACCTCTAAACTGTGGTGGCAGACACAGGCACAACCTCAAGTCAGCAAATAGCAGGTGTTTTACATTTGTCAAAACAGGAGTGGAGAGCCTTCAAATTCAAAGGCAGTTATGAAGTTGTTCCTCCTGATAATAGGACAAGACTCTCCTGCATCCAAGATGTTTCTGGGGAAAGATGGAGTTTGTCACTGTGACAGCTGCTGGGTCAAAGATCTTTAAGCCAAGCTGCACACAGGCTCTAGAAGGAAATCTCAAGCATGCTGAGGAGAGACAATGTGCCCATCAGCCAGCAGAGCCAGGGATATCAGCAGGTACATGTGAATGATTCAGAGAGGAGTCTGACCCTTCTAGGCACTTAGACTGTGAGTTGTGCTTTAGCCAGCATCCTGAGTTGCACCTCATTCCCTCTGCCTCTCTGGGGGCTGTGGGATCATGGTGTTCCCACACAGAAGCATAAATGGCAGCCTTATTTCTGTACATCATTCTTGTGTACATCAGGGCACAGGCTAGGAGCCCTGGTCTGCCTGTGATTCTCATTGGCAAAAGAGGTAGGCTGACCTCAAAGCTTGACTACATAAAGAGCTTGGCCACGTGAAGGGTGGCTACCAAGAGGATGGAGACTTTCTTTTCACAAGGAGTCACATAGAAAAGACAAGGGGCAAGGGGTGCTCCTGGGGACAGTCTGATTAGAGTCCAGCAGATAATTCTTCACTATGAGAACATTTAGACATTGGGATCATCTCTCAAGGGAAGCAGTACATTCCCCTGCATTGGACAGGCTTAAGACTCAGGTCAACAGAGTGCTGGGCCAGCTCATTTCAACTCTACTATCACCTAGAAAGATTGGACCAGGTGATCCTTAGGGTCCCTTCCAACCTGGCATTCCTTGAAGTGTTTTAGGGGGTCACGACCACTGATACACCATGTCCTATCAGAGCACTACTTACACAGGTCAGTCTGTAGATCAGGGAGGAAGACAAGCATCTCTCCACAATCACAGAGCCATTTGAGATGTTGGAGATCCTCTGGCTGTTTGTTCCCTGCACAACCAGTTGCACCTTTGAAACCAATCCCACTAGAGCACCAGCTCCACTGCAAAAGCCAACATCAAGAGGAACGAGAACCACATGTCTCCTTTACTAACACCTTCAGGCTTCCTGTCCCACAGCACAGAGAAGATGCTGTGCTGGCAGATACTACCACACTGCTTACTAGCTCATTCACTCTTGTGTCACCCAACAGAGATTCTTAATCTCCCTCTCCTGATGTGTGTTTCATGACTTAATCTCCCCCACACTTGGAACTGTGCAGAGACCATCTGCTCCTTTCTCACAAGTGGAGGGTAATGACTTTGGTTCAGCCTGACTCAGCGCCCGAAGGAGTTGCTCTCCTTGTTAATACAGGTGTGGGGGGGGGGGCCGGGGGGGTACCAGGCCAAAAATTAGTACTGTTTTTACAGCTATTGCTTTTGCTCCTCCAGAGAATTGCTGATTTCCCCCTTCTCCCTCCTCCTCCTTGTAACACCAGGCACTTGCTCACTGTCAGCTGACAGCCTCCCCAGAGGATACAGCACTGAACTTTCTTGGCTGGCTGCAGATCTGCAGCATGTTCCCTCACTAGACAGGATTCTCTGAATGAAGAATTCCCTGAGCAGGAATGGATATAGCAAATTTCCTCTTATTTTCTTAGTACTCTTAAACTCTCCACATGCAGTACTATACTTTTGGTCTCCCTGTAGTCACAGGCTGCTTTGAGGCACAGGGCACTGCAAAGGTGAATGGCAAAGGGCTGTTCCAGCAGCAAAACAGAGGCAGGAGCTGGGTATGACTTTACAAGTAAAGCTGGTGACTTGTCATATCCTCCCTCCCATGTTTTTTACCCACTACTACATTGTCACACTCAGATCAGAGACATTTTTGTTCTTCCTCATCCTTGGGGGAACAAAATTCAAATCAGCACCATGAAGCCAAAAAGCCTTGAATCAGACCAATTAAATCAGTGTTGGAATCAGGATGTAGATGAGCAGCCATGTGCATCAATATCCATAATCTCTGTACCTCCAGCCTGTTTGCTATCATGAGTCATTCATTTGAGGCTTCTGTAGAGACCTCAAGAACCACTTACAACTTGCTTTATACCTTTTTTCCACCTTCTTAGTGGGCTATGGAAATACAGTGTACCAAGGCACGGTCCTGGTAGGAGGCACTGCAAGCATGGTTAGACTGAACCATTCACTGGGGCCAGACCATCATGGGTGAGCTTACCTCAAGTCATTGCAGCTCCAGGAAAACCATCCAGTACCCTAATCTAGCAAAGCACTTGAGCTCATTTGCAACTTGAGACAGTAAGCTACAGAGCTGGTGTCAGTCTCATGTTTTCCATGGCTCTTGGCACCTCTGTGTGGTACAACCGATTAATGTTGATTTGTAGGTGCCAAGTGCTGCTGGCCAGCACCCTAAACTTTTGGGTGGTGCTTCACTCTGGCTGAAAGAACTGTTTCCAGCACAATCAGGTCATCCATGAGCAAGGGAAAAAGAGAAATGGAGTTTGTTAACACATACATCTATAGGAGCGATACATCAGCACACAAAGAGTGCCTGGGACCATTCCTCAGCTGGTGCAAATCACTGGATCATCAGAGAAGACCACAAGGCTGTGTGATTCATGGCAGCCTAAGACCTGGTCTTAATTTTCCTCATCCCTGCTTCTATGATTTACACTTGTGCTGAGCAAATGACACATGGTGTCAAACGCTATCAAGCTGATTGATATTGTAAACCAGGACTAAACGTGCACAAAATACAAAGGCAGCAAAGAATCAGGCCCTGGGTATTCATTAACAACTCTGTTTCCCATGAGATAGAGTTGATGCATCGCTCCACACTTCTAAGTGATGGAAACAGCTCTCTATCAACTCTGCTCCTGCTGACAGCCCCAAGGCAGTTTGTTTCCCCTCCTTCTCCTACTCCACCAATTCCCTGCATACACCCTTGTGCACACAAAGATATTTTACAAAGGTATGTTCCAAGTCTCCCTTATTTGTAACAGTCTCAATCCTGATCCCAGTGAAGCCTGTGCTAGGGTACGTAACCAGCTGTAGCCTGCCCTGCTGCCCAGATGTGAAGGTGGTCTGTGGTGTGTCTCTGCAGCATGCCCTGTGCTTTGTTGGAGAATCTGCCAGTCATAAGGAAAACCATCTCCAGTATTGGCCTGGAGCATTGCATCCAGTTCTGGTGTCCCCAGCACAAGAAGGACATCAAACTGTTAGAGAAGGTCCAAAAGAGAGCCAAGAAGATGATCAGAGGGCTGGAGCACCTCCCGCATGGGGACAGGCTGAGAGATTTGGAGCTGGTCAGCCTGGAAAAGAGAAGGCTCTGGGGAGACCTTGTAGTGGCCTTCCAGGCCCTGAAGGGAGCTACAAGAAAGCTGGGGAGGGACTTTTTACAAGGGCTTGCAGTGACAGGACAAGAGGGAATGGATTGAAGCTGGAAGAGAGCAAATTTAGACTGGAGATTAGGAAGAAATTCTTGACAGTGAGGGTGGTGAGACCCTGGAATAGGTTGTCCAGGGAGGATATGGATGCCCCCTCCCTAGCAGTGTTCAAGGCCAGGCTGGACAGGGCAACCTGATCTATTGGAAGGTGGTTGGAATTAGATGATCTTTAAGGTCCTTTCCAACATAAACCATTCTATCAAGATGAAGCAATTTACTCCAGATCTGTATCTGGTCCACTCTGTATAGATTCAGCTCCTAGCAGTCATCTCCCCACTAATTCCTCTCCCATTTCCTAACTCTATTCTGAACAGCTTGCTTGGGGCTTTTTTCCTCATACAGTAAAGCTTGGCTGAAAGTGCCTCTGTTGCAGGGCACTCTCTTTGAAATATGTCTTAGCTTCCAAGGGTAATGAACTCTTTTATAATAAACGCCTAGCTATAATGTGAACAATACTTGGCTTCCAGGAACTGCCTTATAATTACACGGCTCGGTATTGCATGTCAGAGGCTTGCTTCATCTTTAATATTTTATGAAGAAATTCAGATTCTGACAGTAAAAGTATTTAACCCAGAGGACCTAGAACCCTGACTAATATTTTGTAAAGTAGCCATCCAGCTACACTTTTGTGCAGCACCATTATCCCTGGTGCATACTCACACTCTTTGATACCCTCTAAGTAGACACAACCACATGCTGTCCAGATGGAAACCTGGCTGCATCATTACATTAGATTGAAATAACCCAATACCACCTGTTTCTGCTGGGGTTTCTGCCAACGTTTTCCCATAAAACATTTATTTTGCTAATATTTTAGTTGGTCACCACAGAAGGACACTTGAAGTTAAAGATTTACCATGTGTGCAGCCACAAGGAAAACCCTTCAGAAGGGGGGGGGGGGGAAAGAAGGCAACAAAGCTGAAGAGTAGCTAATGCCTATTGTTTAAAACATGGATGTTCACCTAGGCACTAGGTAATAACACTCTGCAGGGACCGAAAACAAACACAGGTTTTTGGCAGTGTGCATCAAGTGAATTATCTTAACTGTGCTGGTACTCACCTCTCATATAATTAAAGAAAAACTTTCATGTGTGAAGTGGGACCAATATACAATAACAATAATGAAAACTGTAGGGTTTTTTTTCTTTCTTTCTTTCTGTTCTTTTTTTTTTTCTTCCATATTAATCTGCAATGTTATAAAACTCCCAGGCTCCTTCCTCTCCCCCTCAGCAGATAAAACAGGTTATCCTCAGTTAGTCTGAAGAAATGAGAAAGGCATTACAATTCCCAGCCTACTTGGGATGTTTGAAGTATTTATGAGATACCCTCCACAACAGTAATAGGATTTTTTTTATTAGTATTATTTGGAAATGGTATTTTTAGAGATATTTTGCTTTTTTTCAAGAAAAGGCAAGAACCATTTGATTTATCAAAAGCATTTGATAAAAACCTTCCCAGCACGTGGTCACTCATGTAGACAACTTTTGCTTTGCATTGTTGAGCTCTCTGCTAAATTCTAAGTGGTAGCTGTATTTCACCCAAAAACCTTTTTCTTGCATCCATAAGATTCTGTCTGAAGAACAACAAAGGTTATTAATGAACCAGTACTCCCACTGGGCATCAGTCATTACTAGCCAACATTTCCTGTCTTTTATTCTTTCTGTTATTCATACAAAGTAACACTCACAGCCCCTGTACTCAGCACTGATGAGGCTGCACCTCAAATAGCATCTTCAGTTTTGGGACCCTCATTCCAAGAAAGAAATTAGGGTGCTTGAGAGGGTGAAGAGAAGGGCAACAGAGCTGGTGAAGAAGGGTCTAGAGAACAGGTCTGGTGAGGAGTGGCTGAAGGAACTGGAGAAGAGGAGGCTGAGGGGAGAGCTCATTGCTCTCTACGACTCTGTGAAAGGAAGTTGAAGTGATGTGGGGGTTGGTCTCTTCTCCCTAGTATCAGGTGATAGGGGAGTTTAGATTGGATACTACTGAAAGAGTAGTCAGGCATTGGAAAAAGCTGCCCAGGGAAGCAATGGAGTCACTGTCGCTGGAGGTGTTCAGGAAACATGTGGATATGGCACTTTAGGATATGGTTTAATGGCCATGGTAGTCTTAGGCTGATGGTTGTGCTTGATGATCTTAGAGGGCTATAGCACCACATTATAGTGACCAACAGAACCCCACAAACACTCAACAGCAAACCACCAACAGGAAGCATTTCCTGGAATGCAGTAGCCCAAGCATACATGAATTATTTGGGAAGTGGTAGGCACAACAGTGGGGGAAAAATGATGCAATTTAAACAATAAAAATTGAAATGGAATCCACAAACAGAGCAAATTTGTACAAACTGAGGCAGTAACCCAGAAATGCAAGTGACAAGTTCTTCAGATGTAAGAAAGCCACCTTAAAGGAGGGAGAAAGAACGAGCTGGGGAAACAAGAAACGCGATGGTTTTGCTGGAAATTTCCATTAAATACATTTAAGATAATTCCACCTGTATTAAACATGAAAAATAACTAATAAAAATCCACTGAATAAATCACAGAAATGTGATGATTTTGCTGGAAATATTGAATATATTTAAGATCTTCCAATTATATTGAACTAGAAAAAATAACCAACAAAAGTCCACCAGAAATAAGTAATAGTGGTTTGGGGGTTTTTTAAGAGTGGATAAAAGCAGCTTCGAGTTCACTTGCTTGGATTTGTTCTAAATATAACCCTAGCTATTTTTATCACATCTGAGAAATAGGATCCTTTTCTAGGTTGTAAAAAAACCCGGTGTAAGAAATGAAAGAGAAAGTGATCAGTCAAGAGTTTGGCCCCATTTAGTTCCTTTCTCCTTTTCATCTTCGTTCCACATTCCATTCCCAATAAAATCACCCATTTATAACCAAATCTCTGGCTGCTGGCACAAAAGCAATTTACATTTTTTTGGCCTGTTTTTAAAAAAAAAGCCAACTTCTAACCCGCAATCATTAACAGTAATTGATTAAATATCACAAGCAAAGCAAAGTACCTATTTGACAACCTCTACTGATGGCCACATTCCTTCCCTGAAGACAGGTAGTTAGATAATTAAGCGATCCATTTTGCTGCATATACGCTATATACAAAAGAAACTGGCACACAATGAATCCTGCTAAGCTTTTGTTCAACATCTGAAATACTGGATAATCACCTTTTTTATGAAAGCACTTGACCTTTAAATTGATATCCCCCCCCAAAAAGATGGTAATTGCCGCTCAAAGAGATATTGAATGCGCCGCTGCTAATCCAGGGGATCATTGCCCATTAGTCATTGCTAGAGGTTTTTTTAATCTAAAGGTGAGCATTTGATTATAACAAAGAGAAAAAAGAAAATACTATTTAGGTTGCTGTGAATGCCTATGATTTCCTCTTTGCAAATCACAGTGACAATCAGAGTTTCAGGCTGAGTGTAACACGAATATCATTCACGCATTTGATCCCTACGCAGAAAGCAGCTTTACAAGCTTTGAATGACATAAAGCAAGATTATGGGTGACAGCAATTTTAAATATTAGAACTGTTGCCTGTATCACAAGTGGTTTGCTTCAGCAACTGAGGAGTAGTACATTCTTTTGTACAGTACCTTGGAAATGTATCTCTTTTCCTCTGCTTGGGAAAAATATCAGAAAGATATTTAAATGCAAGAGAGAAACTGTGCAGCCGATTTCCCCCTTTATTTTTTGTGTGATGTCACTAATCACAGAATGCATTCCAGAGGTTTCAATGACAAAGACAACTAGACAGTAAAACACCAGCTGGATGACCATGCTCAGAAGGAAGTGGTTATTGGGTCATACACTACCTGGAGGCCAGTGACAACTGGGTACCACCAGAGTCCATCCTGTCACCACAGACCTCATGACTAGACCATGGCACCAAGTGCCACATCCAGCCCCCTCTTGGACACCTCCAGGGACGGTGACTCCACCACCTCCCTGGGCAGCACATTCCAATGATGAACAACTCTCTCCATGAAGAACTTTCTCCTCACCTCGAGCCCAAAGCTCCCCTGGTGCAGCTTGTATCACTGACTGGGAGGAGGTGACAGAGAGCACTCTCAACATGTTTGCAGTGACACCAAAGTGGGAGCTAGTAGAAGTGGGAGGTGGTGGAAGTGGTGGAGGCCTCATCCCTGGGGATATTTAGGGTCAGGCTTGATGGACCTCTGAGCAGCCTGATCCAGTTGGGGATGTCCCTGCTTACTGTGCAGGGGTCAGACTAGATGACCTCTAGAGGTCCATTCCAGCCATTGCATTCTACAATTCCGTGATCTCTTGAAAACCCCCCAGGCTGGGGCTGCTATCCAAAGGGAGGAAATGACAGGCACTTTGTGAAATTCAGCAAAGGCAAATCTCCTGGCTCAGGAAAGAAGAGCCCCTGGACATGGTACAGGCTAGGAACAGCTTGGCTCTACAGAGAAGCTAGGCCAGTACACGTTTCCCACACAATATATATAACCAAGTGGAGATCAAACCCTGTATTCTTAAAGTAGAGAGCTTCTCTGAGCACAATACTGAAAAATCTTTATGAAGATAAAACCCCCATAGGATGTTCTAATATTTGTTTATTTTAAGCCTGTTAAACTTCATGGCTGTTTTACCAAGGTATGTGTGACAGATTACCAGTAGTGTTTTTGCATCAGAGATTACATTTAGCATTCTTGGGCTTCCAATAAAAAGAATTAGGAAACTGTTTCAACATAAAAAGACAACCTAGATGACCTTAAAGGCTCAGGCCTCACATCTAACCAAATGCTCTCAATATTTTTCACTACTGTTTTGTCAATGTTGGTGCCCAGCCACGCATTCTTCAGACAAACCCCCTTCAGCCTGACCCTCTCCCACATTACAAGTGTGGCCTGATACCTGCCAGGGGCTGTTTGTAAATCATAATTCAGGACACAATCAAATTTGACTTGTTTTTCCTCCAGGATTTGTTTCATTCCACCCTTTCCCATAGTCTGATGTTAGGATGAATTGAACTGTTTCCCACCAACATTTTTCTCTGCAGTGGATGCAGTGGATGCTTGCATAGCCAACTTCAGATAGACCAAATTCCTTAGGAGCTGGTGGTGGTTACAGCAGATCTTATCCTGCACCCTGAGATGCAGGTAACTGCTTCAGCACCTTCTCCAGTGAACAGAGGGAGGCAGGCTCTGCTAGAGGGTCTATATGGCCTATATTACCCTACAGATGCCTCTTACCACTGAGCAAAGGTGGAGTTAGATCAGCCATACCCCATCCAACAGCCAAAATTCAGTAAGGCTGTTTTTGTCCCAGGGCAGAAGTGACTAAATTAATTCCAGACAGGGATTTTAATGCTAACCCAGAAATTTACTCCTTCCCATTCACAAGAATTGATAATTGTCAGACAAGTTTTCTAAATTAATTCAATTCACTATTACTAAGAGCAAAATCCAGGCAGTGATTTAAGTAGAAGCTGAGTGCATAAGGACAAAATTGTGACTCCTAGTGTTACTATGTCTGTTGTCAACAGAGATGAAAGTTTCCTCTTGTAGTTAAAGCTCTGGGTTTCTATAGGGCATCCCCAGCCAGAACAGCCCAGAAGCTCCCTGGAAGCCATGACAAAAACTAGCAGACATTTTTCTGAAGTTGCAAAGGCAATTTGTTGCACAAAAGTTAATCAATATCTATGGATTCAAAGAGCACCTAGCACCATTGTGCTACAGCTGTTGAGAGGTCACCTTCAAGATAAAGACTAAGGTGAAAGACTTCACCATCACTCACAAATGATAAATATTTGTTGCATCACCACTTTGAAGAACTAATCATTATGCCTAGAATTACTCTGCTTTGGTTTCTCTTCTTCCTTCCTGAGCACCAGAGCTTTGTCCAGCCTTGCCCAGGCTCCTAATCTCACAGGGTTTCTTGCCTCCCTATCAGTTACTGTCCATAACTTCTTGTGTGATGTTTCCATGGAAAATCGTTGTCATACAGACCCAGGAGCAGCTGATGAAGTGGTTTCTGTGGGACATGTATGAATAAATCACTAATCTTATTTCATTTGTGATGCCATTGTACCAAGATCTCCATGATTAAATATTTGCTTTAGCAAACAGTATCATCATTTATCTTTACTGAGGGCATAACCCAGAACAGGAAAGGTTTTCCTTCTTTCACACAAACAAAATATTAGCACCACTACTACTTGATGCTGGTTGTAGCCTGTGTTTCACAGTGCTGGGCTTCACAAAAATCAAAGTGGTTTTACTCCAGAAGAGGAGCAGAGGTTTTGATCTGTGGTACAACACAGAAAGAAAGACCCTGGAGAGACAGTGGTGGTGTTTGGAAAACTTCCCCAGGAAAGTGAAGGAGAATCTAAAACTAGATTTTAACTTACGAATCCCTACACCATGTTTCATCATTTTAGCCATAAAATTTAAGTTCACCTTCACTTATTTCTTTCAACCACAAACTGCTCCTGCTTAGACCCCACCTGAACTCCCTTGCAGTCAGATCCTTCCAGCCAAAAGCGCCAAACATAAATTGAGTCATGCACAATGGAAACAAGAAATGCAAGCATGCAAACAATCACAGGTAGCAGCACTCATTAAGCTCTTCTGAGAGAGCAACTCTGATGCTAAAAGCACTCACAAACAGGCATTTTAAAAAGAAAATCAGCACTCCTGAAAGATAATAATGACATTTTAAATGAGATGCATATATCTACGCATACATCTGGGATGTTTCAGGTTTTTTAACTGCCTCTCAATCAAGTCAGATATAAAACTACATGTCTGTTGCAGGCAGTGATATGAAAATGTTGTCATTTCCTCTTTGAAATCCCTAAAGAGCTCCTTTGCATTTAAAACTGAAATGAAATCACCCTACCATGCTAATTTATTATTCACAGCAGTTACTCAGATATTTGCCTATCTGTAGGGGAAAAGTATTAAACATCGCTGTATTTTCATACTAAAACACATGTAAAACTTAATTGAGATTACATGGATAGAATCAGGTGGAATAAAATCCTCCTATAAATTCTGCTATCAGTGTTGCTTTGGCTTAAAATCAGATCTTCTGTGGTGAACATTTTCCTGTGTCTGCAGAAGAAACATCTGACTGTGATGCTATGGGGAGGTTTGCCAAGTTTAAGGAACAGTAACTTTTACACTCCAGATGTGTGAGATTTTCATTTTCTTGTTTTCCACAAAATCTCCTCCCACAATCTACACACTCTAAATATTTATCTTTGGACAGGGTGAATCTATTTTTTGGAGATGCCTTTACTCTTTGTGCTGCCTAGAAAGAATCAAAACAAGTTGCTTAGAAAACTTTCAAATGGCCAGGCAGTAGGTGGGGCAATAAATCACACCCAGAACTGAGGAAAAGGTCAAAACACTGATAGCGACCAAAGCCAGCAGCAACACTGCTACAAATACACACAGTTTGAAAAAAAATATATCTACAAACATATATCTGCTTTTACAGCCTTCTGTCTTCTGTATTTCAGCATTTAAACCCAAAATGGATCACTGCAGGAAATCTTAGTTTTGCTGTTGGACAACACAGGAAAAGAGCAAGGAGCTATTTTCAAAGGCAAAACCAGAACTTAACTGGCTTGCTCCTACCAGCTTCCAGCTCTTGCTGGAACTGAGAAAGACTTGGCTGGAGACATCCAACAGAGTGACTGCAGGGCCCAGTCCCCCACAACACAAGCAAAAAAGAGCAGCAGAGATCAAGGGCATACTTGTCCTTCTCTGGATAACAGTGAGCAAGTCCTTCTTTTTAAAGCTCTTTCAAAGGAGGCTGCTGAAGGAAACCTGTGAGATAGAGCTAGAAAACAAACTAGCTCTCCCTGGAACTAGCCCTGGAACAAGGGCTTTTCCCCCAGATCACCCTTCATTCTCCTTTACATCCTCCACTTTTTCACAACTATACAGGGAACTTCAGTCCAAACCATGGAAACACTGAAGGTCTGTTTGTGTGCATGTGTGCAAGACTTGTAGATGCAGTCCTGTACCAAAACCTCAGCCAATGCCACGTCAGGATTAAGAGTTATCAAAAGCTGCAGTCACTCCAATAGTAAATAAACTTGATCACATTAACCCTATCTGAAGCAGCTCTGCTGATATGGGTCATTGCTCCAGCTCCAGCGATACAGTCTTTAGTTCCTTTCAGGTCACAGAATCACAACATTGTCAGGGTTGGAAAGGTCCTCAAGGATCAACTAGTTCCAACTCCCCTGCCATGGGCAGGGACACTTTCCACTAGATAGGTCAACAGTAGTTAAGAAACAAAACAAACAAAAAAAAAACATAAGAGACTAAAAACAGGTTTAGAGGCCTGAAGGAAAAACAAGTGCCAGCCTTGACTTCCATCCCTCCACCAGATTAATCAGTCTTGGTAAAGAGATCCAGCCAGAAACACACTTGGCAGAATGCTTTTGAGATCTAAACCTTCCCACAGAACAAGATGAGATAAATCCAAAGCAGCCACCTCTTGTCATTTTTTCTTCTTTCAATTATTATTGTTGTTATTGGTGGTGGTATTGGTATTATTTATACTGGGAGTAAGAAATAGCAGCTGAGCTGACTGCAGCATCGTCAAAATCAGAGCTATTCCCAAAAGGAAGGGTAAGCACCATAGGATGTAGGATTCAGTATGTCACCAGGAGCAGATGATGCTCAGGGACACTGGGTAAAGGTTAATACAATGAGAGAGAGGCAAAGGACAGTTGAGGGTAGAGAAGTTGTAGGAAGTAGAGCAGCAAACAGAGCAATTATAGGAAATGCTCTGGAAACAATATTTTTATCTTTCTGGTTCCTCTCATATTTCCATATAGCCTCAGTAATCCAAACCAGGCCCCTTTGGTTTAGATGCTATTTAGAGCACAGTGATGAAAGCAGCTGATGTAAACTCTGCTGTAGCCTTGAAACACAGTTCTCATATGTAAGCAGCTAAAAAAAAATGCAGCTCTTAAAAAAAGAGAGGCAGGTTAGGAGAGTTAAAAGCACAGCATAACTAGCTGTGGTTTGAAAACTGCTTCACATCTGCAGTCTCACAGGAGATATTAATGCAGTAATGGTAATAATAGATCCATCAGGAATTCACAGAATCACTGAATAGTAGGGGTTGGAAGGGACCTCTGGAGATCATGCAGTCCAGGAACTGCCAACTAGAAAGGCACGGCCACACGTTCTGCTGCTGACAGGGCAATCTCAGCTGGAAAAGGTCCTTCCCTGACACATACACAGCCGTGCAGGACCTAGGTTATAGGACCTTGTTAGAAATATTTTGCAGGTAACGTTTTCCAGGGCCTGATCTTGCCCCTAAATGCCTCATAAAATCATAGAATTGTTTTGGTTGGAAAAAATCCCTAGGATCATCAAGTCCAACCATTAACTCAACAGCACCACAACCACTAAACCTTGTCCCAGAGTGCCAGGTCCACATATTTCTTGAACACCACCAGAGACAGTGACTCCACCACCTCCCCAGGCAGCCTGTTCCAACGCCTGACCACTCTTTCAGTGAAGACATTTTTCCTATTATCCAACCTAAACCTCACTCTGGCACAATTTCAGGCCGTTTCTTCTGTCACCTAATACTAGGGAGAAGAGACCAACTCTCACCTTACTTCAACCTCTTTTCAGGGAGTTGTGGACAGCAAAGAGGTAGTAGGTAGTGGATGTAACATTCTGAACAGCACACGGTATGTGTAAATGTATTCTCAGAAATGAAAGCCTGTGCTTTTGCAATGGCTTTGAACAAAGAGCCAAGGCTTCCTCTCATGTCATCATGTTCCTATGTAGGGTTTGGACTGACCTTACTGCATACATGTGAACAGATGTCCTTCACAGAGCCCCATTTCTGACTCCACTAGTTCCTCTATACCACAGGGACAAATTCTTCCCTGGCGTAACACTGAAGTAACTCAGTGGCCATGTCCTGTTGTCACTACTAGTGCAACACCAGGAGCATACACATTGAAATGTTGCTCTCCACTCCCCTTCTGGAGAATTTATTAGCTTACTTATTAATGTGCTTGCGATGGGGCCAAGACTGTCGCAAGTGCTTGTATGGAATCAACACCTTTCTGCAGCAGCAGGGCGAACGAGGAAATTCCTGGTTGTGAAACAGTCTACATCTGCAGCACCAGACTAAAACAATTTCTCAAGTAAATGTACTCCTTGATCTAAACACTCACATTTCACATCCTTTGAATCAATTGTCTTCACTCTCCAAACACAAACGACTATGTCCTACACTCATTTACAGCAGCGTTAATCCAAAATAACGCCACCAAGTCAGCTGAGGTACTCCAGATTTACACTGCTGTGAGGGAGAGCATTTGGCATCCAGCACCTATGGTTGTAGATCCTCAGCTGGTGGAGATCATCACAGTTCTTTCAAGTCAATGCCTCTGAAATTAATGCAGTTATGCTGATTTACACCAGGTGAGGATCTGCCTTGTGGTTTCTGGCTTTAAGTTCTCTTCCTGTCAGCCATCTCATTCCAAAATGGTTTCAATAGACAACTTCTAGCCAGAATTTCCTCTGCTATTTATAGGATTATCTCAAGAGTTTCTACGATAATCACTGTATTTCCATCTTTGTATCAGAGCCTATTCCAGGCTTGTATTACAGCCAAACTATTCACATATCCAGATGACACCATTCCTTCCTCCTCTTTTCCCTTCCCTATTTGGGGTGATTATAAGGAAGGGAAATGTCTCTCACCGTCAGATCCTCAGCTGGCACAAATCAGCATAAAATTGACATTAGTGATTTACAGCATTTAGCAATAGAAGAAAAGACCAAGAAAAAAAAAAAAAGAGAGAAAGAAAAGAATTAGTTTTCACCAATGCAGTTAAAAATTGGTAACAGGTCTTTATAGCAATACTGAAAGAATATTAAAATGTAACCCATATGTACACCTTTGATGTGTGTTTTACTGGCCCAGCTAGGCATCATTTCTAGCTTGGAATGACAAAGCCTCTTGCTGTTTTGTTTAATAAAATCCTCAGCAATTATGCCCCTAAATAGGCCATATTTATCCAACATACTTCACCTCAAGTGTACTTAAAATGCAAACCCAAGGTCTCTCACAACCCAAATCCATTCTGTTGATTTCACACTTCCTTTTCGTCCAGAAAAATGTTAAACTCAACCTGGTGAAATAGGTCAGGTTTAACAGAATTTAAGCTTGCTATAGAAAAATGCCCCAGGGGATCTATAGCCATCAATTCTCATTCACACTCCAGAAGTCTTACAGTAAATAATTTCCCATACAGTTTCCTATCAATCCATCTAGTCTTCTCTTATCTATCATTTCCTAATATCCTTGTCCACTTACCAATATTTTTATTCCTTTCCTGGAGAGCTAGGTTTCCTCTACACTGAGTCCTCGTAAACTATCTATAGCAGATATCTGCTCAACTGTGATACTCCATACAAAGGTCTTAATTAATAAAACAACCCAGATCAGAAGAGAGCTGCACACACAGTGCAGAGAGTTGAAAAGCAGAATTCCCTACAGGGATGGGCTCAGAGTCTGTGAAACCCTTCAGCAAATCAAAGCAATCTGCATTACATTTTCCCTGTACAGAAGTGCTTGCAGGAACTGCCACTTTCTACAAGTATATGAGTAAAAACAAAAGAGGTAAAGCTGACTATTGTGATTTCCAATTGTTAAACTTGACAACTTGACATGGTCTTGTGGGGGAGATCTGATAGCCAGTGCCAGACTAAATTTGTAGGAGAAGCTACAGATTACCAAAGGTGATATTGACACAGCTCTTGAACCCAGTTCTCACAGACCAGCAAATGAAAGCCTTCCCCATCCACTACCACACACACACACACACACACTTTCTTCCCTAGGGCCAAAAAGACTGAAGTAACATTAAGTGCTCCTGACCTGGAAATTAGTTGTTTTATGTTTGTGGAGGGTGAGGGGTTGGCATAAGGGCAGATCTCATTTCAAATTAATATGCTTCCTCCTTTCATTTCCCTTCAACCTTCCACGTGAGATAGAGAACCAGGATATCAATATTCAAAGTCCATGTCAGAGATTTAATTTTGCACAGTTTACACTACTTGAAATCAGGTTATTGCTTTATCTTTATGGAGATGAATCCAAATTGAAAACAGAGAAACTGGGGGAACCGTGTGGATGCCAGACTCACAACAGCCGGCCCTTGAGTGGGAATAGTGTATGGTCACACTCTAGGCTTCTTATTCAGCTAAGGAGTGGAGAGTCAGTACATGCAGAAGTCCAGTGAGGTCAATGAGCAAAGGCTGATAAATCCCTACAGAAAAAGTAACCACCATCACGGGGTAAATTCAACCTCTTTTCCTTCACTGGGATAAAGTCACTCATTCTGTTGGCCTGACTGGAGTTAGACCAGAGATAATTGGGCCAAAACCAAGCCAAGCCACAAAGCAGGACTATTTCGGGGTGTAACTTCTGGCTATGGTGTCTTTCTAGCAAATGTGTAAGACTAGTCAATAAAAAGAGCCCAAGATGCAAAATCCCATGTCATTCCAGAGAAGGCAATAATACACAACACTGTGTAAGATATATGTGCTTCATTTACAAGCTGTCACTCCTTAGATACTGTCCTGTAGCCAGACCAATATATTAGCTAATGGGATATTAAGGATCAAAGGTTTGAAATCAATAAAACTAATACAATAAAGAAGATGGGCCAGACAGAGTGGAATATTGCTAGGCTGCCGGCTAAAGTGTTTGAATCAAAACAGCTTGTCAGGAAAGACATCCCCAGAAATCCCTGTGAACTACAGCAAATATCTAGGCAGGAATTTGTGAAGTGTATGTAATTTTGATCTACCTTATCCCTGAAAACACTGTGGGTAAAATCTTGATCCCACTTAAGTTAGATACTGACATCAGTGGAGGGAAGAATTAATCTCATGTTAAAGACCAGACCAGTAAGCAATGCTGTTAAGATCCCATTCATCAAGTTCACAGATCGCGTAGAAAGCTTTCCCTCCCCTGAATCAAAACCCAGTCCTTGGAAATACACATTCAAATGGCTTTGACTATGCAGATTCAGAATTTCTTTTTGAGTACTGAGTGAATAATTCATAATAAATATTAAAGCAACTTTTGAAGCTGGCTGTTTCTACCAGTTAGTGATGAGGAGCTGTATGCAACTGCTCAGTTCCTACCACTTATTCTGACAGGAGGTAACCACACACAGAGAGGACGTGATGTTCTTTCTGCTCTCTGACTAAGCAGGTAAAGCACCTTAACAGAAAACCGAAATCTAAATCAGATCATTGGAACTGACCTCTCCATACATCAAACACAGAACCTAGGCCAAATGGCCTTTTAATTTTGGTACCTTAGGATTTCTGCAGAAGCTTAAGGAAAATTTTGTCTTGCTAATGTTTGCTGAAAAGAAAAAGGGTTGTGGGCAGAACAACAGCTGAGGCGAATTGAAAATTCATGCTCCAAATTCTTGCCCAAATGCATTTTAAGTTGAGTCCACACAAAGGCAGCAGTGAAAAGGAGTTAGACTCATTCAAAAGGAGTTAGATACATTTAACAGCTGAATGTACTCAATATGTTCAAAAGAATATTTACACCTTTTATAATGAGTGCACAAGAGATGACAGTGAGGAAGGATGAACACAAGCCTGCATGACAGGACTGATCTTTGCTACTATCACCAAACTTCAAAACATCAGTCCTGTGGCACAGACACACTAGGATTTGGGAAGATACAGCACGAATCTTCCCTTTTTTTCCCCTCAGTTATGCACATTTGTAAGTTCAGCAACAATAAGCCCTCAAAATCTATATTTCATGGGTTTGGGGGTTTTGTCCCAAATTAGTGGCTTGGATTGAAACTACTTCTTTTAAACAAAGGTTTCAAATTGACTCCTACTAACAATTTAGCCAAGAAAACCCCACTGAGCTCAATGCCTCAGCCTAGTCCTAGTGACCAGCTAATAACTGTGGTCAAACGTGACCATAATAGTTTCCCCTCAAACTTTCTGCCCAGCTGGGTGACTGAGTAATTCACAGAAGGTTTGTTGGTTTTGTATGTAAAAATGTGAATGCAACAGAAAACCCCCAAACTAAAAATCTTTTCCATTGAAACATCCATAGAAAATTACACCACAGAAACATCATACAATCACAGACTTGTTTCAGCTGGAAAAGACCTCCAAGATCATCTAGCCCATTGATCAACCCAACATCACTATGGCCATTAATCCATGTCCCAAGTGCCATGTCCATACATTTCCTGAATGCCTCCATGGACAGTGACTCCACCACCTCCCTGGGCAGCCTGTTCCAATGCCTGGCCCTCTTTCCATCAAGAATTTTTTCCTAATATCCAACCTAAATCTCCCCCTGCACAATTTCAGGCCATTTCCTCTTGTCCTATCAGTTGATACTAGAGAGAAAAGACTGACCCCCCTCCTCACTCCAACCTTTCAGCAATGAGGTCTCCCCTCAGCTTCCTCCTCTCCACTGCACTCTAGCAGAAAGGTGAAGCACTTCAGATTAGATGATTGATATATCCTCAAATATGATGCAAAAGAAGCAAAAATGAAGTTAGAGGGAATGCCTGTGATTTTACACAGAGACATTAACGTAAGAAGCAACCAGAAACCAAGAAAACAAACTCCAAATAGCAGGGTTGGATAGAAACAGATTACAGTTAAAGCTTCTGGAAACCTGGAGTAAAAGAGATTCTTGTGCTACTATGTGAAATGTTACCCTAAATAAATAAATAGCAAAATAAGTGAGTAAATAAATAACAACAACACCTGACAAAAGCAGATTTGTCTCCACTAAGTAAACAGCAGGACAGCAACTCTGCCCAAGCACTTCACAAATGAAAAGGTTTAGGGTCTCTAATAGTGCAGGAACCAAAATCTGAAGAAGTGAAACAAGAGCTCAACATCACCAGTTTCTGCAGACCGTTTGTTAATCCTAATTATACTTGGATTTCCTTTGTGAATTTCTTTTGGCCAGCAAAGAAAGGGATCTTTGTGAACGTCCAGCATTTCAGCTTAGTGTCTAGGGTGTATCAGCCAGTGCCATGGATCACATGGCATCATTACTAGAACCTGCATGAAAGCTACATTACGAAGCTAACAGCTATTCACGTGCTGCTGCAAAGCAGGAATGGCACTGGCATGCTAAGAAAAAAGAATTTCTAAGCAGGACTGGTCAGAAAATATTTTTTGTTCCAGCACTTTCCCCCTCCCCCCCCCTCTTTTTTTTCTTTTCTTTTTAATTTTCCACAGAAAAGTAGCAACCCACATGTTGGATTATTTTTCATTTGACTTTTTGGGTTTCGCCACTGACTTGATGAAAAGCCTTTTTCATTGAAGATGACATGTCAGCTGTCTTGAAAACATGAAGTAACTTAGCAAAAGACAAATCCTGCTTGGAGGACTGTAATTTTTCACGTACCGCTGTTTTGTGACCATCGTTCTAGCTGATTACAAACTGAGTAATCAAACTATTGTGGCATACCTCTCAAATACTACACATGAATATACAAAGTGCATCTTTTGTTTTTCATGGCTATTCCTGACAATCACAGGCACTCAAATGCTGCTGCAATGCGAGCACCAAAAGGCAGATTCTTGGCGGCTATAAAACCAGCACAACTTCAGTGAATTTTATGGAGTACGCAGGTTTAGACTAGATTAAAATCTGCCCTCAAGACTGAATCACATAGGAACAGGGGCAAAGCAAAATATTTGGGTTTTTTTTCAAGTCAGTTACCCTGAAGAGAAGAAGTATTTCCTCCCTTTGATCATGTTAAGTAAATGTGGGCCAACAGAACAGAATATTATGTTCTTGAGCAGAATGTTTCACCAATTCAGCAGAATCGGAATCAGAGCTGAACCTCTCCTTGACTCTGCAACTCCAAAGTGGCCATTTTCAACCCTTTAGAGCAGATGTTGAGTGGCCACTTCAAGATGCCCTTCTTACCCCCACAGAATGTAACCAAAAGAGAAGAAAAGAAAATAAACACAACACAGGCTGAAACAAAAGGCAATTAAACACTCACTCTTCAGTTCCTGGCATTACTGGGCTTGTCAGGAAATGAATCCATTGCTGCAGGATTTTTGAGGGGTGAATATACAGGGAAGAGAGGCAAAGTTTGGGGTGGTTTCCTTTCCCTTGCCACTGGGAAACCAGAACAACTATGTCACTACCCCAGCTCTGGGTGCTGCATAAGTGGCTGGTAATGGACGAAAACGCAGGAGAAAACAGCATTTTCTGATGAACAGCTAGAGAAAAGATCACAAGAACATTGCTTCTTAGGGTGAACCACAGCCATATTTAGTGGAAAAATACCTAAGTGAAGTCAAAGAGCTTCCTTAAGTACTTGGAAGTAAAAAACAATAAAATATCCATCAACAACAGAAGACTGATATAGGATTAGGTCATATAAGGTCAACAAGAGGGACCACAGAAGGGTGGGACATCTCTTAGTTTTGAAAGGAGAAAAAAGGCAATCTTAGGTAAGACCACCTAGTGTAAAGGGCTCAAATCCTTGTACTGCTACAGCTGACCAAAACATGCTTCAGAAAAGTCATGTAATCACTCCCCCATCTCAGTCACCCTGCTGTTCCATGGGCATAACCAGCTCACCCTTACCTGATCATGACAGAGATCTATAAGTGCTTCCCCAATGAAGTCCTTTGCAAGTGTCCTGACTCATGTCCATATCACAACCTATCACTTCTGTCTTGGCACTCTGGCAGAGATACCTTCAAAACACATACCCAAAGGGTTCATCGAGGCACTGAACTTCCAAACTCCAACAGCAGTAGCTTATTTAAAGAGGGGGCCTTACTGCACCTTCCTGGAAAAGGATGTCTATTCCCAAACAAGGTCCACCAAAAATTCCCATTGCTAGCAGCAGTATGGAATTATGTAACATCAGGGTGTAGTAGCTAGAAAAAATTGGCAAATCAAATGTGAGCATCCCTATACTCAGGATTTTTTTTTCCCTTCTCTGCTTACTCTGGTTTCCTGTGCAAACACAAAGTAGAAGTCTCAGTACTGATTTTGACTGATCAGCTGGAGAAATTTAGATAAATTTGGCTTTTCTCAGCCTGCAGCTGTTGTTCTTTTCAGTGCCTTAATGCAATTTATCATTCAAATGTGTTGGCTTAAGAATGCTGCTCCAGTTTTCCTCTACCTCCTATCATTAATCCTAACAGTATGAATCCAATTTCAAGTGTTTGTTTCTTCCGTAGCGTCCCACTTTCCTCCCCTTTGGTGTCTGCAGTGGTAGGGTGTTACGGTGTGCAGTCAGCTGCTATCTCTCTGCAGCCTTCACACACTTTCTGCAGCAAACAGAAGATCTTTCACAATCTCTGCCAAGCGTTTCTCATCTGAACAGTGCCAAGCTAGGGCATCCAACTCACAGCAGACACATTGCCTAGGTGTTATGAATGACCTGCAACATAAGCGACTGAGGGACAAAGAGGCCAAATCCAAAGCCAGAAACAGAAGTGATCTCTCTCCCACACCCCAAAACACTCAAGCTAGGTAGCAGCAGTATGGATGTTAGCACCCAGTTTAAAAAGAAACGAGCTGTGAGTCAAAAACTAACAGACAAAACAGAATTTTAAATGAACTTGTTCATAGCTGAAGGGTTTAAGGAGGAAAAATACCTGGTAAAATGGCACTGCTTGTTTCATATTCAGCAATCAATATTAAAGATGATCTCTAATGACCATCTAGACAAAGCCATAAAGAATAAAGGCAGAAGCCCAACTCCTCCAAAAGAGTTTCTGTTACTATTTTATTTCCCATTATGAGATTCATTACGTGGGTCAATATGGGTCATTACATGGTTTCATATCCATTGCAGAACTTCAGTTATTGTTCTCATTACTGCCTGTATTTATTTTGCTGTGGAGGAAATGGGCTTTATTTTCTTTCCTTCTGAACTTGATACTTACCACTGCTTACAAACTTTCACAGATTTGTTGTGTAATCACAAAGCAAATGTTTGTGGCTTTTCTAAGCCCTTAGTCTAATATCCTCCAACCTGCAATTCCCATACATTAGGTACAATTTCTGTTTTCTCCAAGTAAAATATTGCCACAGATTAAGCACAAGAATGCCCTGAAGACTGGCACTATATTTAGCACCTAACACCTTTATTTCCACACGAGATGGGAAATAAACCTTAGAGTATTTCTCAGGTTTTCAAATTCAAGTCAATCACAGAATCATAGAATGACAGAATCATTTTGGTTGGATGAGACTTTCAAGATGATCTCAAAGGTCTCTTCCAACCTGGTCCAGTCTATTCCTAATCCAACCATTCTCTAACAAGGCTGGTGCTCAACCATGACCCTCTTCACTACATCTCTGCCCCTTTTAAACACCTCCAGGAATGTAACCACCTCCCTGGGGAGCCTGTTCCAGGCTTTGAGAACCCATTCGGGGAAGAAGTTTCTTCTAATCGCCAACTTAAGCCTCCCCTGGTGCAACTTGAGGCCATTTCCTTTCATCCATTACTTATTACTAGGGAGAAGAGACCAACCCTCACCTGGCTCAAACCTCCTATTCAGGGAGCTACAGGGAGCAAGAAGGAGACCCCTCAGGCTCCTTTTCTCCAGACTAAACAACCCCAGGTGCCTCAGCCACTCTTCAGAAGACCTGTTTTCCTTCTCAGTATTTGGACTGAGAATAATTGTCTTAACTTGATGAACTCACACACTAATTAGCAAGAAGCAGAAATAAAGACACCAAAGACAGGCTGCTCTTGAGGTGTTACTGGTCCAGGCAGAGGCAAGAGGAAATTTCATTAGACAGTCTGGGGTTTTCCAAGCAGGTACTGCTCAGGTAAAAATTAAGTAGGTGAGCTGAAGAACAAGAAAGAAAACTCTTTTTTCATAAACTGAGTGAATAGAGTGCTGTAAAGGAAACTGCTCACCATAGTGTCTGCTATGGGAGATCCACCTTCCTATCTATTCATCACAGCTGGAGCTGAGCTGCTCAACATGGAGCACTGAATTCATTCAGAATTTTTCCTCACCCAAAATCTGCTGCCACCAGTGCAAGTATCATTGACAAATGGGTCTGCTCCAGGAAGCCTAGATCCAGAAGAGTTGGAAATCCTTAAGCCCACATTAATCCACATGTGGATTTCTCTTTTGGAGCAGTGCTGCTATTACTATCAGCTACCATCATCTACTTTTACTCCTCAAATCAAAAACAAACAAACAAAAAAATTAAAAATTATATGTATTCTCTGTCAGGAATAGAATGTGTGGAATCTGCCCTTCTGTGCTCTGGGCTTTTTTCCATGGCCAGGTTCCCTCATGTTTAGAAAGAATTATGCTCTGATAAAAGCCCAGAGAACGGGGTCTCCATCTCTGGAGTCATTCAAAGCATTCCCTTTCCTCTGGACACTTTGGGGTTTAGTAGAGTATGAGCTCAAACCGCAGCCTTTTCCCCAGTGGGGTCTTTGTCCTTTACCTTGCTGCCTTTTTTGACAAGTTATGTTGGAATAATGTAACTTGGAGAGCTCTCTCTGCCACCTTTAATTAAAATTGTCCTCTAGGTTGGTAACAGGAGGACAGAGAAAATGCATGTTCTGAGACAGCCACTGTTGTTTAGTATTAGTCCTTCAAGCCAGGACAAAAGCTGGGCTCAGAAGAAAACTTTGTCTGGGCTGGCACTTTGGAGAAAGGCTTTTCTGAAGGGAAACTGAGCAAGACAAACAGGTCTTGATTAGGAGAGATAGCAGAGATCACAGCTGAATCCCCTACACTCAGCTAACATCAAGCAAGGCCCTAGGGAAGCAGGAATCCAATGCAAACAGCCATCCAGGGTAAGCTGTGTTTGCTCAGTCCTAGACTGACTGAAATATCTCACTCCCACCACGAAGACTGCAGCACATGTGGACACAAACAGGTTCACAGCCCATGGTGCAGCTGGCAAGCTACTGGTGTCCGTGCTCAGAAGCCAGACTTCCCTTTGAAAGCAAAAGCTGCAGCTTCCCAGAAAAACTGAAATGCTGCCTCAAGTCCATCAATGGGACATTTGCCTGGGCAAGGACTGCAGGCTTGGTCCACACCCTGTAGGTGAGTGATCCCACACCAGCTCCCTTCCAGCATTCCTGTTTGGAAAGCACATAAGTCCAAAATATGAAAACAACCCTTGCAGCTGCTTTGTTCATGTCCCTGCTGCAGCTGCAGGGAGTGGCTTTTCAGCTCTGTGCTGCTCTAAAAGCACTTCAAAAGGAAGCCAAAAGCAAGGATATGCACTTCTGTTCATTTAAAATGTTCTCAGTTGCATTATCAATCACCAGCTGAGGATGTGTACAGGCTGTCGGTCAGACCCTGCATTATGAGCCTAGTGCCTGCGATGTCGGTACCCACACCACTTAGTGCAGGTTGCCTTTCCTCCATGTGTTCTTACACCAGATTCCTTATGCTACTTTTCCTATTTAATTAGCATGAAAAATTCCAGACCTTTGTTATTAAAACAAAATCTCTATCTATGGGTTGGGGTTAAATTGGTGGGTTGTTAATTGTGAAACTGAAAGGACTCATCCCTGTCTGCGGGAATTCAGCACTGGAGAAAAGCTTCAGCAGTAGGATTATATGTAATTGACACGTTGTTTGGGACCTTTTTTATGTCACTGCTGATATAAAGGGACATAACATACATACAAAAAGAACACTGAGTTGCTGGAGTGTGTCCAGAGAAGGGCAACAAATCTGGTGAAGGGTCTGGAGAACAGGTCTGGTGAGGAGCACTTGAAGGAACTGCCTTTGTTTAGCCTGGGGAAAGGAGGCTGAGGGAAGACCTCATTGCTCTCTACAACTCCCTGAAAGGAGGCTATAGTGAGGTGGGGGTTGGTCTCTTATCTCTATTATCAGGTGACAGAATGAGAGGAAATGGCCTGAAATTGTACCGGGGAGGTTTACTTTGGACAGTAGGAAAAATGTCTTTACTGAAAGAGTGGTCAGGCCTTGGAACAGGCTGCCCAGGGAGGTGGTGGAGTCACCATTCCTGGAGGTATTGAAGAAATGTGTGGATATGGCACTCTGGGACATGCTTCAATGGCCATCATGGTCTTAAGTAGACAGTTGGACTCAGTGATCTTAGAGGTCTTTTCCAACCAAAACAATTCCTTGATTATAAAAATATGAATAGGGTAAGAATCACTCCTTTAAAGTTCTTACAGATTCTGAAGGATGGTCTTAAGCTGGGATGTTCTAGGGAGATACTGATTTCTCCAAGTGTTGGTGTTAGCCTTTTTCTCCTCAGAATACAGAAACCCCTGACATCAGCCAGCAGGAGACTTCTGCTGTAATAGGGACCATGCTCAATTTTAAGCCTGAATTTCTTATTTTTGGTTTCAACATTCACTCAAAACATTAATGAGGAATAAAATGCTGAGGGAGACAGTAGATGGAGTCTTAACTAGCCTCAATCAGCACCAAAGTCAATATTAACCAAGGATCTCTCCATAACATTGCCAAAACAAACTGCTCTATGGCCAGAGAAGAAAGTGGTCAAGTATGTTTGATACATTTGATAACCTCCCTAAACAAGAGCACAAAAATGCACTGCTAAGGGGAATTTTATTCTCAGATGCAGGGTGATTGAAAGGCACAACCTCCGTTCAGCAGTAATTGGGGAGTGCTCATTCAAAGGACTGTCTAGAATCACCAAGCTGCAGTAAGTTGGGATGTTTTCATCACTAGGATCATGTCCTGTATTACCCACTGCCTGAGTTTATACCCCCACAGTGTTATGCACTTAGGAGGAGAAGTACAGTAGGCTAAGAAGAACACTGTGAAGAGAAGACTGAACAAACCTAACAGCCAAGTTCTTCCTATGAATATACACCTTCACACACAAATGGGGAGAGACAGTGCTCTGTTTGCTGTAAATTTGCTAGTAGAAAAATATTTGCTTAAACTAGTTCTGACATCTAGTCAGGATGCAGAGTAAGTATTGCATAAGCTAGACAACCAAACCCAAACAGAAGCCACAAAAAGCTGCTCATCAGAGTAGCTCTTTTGCAAACAGCTCAGGATTCATTTCCTTAAATCACTTGGCAAGTAAGTGTTTGTAAATAAGGAACACACTTGCAATTGTCAGGGCTAGCTAACAAATAGGAGGCATCACTGTATCAAAAAATTGACTAGGAAAAAATTAAAATTAATATAGATTCAAGAGCTGTGACAATGCCCAAAATGACCTTCCCCAGTTCTCAGGTGGATTTGAGCTTTAAACCCTAAATAAAGAGTGCTTCAGTTCTAGCAACTAGAACAGAGGAGCACAAAGCCTGGGAACTGATATTCATTCTTTGCTTCTGACTTGCTCTTTATCTGTGGCAAGTCAGTAGACCTGTACACACGGAGCCACCTACACAGTGGCTGTAGTAAGGATTATCTACCTGTCATAGGACGGGGCTGAGATTTGTCTCCTTAGCTACAGATATTGCTATGGGGAGAACTTGCTAAAGATGGCAACATAAATGAAAACTGCCGCTGTTTACTGCATTCAAAAAGTACCTTTCAGTTGCTAAACTACTGAATGTAGTAAATAATAGCTCAATGTGGTTTTAGATGTCTCTGCCAACAACTGGGAGCAGCTTGATTCTTATCATCAACCTGACTTCAACATGCAGTACCTCCTTTTGTAAACGAAGAAAGGGAGGAGTCTGCAGAAGCTATTAGGCAGAAAACTAACTACATTCTTGGCCATGAATAAGCTGCCTGAAAAAAACACCTTTGTCCATTCCCAAAACCACTTAGAGGCAGCACATGGTCTTCTCCCTGAAGAACAGATGGGAGCACAGCTCAGCCCACCTGATGCTTCTGAAGCAGTCATTCTGAGCTTCCTGCACTCCAGACCTGTGAAGGCTGACTTACACACTCTCACCAGACAAGCAGACTATGTGCAGATGCCGAGTGAAGTCTGGGATTTGTGTTTAATTTTCATTTCTGACAGAACAGCAAAGACACTCAGGTGGCAAATTCCTTCTTTATTATTCTAGTTTATGCCCTAAATGAACCTCTACCTGCTGAACATGACAGAAAATGTTCAAAAACAGGAAAGAGGAAAGGCACAACACTGTGGCTGCCTCAAACAGTCCTTAAGAGATTGACTGTGCAGGTAGGACTTCACTAGCTCTACTTGCAAACATTGGCACTATGTATGTGGCTCTGCTGTTTGTGTTTCTGAGGGCTATACAAATCCTAATACATACAAATTAGATTATTCCTTTAGCTTAGAACAAAAATAATTACCCAATCTCCCTCCTTCCTCCCGTAAGCCATCTTTGTCTCTCTCTTGCTCACTGTCACTTTACAAAAGCACAGGGGGTACAGGGGGATGGCTGAGGGCTGTTCCAAGCCTTCTAAGCCGCCAGTGTGGTTTCAAGCTCTCCCCTCCACCAAAGCCCATTTTCAGTAAGATGAGATTGAGCAGAAGTAGATGGACCACGTCTGAGCCACTCACAATGCTACCTGTAGATACCCCAGTACTCGATGCTTAGTGAAGGATGGAAGGAAGAAAACGGGGGGTTGGGGGAAGAAAAAAGGGAAAAGGGGGTTGGGGGGTGGAGGGTGGGGAAGAGGACCTCCTCAAAGCTCAGAAGTAAAAGGAATGGAGGAAAGGGCTTGCAGATGCTTTCATGCAGCATAGGTTGGCACTGCAAAGCCATGCCCTTTATAGCAGTCTGCCTTGATTTAAAAGCAGGCTTTTGCTCCTGCAAAGCCTTATGGCAGCTTTTTCACTCAGATATAAAATGTTCATGTTGCCAGAGCAGAAAATGTCCTTTTTCATGGGAAAAGCAATTGTTGATACTGGCAATTGACTGAGGCTTACAGCCAAGGGTTTAAAATGGCAGCATTCTTTTGCCTTAAGTGGATTCTTGGACTTCTGCTCTGTTGCAAAAGAAGCCCGCGTGGAATATGTGCTCTCCAGCCTAAAAATGGAGCTCTCCTCCTGCCTCCAGCACGGGCAGTACCACAGACTCTTGCTTAGCTGGTCTAACAGCTGGGATTCAGCTTGAGTCTCTAGCAGAATTTGATCACCTGAAAGGAAAGTGTTAACATGTACTTGGAAGCAATGCTGGTATTTTGTTATCTTTTTGCAAAGTGAATTCTTAGTTATGAACCAAAGGCACTATGAGGAAGGAAAAGGCCACTTGGCCTAATAAACTTTTCCCCCTTTGGGGTTAGCTGAACGCCACAGCCTTCATTCCCCCCCTCTCTCTGCAGAAATAAAATATGTCTCCTTTCCTCCTGAATTCATTTATAAAAGCTTGATTTAAGGGCCTAACTTGGCAACATGTTCCATATGTCTGTTATTCTAGGAGCACGCAGGCAATGGGCCAAAGGCAGAGCTCATGCAATGGGCACAATTCTCCCTGCTTGCTTTAGGAGTTGTACCCGCCTTTGCCTGGGTTTAATTTGCTCCAGCTTGCCTATGGTTACAGAAGAGGGCTGGGGATGAGGAAAGCTGAGTTTCATTCTCAGCTCTGCCAGAGGCTTGCCATGAGACCTAAGGGAAAACAATCTCTTGGCTTTGTTCTGCCTCAGTTTACACAGGCTCTAAGCTACTCATCCCCTCTGAGGGAGCTCTGTGAAGCTTAATTAATAATGGCAACTACTAAGTCCTTCAGAAGACAAGCAAGGAATACCATGCATGCTGGAAGCAAAGAGCCAGTATCAAAACCGGGGCAGCTGCATTAGAAAAATCCCTGCCTTGCAAAGACTTATTAGGAAGGAGGGGTATTTAAAAGCAAATTAAGTTTTGGACCAAATTCTGCAGACTCTGACTGTACAAGCACAAACTGTCCCAACGAAATCTAAGACAATATTAACATGAATGAAAATATGCATGAAGGTGTTTACAGGGGCAGGCTCTGCATGACTGATCCTGACTACAATAGAAGAGTCATTACAGAAACCAAGTTTGTCTGAGAACTGATCCTGAGAAGAAAGCTGGGCAGTGGTGTGTGCAGTAGTAGCTTTCTGCTCCTCTGATTGTGGCAGAAAGCAATGAGTAGCTGAAAACTCTGCTGCCAAGCATTTCAGAATCACAGAACGGATCCTTTCCCTCAGCTTATCACTTCAGATGATGGTCTCTTGTAAGGGATTTCACACAGAAAGCAAGATTGTTTTGACACTGCAGTTGTAAGAGAGCCTGCTCCTTTTGCATTAAAATAAGAGACACCTCAGACATGCCTGCCCCCCATCTCCCCATCCCCTCCCACCTCATGAAGAGGCTGTCAAGAGAGGAGCAACTGTGCAGAGCAGCCTCCCTCCTGGTGACCCCAGTGTTAGACAGTCCTGCGACCACCATCAGCAGAGCTGCCAATGACCCATGCCTTTGTCTTGAAATATATATCACCACCACAGCTTCAGCAAATTTCCCTGGTGAGACTGGCAGGATTGAACTAACTGGCCTGACAGGGAGATGGTGTCAGGCCCCAAACTTTCATTCTTCACAGATGAGGAGGGGAAAAAAAAACAAACCAAAACAAACCAAACAACAACAACAAAAACCCCAAAACAAACCCAAAAAAGTTTTGTCCAGCTACAAGTTTGCTTTGCATCCTTCCACATAAACAAAAAAATATTTGCCTGGGCCCTGCATTGCTCTGTTTTGCCCACTGATCCCTGCCTCTCCTTGCAGGAGGATCACATCCATCACTGCCTCTTGCTTTGGCAGCAGCCCACTTCAGTTAGGGGGATTCCTTTGTCTACCTTGCGGCACTGGCAAGCAGTAAAGAGAACACCACCCTGCTTGGTGTCACATTCATTCCCTGTGTGGTGAAGTCAAGCTCATTGTGAACAGACTAAAAATCATCTCAACTGTCAGCAGAAGGATTTACACAACTTACTTCTCTCCCTCGAAGAGTGATTGCAGCCTGAAAACATGCTGTTCAGGCAGTAGCAGCGTGTGCTGTTTTCAAACACAGGAAGCTGGGGGAAGGGAGGAGTTTAAAGGGGGAAAAAAAGAAAAGAAAAAAAAGCCCTATAAAGAATTTCTTTTAGGTGAAGCCAAATAGACATTTACTGTAAATCCAATAGACCAGCTTCCCCTATTGGTTTTTTTGCTCGCAACCCCCCTAGAAGTCCCACCCCACAGGTGGCCAATATTAGACCCTGCACACCTCCAGCAGATGCAGCAGCCCACCACTGGTGGTCTCAGACTGCCCTCTACAGTCTCTTCAACCAACCAGCTCTTCATCTGATCTCCAAGTTAAAGACCTGTCAAATCTGTCAGAACTTGTGACATAAAGATACCAGCGTGTCACATACCGGGCAGATGAGCCGGTAACACCGAGCCCTTCGCTCAGGGAAACGGATGGCGCAGAGCGGGTGTCTTCACTTGGACTTCTCCAGTACAAGAGATGATCCTGCACTCATCACGCATTACCATTTCTTCCTCTGACTGATTCCTCCTTCACCCTCAGAAAGGTTAGGAAACAGACTGCAGATCACAGCCAGCCTCAGCAAAGGAAGACTCCCTGAGCAGAAATGAGTCACCTCTTCACCACCCACTCCCACCCCTGCACCTCTTCGATGTGTCTTCTCCCCACCTGCCTCCGACACAAACACAGCTCACATTTTTCAAGCATTTCTTCAATCCCTAATTACACTCTCAAATATCTTCAGGGAAATGCTGGGTGTTTTAGAGGTGGCAAATGTTTGCCTTGACCTTTGATGTTGATGACTTCCAAAAGACACTGCCGCGTCCCCCGATATTCCCTTTTCCACGATTTCTTTCTGTAGCATCTGATTATTGCTAGGTGGCAAAGAGGGATGGTGGTAGATAAGAGTGGAAAGATACCTGCTAATTTTTCTTTTTCAAATAGAAGGGGAAAGAGCACATACCCTGTAACACTGACTGCAGTACACAAAATGCCCCATAAAGGGGGCTTGTGGAAATTAAAGGAGAAGAAAAGCCTGTAAAATCAAGCCCAGTTATCGCAGGTCATAGACAAAAGAAGGCAAAATACCAACCACCACGTGCATGTGCTTGTTATGTGTATATAAATATACACACCATGTCTTCATTAAACCCAGATAAAGTTTGTACACCTTCCCCATGGTGGCTGGCAAGAGCTTGTGTCCCAGAAGAATGGCTTTAATCTCATTTCAGACTCAATAATATAGTGCCAGATGTTCTTGGAAATCTATTTTGCCCCTGTACATTGTGCAATTAACCTTTCAGTTTCCCAGAGATCAAATTAGAGCTGTGGAAATGTTTCCAAACCTCTTTCTTAACGAGAGAAGCATGGGGTGCTCAAACCCACTGCTGAGCCATTTTCCCAGCCCTCTGCTCCTTTGGATGTGCCAGGAAAGGATGTCAGGCCAGCTAGAGATGTCATAGTTTTACTGGGGGGGGGAATATAAATAGTCTAGGCTATAAGTATTTTATCAAGTTTCTGAGGTCAGAGCTTGGTGCAACTTGAAGAACTCCATTTCCTTTGATTACAGACATTTCCTACAAATTATGGGCATATTTTTCCAGAAGAAAAGCACAACTTTTCATCCAGAGGCATTTATTACACTCATATATGTTACACTTATTATACAGTTCTGGGGCACTCTTAGCAGGCAAAGTAACCCCACAGCCAACAACATGACAACTGGTGCAACAAGCAGATTTTTCTGGGTAAGCACATCTGCCTGTGCACAGCTCTGCTGCTCTCAGGTCAGAGACATGACAGCATAGGTTTGCTACTAAGACCACTGCCTAACATGGGACAAGCTGTTTATCACACCTATGGCCACATCTGAAGCGCAAAAATGCAGCCCCTCGCCTGGGCAGTTAACTCAGCATGCACTCAGAGTCTGAGTGGGCTTAGGGCTAGCTGAATTCTGATTTCAGTATTACCCAGGCCTTTTCAAACTCTGGAGTCACTTAGCTGCTTTTGCATCCTGTTTCTGAGCTTGAAATTACAAAGGTAGCTGCTGGGAATGATAAATGCAAAAGGGTTAAAAATTAAGCGTAAGAAATTCTCCTACAGTGCCCAGGAGCAAACATCAATCCTGAGATTTTAGAGATTTAAAAGACCTCTGACAAGTACTTCTTAGGCAACCCAGCACATTAAATCTCTCTATCATCTCCTTAATTCCATCACCTAGCATTTGCAGCCAGGCACAGGAGAAGGCAGAAAGCAAACAGATAGGTAGCAGTAGCTCAGAAGCACATAAAAAAGAAGTTGCTCGGTCTTAAGGTTTTATTTACTCACAGGTATTGACAGGATGTTATCCCTGTAGCTTGAGAGAGAGAAAAGTGTTTGTGTTAGCAAATACCTCTTGGTTCTAAAATATTGACACAGCGCAACCTCGATGGTCTAATTCAAAACTTTGAGTGTAGGACACATCAACGGACTTTGAGCTATATATTAAGGGTAAAGGTGGAATTTTAGCTTTAAATTTGGCTGAAAATCACAATGATCTGGATAAAATAGAACAGCCTAGGCAGGAGAAAACTGACTATTCAGTCACAAAACAGCTCTGAAGCACATGTGCCCACTGTTTATTTATGAAGCTCCAAACATTGTTTTAATGTAAACGGGATTCAAAAGTCCACTGGCAGCTAGGAGGGGCCAGTCAAAGTGACTTGAAAGAAAGCTCCTTAGAAAAGTGCTGCTCTATTCATGGGAGCAGTTCCTGTATCGAGACTGAAGCGCTATTGACAAAATAAACAACTATTTTTATTACAAGATGATAAAAGGGCCTGAATAGAAAAGCTGGCCAGATATGAAAACAAACTTTCACATAGAAGGGCTTTTGATATACATGATTTACTCTGATGACAACAGGCCACACTGAGAAGTGCTGAAAGCTTATTAATATTATACAAAAGACTGTTGTTTATCATTTGCCGGACTGCATGGGAGTCGCAATAAGCAAGCAGCAGCATGGCTGGTGCCCTGTCTTTACAGCTGCATAATGAGGGAAGATTTAGAAAATGCTGCTGGAGCAAACCAGGGAAATAAAGCCTGCTTTCAAAGCCAAAGGATAGTGACACTAATGTTACAAGCACAGCTCAGAGCTTTGCAGCTTTGAAGGTTCAGCTCAGCACCCAAAAGGTTCAATCTTGTTCATTTCGACCCCAGAGGAAACGTAGCTTTTGCCAGTCAGCATCCCAGCTCCATGGATTTAGTGCTGCATTCACTGGCACACTGCTCAGGCAGGATTCAGAACCGAGCTATTTTTTGTCTGAGATCCCAAAGAGCTCAGTTTGAACCAAATAAAGATGGAGGTACTGCAGGGAGGACATAGCATGAGCCTCTCATAGAACCAGAGGATTGTTTCCATTGGAAAAGACCTCTAAGATCATTGAGTCCATCCATCAACCTAAGACAGAAATGGGCATCAAACCACATCCCAAAGTGCCATGGCCCCACATTTCTTGAACATCCCCAGGGATGGTGACTCCATCACCTCCCTGGGCAGCCTGTTCCAATGCCTGACCACCCTTGCAGTAAAGAATTTTTTTCCTCATATACAACCTAAACCTTCCCTGGCACAGTTTCAAGCCATTTCCTCTTGTTCTATCACCTGATACTAGGGAGAAGAGACTGACCTCCACCTCACTCCAACCTGCTTTCATGTCAGTTCCAGAAAGAGATCTCCAGGATTTCTGTACCTGTTCCACATACATCCCACCCTGGAGTTCTCATGGACCAAAATCCTAAATGGGCACAGAAAAAGGACAGTGCGTTGGTGCACGCCATCCTAGCTCTGGCCTCAGAGTTTATCAGAGTTTATTCGTCTCCAATGTGAATCAATTCCAGAAAGAGCAAATTTCTATGAGGAATGAAAGAAAAAAAAAAAAAGAATAAAAATGAAAGGCCCAAAAGTAATTTCTAGGGCCAAAGGCCACTGTAAAATATTAATAACAACTTTACCAAGTCCTTGGTTCCTATGGAAGAATGACACCGGACTACATACTGCAGCACTCAGTGCAAACCTCAAAACCACTTGAAATTCATCTCATTTCATATTTGATAAAGCACTCAACAGGATAGGAAGCCTTTTGTCAGTGACAGAATTGGTGATGAATTACAGCAGCACTTCCCCACAAGTTTCCCAGATGGACATCATTCCGTTGGCCATATCAGGTACTGAGAAACTTCACATCAATACCAACATTCCTTCTAGTCAGACAAGTAGGAAGGATCATCATTTCTCCTCTCTTTTTTCTGCTAAAGAGGATCCCCAGTTCATTGCTTTCAGATCACTTTCCCTGAGCTGAAGGACTCACAATGTTTAGTCACAGAGTATTAGTCACAGCAACAATTTAGTGACAGATTATTTCTTCTCCTGACAGATAAAGCCATGTGCAGGGCTTTATAAGGGAAGAAAAGAAAATAATAAATGAGCAAGTAAAAGTGATCTTCAGGAAGTCAATGTTTTCATTAAAAGCATTGGTGTGGTTCTTTTTTATCTTCAAAAAGGCTGCCTAATACAAAACATCAGCTCTGCTAGCCAGGCTTCTGGTAGGTTCACCACCTAAAACCTGCCACAGGTACCAGGAAGGCCACCGGCTGAAGCCAACCCTCAAAACATCTCCCAGCTAAAGCACTGGACCCCTGAGACCCAGATGCCTGCCTGAGGCCAGCCTGTTAGACAGTACCATCCAAGCTACTATTCAGAAGCTTGGAGCCACAGCTCAGAAAACGCCAGGATGCCTACAGGGTGAAACCAAGCAGCCCTTGTTCAAATAAGAGCTGAGACATGGCAAGACACTAGCAGGCTTTCACAAAGCTTTTCTATTCTCAGCCCATAAAATTATGCTCTTCTGTGAATAAAGGGAGACTCCTCTGCTAATATAATAAATATGTCAAGTTTTAAGAATATTATGACCATTTCAAAGGGAGAGGAGGAGAAAAAAATATTTGAAAGGAACAGAAAATGGCCATGGTCTGTGAAAAAATTGCAATAATGCTATGGCCATTGCTCCATCCTGCCGTGCAGGAAGTCCAAACTGGGTTTTGTAGGGGGTCTCCTACCCAAAGCACACTGTGTGGGAAAGCCACGTCTCTGGGTGTCTTACAGCTGAGGCAGAAGCAGCAATAAAGCAATCAAGAGAGATTCAAAGCTTGCATGAAGGTGATTGGCCTAATTAACTGAAACTGCAGAGCTAGAAATGCCATGTGAATGATTATTCCAAAATGCCGTGACAGTCAGTTTGCATAGGGCTGTTTGGAAGGGTCATAGAAGTGTTTCATTTGGAGAAGAGTTCTTGAGTCCAGCTGTCAAAGACTTCTAAGATCATTCAGTCCCACTGCCCACCTAAGACCACCCTGGCCATTAAGCCATGTGATGGCTTCCTTTTATTTGCCCACAGATGACTTACACAGACATCACTCAACTATCATTTACATCCTGGCAATTCGGTTTCCAGCAACAGTTGGCTAGTAGCACACCTGCACATGTTTGATGCCTAACCAGTTTTGACTGGACTCTGACACTCAGCTTAAGGATTTGAAATTTCTTTCCTTGAAATAACTCCTGATGTTCATTTGAATTTGCTGGTTTGGGGAATATTCTTCCAAATTCATGTCCTGGTTAGAATATTCTTCCAAAGTGAGTGAAAAAGGGACAAAAACTAATGTAAAATTCAGATAAGTACTTGTAGATCATTTCTGAGCTCACATCATTCCTAAGAATGCTATTGTTTGTCCTAGTTTCATCATAAAGAAGTTCTGCAACCTCAGAGCAGAAGAAAATAGGGAATAAACTATTTGTATCAACTACAGTCATTCAATAAACTACCAGACTCACCTGATATTTTATGAACATGCTTTCTGTTGGGATTTTGAGGGGGTTGGGGGGAGGGGTTGGTTTTGGTTTGTTTGTTTTTCTACAATCATAACTGAAAATGAACTGTAACTGTGTAAGGAAGACACGTAAGTATAATCAGCTCTTGGTTGTCTGTAGATGACTGACTTCCAAAACCCACCCCAGTACCTCATGGCACATCACACACAGACCTAGCAAGGTATGAGAACAAGGCTTCTCTTGAACGTCAGCCACTGTCCACACCTCAGCATATCCATGCCATGAGCAACCACAGTACAAAGCTTCTAGCTAAGGCCCTGCTAAAACTGACACCTGAGACAGGGGGCTTGCACCCAAGCCATTTTGATAGTCCAGGTTCAACAGACAGTTTAAGCAGAACCGTAAAGTTCATTATCACCCCTATGAGGGATGAAAGACATGAAACAAAATCTTCTTTCACTGTAAATTTATAAAAGTCAAGAGCCCCACTCAGATTTTCCACCAAGAGCCTCATTTCCAGCATCAGTTAGTGACTGCAGAATGGGAAGCTCCTTCACATTAAAACAACAACACCACCACACCACAAAACAAATTAAAGAAACAAAAAAACCCCATGCTTTTCTGAAGATCTGAAAATAAACACGCTCCTTTAAAGGAGGACCATCTGAAAACTGAGGCAGAGTCACTGGTGAAGGCTTAGGCACCTATAATTAGTAAAATCATACAATCATAGAGTGGTTTGGGCTGGAAGGAACGTTAAAGATCATCTAGTTCCAGTACCCCTGCCATGGACAGGGACACCTTCCACTAAAACAGATTGCTGAAGGCCCTGTCCAACCTGACCTTGAACACCTCCAGAGAGGGGCATCCACAACCTCCCTGAGCAGCCTGTTCCAATGGCTCACCACCCTCACTGGAAAGAATTTCTTCCTAATATCCAGTCTAAATCTACCCTCTTCCAGCTTAAAGCCATTCCCCCTCAACCTATCCCTAGAAGCTCTTGTGAAAAGTCCCTCCCCAGCTTTCTTGTTCTCACTTCCCTATTGAGAAGGACGTCACCTTATTGGTCTCTTGACAGTGGCATAATCTTCATTTGCCATGTCAACCTGCCGGTAGCCAAGGGGAACACAGTGTGCTGTGAGAAACTCCATCTTCCAGAGGCTGAACCACAGACTGGACTTCTTGAAGACTTCAGCTGCAAAGTGTTAATTATATCATCTTTGTGCATGCCATTATCGGGACTGCAGGGTACTCAATTAGCTCTTTTTTCCTCTTTATTTAATGGCATTACAGTATGATTGGTAACACAGACATCCCCACTGGCTGCACAAGTTGCACTTAGGCTGCCTGAAAACCAGAAAATTTGTAGCATAAAATCTGGCCCTTTGCCAGATTTCCACAGGGCATTAGTAACAAGCTGGTGAAGCTCATTAGGAAAAAAAAAAGAGAGAGAGAGAGAGAGAGAAACCTATAACCATTAAAAGTCCATTAAGCAGCATGTCATTTTGTAAAGCTAAATAGCCCACAGTAATCAAAAGCATACGAACCCCAGCTGGGTTACCCAGCAAATTGTTTCGATTTAGGGGGAAAAATTCATCAAGAAAGATTGTTCCTAGGACTGGGTTGATTTTTCTCCTTCAGTTGCTGGCTCCATGTCCCATTATAATTACAGTGATTGATGCACCTTGCAGACAAAGGTGAAGAGTGACCAGAATAGTCCAAACATCTGCTCAACGCAAGCCACAACTAATGCAGAAACTCTGCAGACAGGCATGTAACGTACGGTGATCCCACCACCGCTGAGCAGCTACATAGGAAGCAACTCATTTCCCATTTTCCTCCTCACCCAAGTTGCACATGGGTTGTGAATCATTTTCCCATCCCTGGTCCCTAAGTGAAATGAAAGACGTCACTATCTTTACAGTTTGGCATGAGGAGACCTTTTGCTGATGGACTGACAACCAAGAAACAAAAAGAGCAAAACCCAAAAAGGCAGAGGATGAATCTTTAGTACCACTGATAACCAGGCACCACTTCTTCCAGTGACACAGACACAGCTCCCTTTTCCTTGAGTATATGAGGAACAGCCTTAACTCTCTACCTGGAGTAAGACAGCACAGACGGCAGCAAAACCCTATGAACTTGATATTTGTTTGCCCTCTCTGCACCTCCTTTGCTTTGGTTCCTTGTAGGTATCTTTGAAAACAAACTCAGAATGGTAGGAGTGGGAAAGGACCTCCAGAGATTGAGTCCAACCCCCACTGCCAAAGCAAGTTCACCTGGGGCATGACACACAAACACATCCACATGGGTCTTGAAAGTCTCTAGAGAGAGAGACTCCACAAGCTGTCTGAGCAGCCTGTTCCAATGCTCCATCACCCCTATAGTATAGAAGTTTTTCCTCATGTTGAGGTGGAACTGCCTGTGTTCCACATTGAAGGTCTCTTCCAACCTGGTTTATTCTATGTATTCTATGTATGTATCCATTGCTCCTTGTCTTATCACAGGACACCACTGAAAAGAGTCTAGCACCTTCTTAACACCCACCCTTCAGACATTTATAAATACTCATAAGATCCCCTCACAGTCTTTTCCAGACTGAACAGCTCCAGACCAGTTCCTACAGGAATTTCATCAGGATTCAGAGTTCCATGGCCACCACAGAGTACCCCTCTGACAGCAAATTCAGATGCTTAATTCCCTTATCTATGGTATTCCAGGGTTTAGGATTCCATGGAAGATCATCTCATGATGGGTATCTCATGAGAGCTGCCAATAAAAGGCGTACCCACAGAGAAACCTTACTGCCACAGGCTGCATGACCCGTCGCTGCAGGAGGAAACCATGGAAGCCCGTGTGCACCACCAGTCCTGAACTGCTGCAGCCCCCAGAACAGGGAACCCTCCCCAGGCAACGCACTTCGTGGACCAAGTTGCAAGAGCCTCTGAAGTTTCCTCTGGGAGGCTCCTGGACCCTTGTACTCTGGGAGAAGCGGCAACCACGCGGCGCAGAGCCACGCGGTCGGCGCCAGTTTCCATTTCCTCATTACGGCATCTCCATGCCTTACTTTCCGGACTTTAAATGCGCTATCAAGGAAAGATTTGGCAAAGTTTTCAGTCTGTGAGTAAGCCAAGCCTGTTCTTTATAGAACTGCGGTTAAGGTAGTGCCAAGCCGCTCCAGGTTGCGGGGCTGCCGGTCACCCTCCCCCGTGGCTTTTCGAATCCGTTTCAATCCTAACTTCTACAAACCATTGGATTCGCTTGGCGTGCCCATGCACAGACCTTCCCTGGCGGCACTTCCACCAGCTGAATACTGGTACCTGTAAATAACGACTCTAAATAACCTGATGCATAGTTTGTACATAAATAAACTACTAATATATATTCATTAATGTCTTTGCCACTCATTCCTGAGGGGCACATTTACAACAACCAGACACCTGCTCCAGTCCCTTCATCACCCTCACAGTTTCTATTGGATACTCTCCAGCGTATCCCTATCCCTCAAGATCTGGGGAGCCCAGAGTTGGACACTACTCCACATATGGTGTCACCAGGGCAAGGTAGACAGGGAAGAGAATCTCCTTAGGAGAACAGGGACCTTAGGTCTCAGAGCATCACAGCACGCTAGCATGCACCTAGAAGCAACCATGTTCCAGTAAGATTGTGTAGGTTCTTAATGCAGTATCATCCAAGAGCTTGGTGCAGTGGGACTGTAAGTGCTCTCTGCTCCCAGATGTATAACAGAAATAACTCCTCTCTGTGTAATTTAAAGCCAGATGACTGCCCAAACCAAAAGGGAAGAAACTAATTTATCAAATGACACAGTACTGCCACACCTTCCATTTTCACATGGGCCTTTCAAGATTTTTCCTAAGGCTTGTAACCCAGATGATTTTTTCAAAGCCATTTCGTTTTTCATTATTGAGATGGGAAATGCTGAGGTGGGGGATGCAAAGTCTCACTGGATGTAAAAAGCTCCATCAGACCCACCCCAGCGCACAAGAATGGCACGCTACTTCTTTATATGCAAGGACTTCAAGAGCAGCAGGACTCAGACCTTTGATCTCTCCTAGAAGAGACAAAGCTTTGGAAATTGTTACTTTGTGTAAAGTCCACAAAGCCAAAACTCCAGCCTATCCATTCTGGAGAGTCCCAGTGTCTTTGAATGTTTTTACAAGGGTGTTTTTAGGGCACCCTAAGGACGTGCAATCACCCAATGGCTGAAATGTGTCATCTATCTAAAGATGAATTTCAGAATCTGCAGCACAGGTTTCAAGTCTGTGGCCTCTTTGTAAAGAAGCATATGCAGCCCTTTAAGCACTGTGTTTATTTTCACAAGACATCTCAGCTGAGCTGGACAGTTTATTTACAATGGAAGTCTGTTGCTGAAGAAGAGCTTTAGATGGTGCAGAGCTGAACTGACAATGCTAAAGTGCAGCAGTAAATCACTCAATGCTGAATTTCTTCCAGCACACTTCCCACTGTAACAGGATGCAAATGGAAAACTCAGATGACATCCTAAGATCAGGAGACTTGAACTGCATCTGTTTCAACTGCTGGAGGTAGCCATTGTAAAGCACACACAGACAACGTTCCTCAAGTGTGCACACATTTAACGCTGGCTCCTGTTTAAGGGCTGATAAAAGGAGCTCACTCCTCTGTGGAGTGATAGTGCACAGAGACACCTGTGAGAGCTGAAGTTTTTACAATGTATATATATTTTTTATATATATATATCACACTAAGTAGTCATTGTTAATTTACCATTTCTATCCATCACAGAGCTACCTGCACTGGCTTTGTAGAGATGGCACAAACCCCAGAACCCTCACCAATGCCATGAACAATCCTTTCCATGCCTGAAGTGATACAAACAACACTGGCTTTGATTTTTGCTTTGCAAAACCAACCTCTGACAAACCAAATGGCTCCTTTAGTATGACTGCTGCTTTGTTTCCAATGGGTGACAGACCTGGCACCCACCGTCGAGGCCCACAGCCACTACAATGCCCTCCCTATTTCCATTCCCTATTTCCATTCTGTCTTATGCAGAGAGACTGAGAGATCTCAGCCAGTTTAGTCTGGAAAAGAGAAGACTAAGAGGAGATCCTACTAAGGTTTACTAATATCTGAAAGGTGGGTGTCAAGAATAAGGTGCCAGTCTCTTTTCAGTGGTGTCCTGTGACAGGACAAGTAACAATGGATACAAACAGGAACACAGGAAGTTCCACCTCAATATGAGAAAAAACTACTTTGCTGTAATGGTGACAGAGCACTGGAGCAGGTTGCCCAGAGAGGTTGTGGAGTCTCCTTCTCTGGAGACTTTCAAGACATGTCTTGATACGTTCCTGTGTGACCTGCCCTGCGTGATCCTGCTTTGGCAGAGGGGTAGGACTCAGTAATTTCTGGAGGTGCCTTTCAACCTCTACCATTCTATGATTCCCCCAGCACCAGTCTGTGATCCCATTCCAGGCATCGTGCCTGCCAGGCAGGAGAAGGCAGGTGAGAAGCAGCAGATGCCATGTGGCTGCTTGCATATACCTTGTCCAGGAGGGTTTTGACTCCCCTCCATGCACTCAAGTTTTCACCAAAGTCCTGAAAGCCTCAGTCCCTGCAGGGCCTCTGATTCTGTGTCAAATTAGTGAAGAAATATGTTCAAAAGTTATGATGGAGGGACTTGCACCCAGGCAAACAGATGGAAGGACAGCTCAATCACAAACTTTAGTTTCATAATTAAACAGAACAACAGAAGTATCCTCTATTTTGGCCTCCAAAAATCTGAAGTTTTACAGTCTGTTTTATTAGCTATTGAGGGAGACAATAACTGAGCTGTAAAAACTACAATGAATGACACTAAAGTGCTTAAAAGGCTGTTTGCTATAGGAAGCACACACATTTATGCATGTATTTCTGAGTAACCCAGAGCTTTTGCATCTGCAAAGCTGCAGTGGGAATTCCATGACTATAGGTCCCCTTATTATAGCAGCTTGACACACTGAGGGGGGAAAAAGAAAAGACAAAAAGACAATATTAGATTCAACAGGACAAGGGTAAGATAGGCAGGCATGGCTAATGGCAAAAATACAGGGTAGTGGGAACACATCTTCAAAGAGGCATCAGAGGACTGCAGCTGATCCTGAGCAGAACATGCTAATTCTCCTGTAAAACAGGAACACTTTGTACTGGAATTAAGAAACAGAAATATAACTTCCAAAATACCTGCTGTGGTCTTTCTGATACAGAATCATAGACTAGTCCAGGGTGGAAGGCACCTCCAAAGGTCATCTAGTCTGACCTCTCTGCAGTCAGCAGGGACATCCCCAACTAGATGAGGTTGCCCAGGGCCTCGTCAACCTTGAATATCTCCAGGGAAGGGGCCTCAACCCACCTCCCTGGGCAACCTGTCCCAGTGTTCCACCACCCTCATCCAATCTAATTCTGCTCTTCCCTAGTTTGAAGCCATTGCCTCTTGTCCTGTCATTGTACCTGTCCACAGTCAGATCTTAGCTGCATACTGGGTCCAGTTTTGAGCCCTGTAGATCCACTGAAGGCAGAGATTTGGGATTATTTAGCCTAAAAAGCAGGATAACAACTGGTGGGCTTATACTTCAGCAAGAAAATTCCAGGCTGGCATTTACAGCAATAAGAATAGCAAAGTGCAAGAACAGAAGGGCCAGGAAAGCTGCAGAGCAGCTGCTCCTGGACATCCTTCAAGAAGAGGTGAGGCAGACACGCCAAATGTGACACTGTTTTCATTGCTCTTGCTCTAAGGTAAGGAGACAAGTAGGTAACTTCCCGAGGTGCTGCTCACCCTTGCTTACCAGCTTTAGCATAGAATCAGAGAAAATGAACAGAAAATTTACTTTTTTAATTATCTTTCCCCTTCTTCACTATTTTCCCCGTGATTTGTCACCTCAAGAGTGGCTGATTTCAACCTTAATCTGAGTTTAAGATTTTATTTGAACTGAACTGACTCTCTCACTCCTTCCACAGGATGAAGCCGACACAGAGTGTGGTATAAAACAAATGCTAAAGACAAATTAGGCCTCCAGTACACAAAACCCTCTCCTGTGAGTGCGACACAAGTCTACACATAAGCTGTTCTGCTGAAGGTGCAGAAAGGCACTGGTATTGTTGCAAGATTGAGGGACACGATTTTTGCCTCCTCTAACAGCACACAAACAGGTTCCCCAAGCTCATTTGAATGCTGTACATAATCAGGATGTAGCCCACAGCTCCCCTCAGCTGTGAGTTTTATGTGCCGTAGTTGAATTTACCTCTGGGGATTTGTCACCTAATTCACTGAACAAGCAGAGATTCTAAGATAAATCTGGAAAAAAACGCTGGGGGGGTGGGGGGGGTAAAATACAGAAGGAAATAAAATTGCACAAGCAGGAACAAACTGGATACTGGATAACAATATTGGCAGCTTTAAAATATATATATATACACACACATACATATATATGTGTATATATAAAGAAGGAAAGCATGGGACAGAGATTTTTACACAAGCACCCTGCTGTTAAGGGATTATTTAAACAAGTTGTACCAGTTAATGACCAGTTTGTTGGCTAGCAGGCTGTTAACACTCAAACAAACTGGTCATTAAATGTGGTTACTACTTATTTTAATGGAAATTTATTAGAACCTTTATTTAAAGGTTTAATGGGCAGGAGAGCTGCAGCATGCACACCTGGAGTCCCACAAATCCAAACAACACAGGCATCAAGCTGCTTTGCCTGGGTTTGAGGCAAAAAGTAGAAGCAAACCTTTCCCAGCATCAGAGCCTGCCTGCCTTTGCTCCAGCAGCAGGATATTAGATGAGTTCGGACTCTGATAGCTTCATATCTAACAAGAACCACTTGAAGCTTCATTACTTTGGAGTGCCATTATGGTAAGTGGTTCTGATCTGTGTCCTTTAGAAGCCCATTGCAAATCTCATTATTATTAGACAGAAGTTGATAAAGCTCTTAACATTGCCTCTCATGTATCTTCATCCCCTTGGAGTTTAGCAGAAGAAAAAAGGGGAATAATAAAAACAGAAATAGCAATATATTAAAGGGGAAATAGAAGTAATAAAAACTTCAGACTTTTTTTGCCTCATTTCCATGCTAAGTTAGGGGGGAAAAGCAACAACAACAACAACTTGTACAGGAGAAATAATAGAAATGGATCCCTAATGTAAGTCTGGTTACTGGTACACGTTGCCAGTAAGGTATCCAATTGTAAGGAGAGAAAGAACAGTGCACTGGAAAGAAAGCCCTGGTCTAGACCTGAGGAAACAATTGCACTCCTAAATCTGTAACTGACTGACTGCAAATTGCTTTGTCCTCTACAGCATCCTCCCCTGTCATTTGGCCTATTTATTTTAAACTGTCTTTCATTGTACAGAGGGCACTACTGAAGTGCCTGTGTTAGCCTTCCAAATTTCCTTTGTGCTCGTGGTTATGGAGAAAACAGGTCAGTGGAGGAGAAACACTATATGCAAACTGCAGACAGATCAGGAAAGCAGATGAAAGAGGGCTTGGTAGTAGTAAAAATTGTGAGAAAAATCTGATTCAGGGAAAGACCCTATCTTAAAAGTCACTAAATCAGTCTCTGGAAGTGGACCTCCCCACCGGTCACACAGGGAGCTCACAGATTTGCCTTAAATGAGATGCCTGAAATTCACAGGTGTTTTAATACCCATGATGTGTTTCTGCCATGGTCTAAACCACACAATGTCCAAAAGCTCAGGTAAGGTCTTGTGGTGAGTTGAAAATTCCCCTCAACATTAAATTGCCAGACCAGCCCAGTTGGAAGCAAATGGTCTCTAAGCAGATTATATGCTGTGTCCATCTCCTTAACTCAGCTTTTTCTCCTAGATAACTCCCAGTTTCTGCAGCATCTGTCCTATCTAACAGGAAAGAAAAATGAAGGGAGGGAAACTTAGAAGAAGGCTACCACATTACCACACAATTTTTGTTTTTTGAGTAAGCAACCTGAGGCACTTTGGATCCAGTTCCAGCAAAGCTGAGCATCCATAGCCCTAATTAAAGTCTCTGGCAGCTCTGGGCACTCTTGACTTTGAAAAACGCTGAGGCTATTGAGGAGGAGAGGATACAATCACTGGACATGCTCAAGTCCTGTGAGGCTCTTCAGAAATCCCTGCCTGCAGCCAAGAAGTGAGTTGTTGTCAGAGCTGAGGACCAGCCCTAGGAGCCAGTGCTGCTCGGCCTGAAAAACTCCTTTTTCTCAACTTGCCATTTCTATGATTTGCTTTTTGTCTTTCAAATACTTCTCACTTTCAACCTCATGGGATCTGACAGCCTCCTGTCTGAATGCTCACATGTGCCAGACCCACTGTTAATATTACTTCACAAGATATTAGGATTTCAGATGCATCTCCCTTGCCTTGTTTGCAAGAGCTTTTCAACAAAAGACCATGGACATGTCTAAACTCCTAATATTTGCTGTGATAATACCATTTAAAGGCAAGTAGGCTGGGAATGGGAGAGAATAACTGATATTTTCATTTAGCTGCTGATGTGACTGGGATTTAGAGAACAGTCTGATTGATGTCTCGGCTTCATTTAAAATAAAATAATTAGGGTACTAAAATCTGGAAAGTATATTTTCATTTTAACCGGTCTGTGTGCTCAGCCCAGGCTCCAAGAACGAACGTGGAACGTTACAGGAATGGAAATGAGGGGTCAGAGTAGGAGAAATGATATACTGTAAATTAGAGGCAGACGAGGGAAGGATCTGAAAAAGGGTCTGGCGGAATTAAAATAATCAGGAACTAAGAGGAAAAACCAAGAGTTCAAAAATAGTGGAGAGCATTCCATTCATCATCATTGTGGGAGGTAACAGAGGGTGGACAACAATATGAGAGAGGGCTGAAGAAGCACAACTGAGAGACAGAAAGCTGTAGATATGAATGAAACAGACATAAAATTGAGATTTTTTTTTGTTCCTCTTCCTAATAGCACTCAGCTCCCTGCTTAGAGGGAACCATGAAAGATTAGCTGGGGGAACAGAAGGCTCCCAGCTGCATGAAAGAAAGTAGCAGGATCAGACCTGCAGAAGTGCACACCACTTAAACACCTTAACCCCCCAAACAAAGGCACTTTTAAGACATTTTGATCCTTTGCATAACCCTCTCACAGCACAGAGGCAGTTAAAGCACTGGACATCAAAAACAGTCAGAGGAATTTTGGATTTGATCTCTTAATTCTGTGGAAATTCAGGCCTGTCTCTCAGCTGCACAAGAGCTCAGAAACACAATCACATGCACCAGCTGGACAGTCCTAATTATACAAACACACAGGCTCTGACAGCAAGAAACACAAGGCAACCCATTTTGTTGAGACAAAAAAGCCTTTTATTTATGTGAAGCTAAGATAGGGTACTTCACATCTGTGCACGCACGGACCGCAAGACCACAGCTAACAAGTTAATCGTGTGGCTGGAGCCAAGTGCAGAGTGAGAGTGTTACAATACCACTCCAGTGGCCAACAACATCCTCAGGCCTGCTGGGAAACATAACGTCAAGTTTCCAGAAGCCGGGAATCTCAGCCAATGACCTGAAAACAACTGGAAACCAAATCAAGTAATATCTTCTTTGGATCTTTACAATCACTCCCATAGTGTGAAAGCTTCATCTGACTGTGACAGGAAAGGGACTAAACGCTCCTCCTCTCCTGCAGTGATTACTCTATATAACTCAGTTTCATGGTTGCCTGGTCTTTCACACCTACCTTCCTCTGGAAGCCAGTCACCCATAAAATATCGTATATGAACTGCACTATATTAGCCAGAGAAAAATGAGGCACTCAAAATCTGAGGGAAAGCTGAAAGAAATTTACACTAAGTGAATATTGCATACCCCAGGGACAAGGGTACTTGGAAGAAAATCCCTTTAAAAGCAGATTGTTTTCCCCTTCTTCAGAGTTTAACTTTACTTTTTTATTTTAAATAAGCTTGCCATCCCCCATCCACCTCTGCCCTTGCCACATACTGTCTTGCACAGCACCATACACTGAAGTGGTCTGGAAGAACTTCTCTCCTCTACTCATCACCAGTTTAAGCATCAGGGTTCGGAGGTAATTTGGTTTGTGTGCTATTCTACAAGAAAATGAAGGATCAACCAGGAAACAAAACCAGGAATTCACAAGAATAATCCTAGGCTTAAGTCCTTCATTGTTAACTGAAAAATAAAGGTAACAATTCTTGCCCTTATAGTTTTATTTTCTATTGGAAGGAACCTCTGGAGATCATCTGGTCCAACCACCCTGCTAGAGCAGGTTCACCTAGTTCAGATTGCACAGGAACATGCCCAGGCAGGTTTTGAAAGTCTTTGGAGAAGGATACTCCATGACTTCTCTAGGCAGCCTGGGTCAGCACCCTGGGTCAGCACCCTGGCACCCTCACAGCAGCTTTTCCTTATGTTCAGCCATACCTTTCCCCAGATATTGACAAATCGCAGAGCTTCCACCTGACAGGAAAAGGAAATCTGTGCATCTTCTGCTTTAGTTTGCTGCAAATGCATCTACCCTGTCCAGTCTTACAACTGCACTAAGCATAGAATAAGGCAACAAGTTTTTCATGGAGGTCTGTGCATTTCCCCCAAGAATAACCTTCTTCTGTTCTATGCCACTGATGAAACTAGGTTCATCAGCTGAAAAAAGACTGCAACTAAAACAGGGATTACAAGGCTTGCTATAAAGCTTCCCTCTTTACCTTTTGCCTCTACCTAAAGCACACATTTGAAGCAATTATTGGTGCTCATGCAAGCAAAATGACAATCCACTTGCTCTCTGGACATTCAGCTTTTCACACTATTCAAAGCCAACTCACGACAGCTGAGAAAACTCTGAGGGAGATATGTCAGGAAAACTCAGAATAAAAGAAAGCAGCACCCTCTTCAGATTAAAAGGACAGACTTTTGTTTCTTATTTGATAACCATTAATGGTACATAAAAAAATATGTGATTAGGACCCTGAGAGTTAGCATGGCTCAAATACTGTATATTGATGAACCACGTTGGAATGGAAATTTGATGAAAAGTATTCCTGTAGTGCCACTTTAACCTAACTGTTGACAGATGGAGAATGGAAGCAACATAAATGCCCTCTTTTTGTGTCAGCACTATAAAAATGTCTGACTAGCCCATGAAAGATGGAGATGAAAGCTTAGGCAGCCATTAGAAACTGTGCCTCACCTCAAGCAATAACTCATTCCCATGGTATTATGAAAATGGTTTTATTGCAGAGGATTATTCCTTCCCCTTCTGCAAAAATTACTGCTTATCAGCAGTGCAGAAATAAAGCCTGAAACTCCCCATCTTTTAAGTTCTCCTATGCAATCTCCTTCTCAATGGTCAGGAATTTAATACAATGTAGCATTTGATTCCACCAGTTTGCGTGCCTTTGGGAAACGGACACCGTGATCCAAAATACGGCGCTTCCGAGAGCCCTGCCTTTAGTTCACAGCATCTTGATTGCCTGTTGCATTCAGTTATCTCTGTGAACTGCCTTGATTGGAATCCAAGTCTCTTGGCAGACCTGGATTGGAAGTCAAATGGAAACTGTAAGCAGTGTTGAAGGTATGTTTGTTTGGGGGGAGTTTTGAGGGAGAGGTGTCTTTTAATGAGCAATGCATTGTGGTTACTACTTGATCCTTAGCAATCAAGCTTCAGCTAGAAAACAAGAGCGAATCAAGTGTATATCGAGTTCAAACACACACAAAATCCAAAGGATGCAGGATCCTCATCATCAACACAACTGGAAGTTACATCAGTATGCTCTGAAAGGTTCACAAGCTCCCTAAGGTTTCAGTTGGACTCAATGATCTTAGAGTTCTTTTCCAGTTAAAACAATTGTACTAGTCTATATGGCCTGAAATTGTGCCAAGGGAGATTTAGGTTGGATATGAGGAAAATTTTCTTTATGAAAAGGATGGTCAGGCATTGGAACAGGCTGCCCAGGGAGGTGGTGGAGTCACCATCCTTGAAGGCATCCAAGAAACATGTGGACACAGCACTTTGGGACACAGTTTAATCCCCATAGTGGTTCATGGTTAGACTGGATGATCGCAGAGACCTTTTCCAGCTGAAACAATTCCATTCTATCCTATGACAAAGTTTTTCAGGGGGAGGAGAAAAATGTACTTTCCTTTTTTATCTATTCATCCCACAAGGACAGTTGTTGGTTTGAGTTCAGCAAAGAAACATTAGTAGAAGTTCCACATGCTGAAATATTTGTTAAAATAAAAAGGCCTTATACATTCAATGTTTGCTGAGCCTGGCCCTCAGAGAGCTCTGCAGAGACATCTGCCACACCTACAGACTATTGAATGTAAAAGGACAGAGGGGCTGATGTTGAAAACTTGGCTACCTTGCTTGGACAGTAATGTTCTTTAAAAAGTTCTTTAAATGTACTTAATTTGCATAACACCATTAGGAGCTAGCCTGGCGGAGGCTCGTTTAATAGAATAACAATGCCATGCTCTGGATTGACATGATAGCTTATTATTGCTTCAAATAATATGTAAATAATATTTAAATGGCTTCTCTCAGAGCCATTACTGTCAATCAAATAAATACCTATATTTTGGCTTCTCTTTTGTGTGTCTTTAATGTCTTTGTGTGACATTACAGAATAAAAAAAGCAGCTTGCACACAGAACCTGTAACAGTTATTTTGCTAACAATGGTTTGAACTGCCATGAAAACAACACAACTTGGTTGTAATGCTAAGGCTCTAATTTGGGTGCCCCTTTGCATCTCAATACTAACAAGATTCATATTAATTTTGTGGCTCAGGACAACCACTATTCCTGGACATCAGCCCAACAGAGATGATTTGCTGAATATTATCCTCAAGAGAAGAATTCCACAGTGTTCTCAGTAATCCTCAGCATCTGTGGTTTATGTACATTTTAAGCACCAGATCTTTGCTTCCACCCTGATCAACCCCATGTTGCAGACGGAATGAGTCATAGGCTACCTGATCTAGTTGAGGATGTCCCTGCTCACTGCAGGAGGGGTTGGACTAGATGACCTTTAGAGGTCCCTTCCAACCTGTGTGTTTCAGTGATTCTATGTATAAAAAGTACCAAAATCCAGAACAAAGCCAGGAACAAAGCCAAAAGTACTACAGGTAGTAAGAGCTGTTTGCCCACCCAAAGGTGAACCTGTGGGCATGGAGCTTGGACCTATGTAAAGTAGAATATACCCAAAATCTTGGTTGTCTATCTCAGTCTTGGTAAAATCATCTTCTAGCTGTGGTGTCCCTTTCCCTACTCTATGTCTGTGCACACAGGTGCAGAATGAATCCCAGTTGCATGCATTTCTATGCACTGTACCATTTTTCACCCTATTTTTTCTTCCTTCTGGCACAAAGGTGTCCTCTACAGCATAATTATAATGTGATAAAGATTCACTGTACCACATACCAGAGCCTGGGCTTCATCCAGTTTCTTCATCTGCCTACAGCTCAGTGCAGGCAAATATGTCCAGTCAGGGTGAGATTACTTTTGACAGCTGGATTCAAAATTAACACCACAATAAAACCAGTCCTATGTCAACCACATTTACTCTGCTATATATTCATTAGCTAGATTCAACCACACACCTGAATGCTACAGGAAGATGACTTCAGCATTTACTGAAGGGCAAAAAAGATGCACAAAAAGCATTAAGCCTATTTTCCAGCCAGATTTCAGCAGCAGAGAGCCCCTGTCCTTGGGTTTCTCCATTCTGGGGAAAGAACCTACTTTTCTCTCTTGTGCAGTTCAACCATAGCTCCAGATTCTCAGGGAGAAGTTTGTCTTCCACCCTCAAAACCCATAGTTTCACTGACACATCTCCTGGCACATTTTCAGCCCATGTTGGGTCGGACTGGATGATCTTTGAGGTCTCTTACAACCAGATGTTTTCTTTGATTTTGTGATGGGCTCTTAACTGGCACCCAAGAGCTGCTCAATGTCTTCTCTGCCACAGATCTTTTGTTTGTTGTTTGTTTGGTTTGGGTTTTTTGCAGCAACCTCAAGCAAATAATTTGTGTACTTCAGTTCTCCACCCATCTGATGGTCTCCTCTACGCAATGAAGAGGTTGTGAGGTTCTGACACTAACCATGAGACACTCCACTGCCATTTCATGAAAAGCCATATGAGTACCCGAGCTAGACAGCAACAATTAAAGCTAGAGCTGTCATTTTAACTCTGCTCTCTGTCCCTGAAACGCCTGCTGCAGCCCTGCCAACTAGGCTGACCTTTCTTTATCGAAAGAATAAAACCTATGAATATTATACATGGAAGAGCAACACTAGAATGAAACCATCAGGAAGCGCAGCACACCTCACATATGTCCTTATGTAGGAAAGCCAGAATTATTAGCATAATCACAGTGTGCTCTGTTAGCATTAGAATTAAAACTGGAGAGGGGAGGCAGAGGGGGCCCCTTGTTAATGCAGACAATTCAGCCAGACAACAGTTGGCCTTACTAATTAGCAAAACAGTGCCACTTTAAGAGCTCTCTCTGGGTACTCCCCAGGGAATTTCAGACATCAAGGCAGCTAATATGTTTTCCAAAAAAGCTGGCAAGAGCTAAAACCTGCAGAGCCAAATACCTGTGTGCAAGGAATCACTATCCTGAGCAAGTTTCATGCTGAGAAAAGCCTGGATTCACTCATTCATAAAACTGTTGCCAGCCTGCAGATCCTACTGCAGATCTAACACTTGGTCTTCACTCTCATTTCAAGCTCTTGAGAGCAGATGATTATCAGAGAGGAGCATCTCACTCGTTTTACATTTCCTGGTTTTTTTTTAACCTGTATTGGTCATCCTATTAAGGAAGAAAACTACTAGGTCCAAGCACAAGAAGAGAATCAAATTAATCTACTTCATTCCTCTTCAGGAGCTCCAGAGGATTTTGGAGAGGAAAGGAATCTGAGATTTTGAAACGCCTGGAACTGGACATAAAATATTGGCTGGATATCAAAACTGCATCACTTCAATCAATCCAGCCCCTTGCTTCCTTACACGTAGGAAGGACAATGTCTCTCACTGCCTCTCAGTTCTCATGCCCAGCAGTCTGCAGCCAGCCCCCACCCTGCCATGGTCCAGCTGTTCATGGCAAGTTAACATGCAAGCCAGGCCCTACAGCAGGTCCCCAGTCTCTGCTTACCAACTTGGAGATGAAAGAAACAATTCTTCTGGGAAAAGTTGTGTACTTCATACTGCAACACACTACCTCAGACCATGTTAGTGTATTTAAAGCAGTGCTGGTTACTTAGCATAATGATTCAGCTGAGGCTATTCATTATCGGTCTGTCTCGGAAGATAGGAAGGTTTGCTCTACACGGGGTATTTTGGGTCTGTAAAGGGTATGATGGCTGCAGAGAAAGGGATGCCTAAAGTAAAGCATACAAGAATAATAACCTTAGATGTTAAAAGTGTATTAATATTTCATCAGGGGAACCAGAGGAGCTGGAAAGCACTAGGAGCCCTATCACATGAGAATCATTTGATAGGACACTACATCCAGCCACAGGGATAATTCACAGGGATTACAACTGCTCTATTTTCATTGGCAAGCCTGCCAGGCAGCACTGGATGCACTGGCAGCAGGAATTCAGTTGTGTGAACAACTCCTGAGGAATTAATCAGGGTCAGGGCAGGATCTGGTTTCAGAGAAGTCAGGCTTGTTACTGGCACTGCTCTCCAAGCTTTGTGCCAGCCCAGTTGTCTCATTTCTTCTGTTCGTTTTCCTGCCTACTACAGAGTATGGTGGATTGAAAGAATTTATTCTGCATTAGGCTGCCAGGATCAAGTTTCACTTTTGCTTAGCCCACCCACAGAAGAATTGTCAAACACTAAGCATTTATGAAATGTAGGATTGGTGTTTGGATTTAAACACCTGAACTGACCAGCCTGATGGCCACTGGGTCACTCACCAGACTAAGTCCAAAGTTCAAGCATGAAGCTTCTATAGCAGCCTGAGGGGGGAAGAAAAGCCACAACTGAGTGGTTTGTCCTCCAGAAAATAGCTCCTCAAAAGAAGCTGGGCTATGATTCATGCAGATATCCATGAATCTCCAGGTAACAATGCTGAATGGTGGTCAAAAAGCCTCAGAGGGTTACACTAGAGGAGACAATAGCAAGGAAGATAGCACAGAAGCCTAATAGTAAACAATACGGTGGAAAAGCCTGATGTTTCTGTTGTCCTCATTCTGCCTTCTCATTCACAAGCAAGGAGACCAATCACAAGGTTAAAGTAAGACCATTCAAAATTGGAAAAGAGATGACATTTTTCCTGCAGAATTTGTACTTAAATCTTCATGTCAACAAGGCCAAGAACTTAGTAAGACTGAAAGCAAGGTTAAGCATTTACATGGCTGATGAGAACCTTCTCTGTTCAACAACTACCTGAAGGGAGGTTGGAGCAAGGAGGGGCCAGCCTCTTCTCCTTGGCATCAAGCGACAGGACTAGAGGAAATGGTTGCAAGCTGCAGATGGGGAAGTTCAGGCTGGATGTTAGGAAATATTTCTTCACTGAAAGGGTTGTCAAACATTGGAATGGTCTGCCCAAGGCAGTGCTGGAATCATTGTCTCTGGAGGTGTTCAAGCAGCATGTGGACCTGGCACTTAGGGACATGGTTTAGTGTTGACCCTTCTGTGTTGGATCATGGGCTGGACTGGATGATCTTCAAGGTCTCTTCCAACCAGATATATTCTGTGATTCCAGGTGCTTATACCATGCATGTTGCATGACATTTGTGTGCCTTGACACAAGCATTTTCCTGAGCTTCTGGAGACACATAGCTGAGGCTTAGCTTGATCCAGAGCTTAAGCACCATGCTGAGTGTGGCGTTAAACCTGTCCTTTACAATTCTATGCAGAGCAGTAAAGGCAAGGTTTAATACCACTTTAGCCTTCTGGTTTTCCTTTCTGGAGCAGAGGGCAACTGCTCATTACACAATATTTTTGCCATTAATATTTCCATACTGGTTTAGTTTAAAAATTAAGTAACCTTCCAACCAGCAGGCTGGAGGGGTTTGATTTGTTTTTCTCTTCACTGCATATATTGGAATGCACCTAACAGGGTGTAAGCATACACACTATATTGTGTTAGCACCAAAACATTGCCATCCAGACTGAACAGAGGTTTGTTTGGTTGGGCTTTTTAACCAGCTGTATACACAAACAGCCTGACATTGAGCCAGGCAGGTTTAGACTGGATACTGGGCCAGGTGGGGGGGTGGGGGGGGGTGGAATTATTGGAAAGGTGGTCAGGCATTAGAACAGGCTGCCCAGGGAGGTGGCAGAGGTACTGTCCCTGGAGGTATTCAAGAAATGTGAGGATATGGCACTTTGGGATGTGGTTTCATGGCCATGATGGTCTTAGATTGATGGTTGGACTTGATGATCTTAGAGGTCTTTCCAGCTGAAACAATCCTGTGATTCTATGAAATGAAAACAAAAGTACCTGTGAACAGCCTTCAAGCATCAAAATGACTGTGGTCAAGAGTCATCACCAAAGAAGAACTTCCTGCCTCCTTCCTTCCCTGCACTACCAAAATACATTAATTAAAATTGTGTTTGTTTCCTCCTCAGCCTAGGGTGAGCTCATCCTCTCATGACACATTTTGACCTTCAGAAAATAGGCTGCTTCTCTGCCCTGATAGTCTGCATCAACAAACCCAGATCGCCATAAAACTGTTTCCTAATTGCTCATCTATGACCACATTTATCTCCCAGGCAAGCCAGATTGCAGTGGTTAATAGTATAAATGGTATCTAGAGCAACAAGGACTGGAGTTCTGTTTATTTCATGGAAGCCTACATTAGCATCAGTAACCTGAAGCCATTATTCAAACAAGTTTTGCAGCCTGTTAACACAATTTATTAGAACTCTGGGGCTTTGGAGGAATGAGCCTATGAAACAAAGCTATACAGAGGATAGCCAGAGCTGCCAAAGTGAACTTGAGATACGGTGAAAGCAACTGTCATGATCAAGTGGGAGAAGGATAGCATAAGGCAAGAGTTGAAAAATAATTAAGGCTAACTTAATTCAATTACAGCAAAATGTATTCTTTTTTAAAAAAATGTAAAATCACATTTTCCAGTAATTCTGATTCAGTTAATTTTTTTACAGTATATAAATAATTCTAATTATGCTCATTTAAGGTTAGCTTTCCTGCACGCAGGCATTTAGAAGATTGTTAAATCCAATTATCTACATGCACTGGAAAAGTAATACAAAGGATTAGCTGCAAAGGCAGGAGCAGCAGGCCAACATGAGACATCTCTTATGTAATATGCCTGACAAAGCCTAACAGCAGCACCGAAAGAGAGCTCACATTTTCTGGGAACCGCTCTTCTTGCAAATGAAACATTTAATTAGGAACCTCAGTCCGTAAATAGATTCTTCATGTTGAAAGGGGGAAAGGAGGCCTTGCTGCAGATGCACCACTGGATTAAGAGAAGCCCCTCACAGAAATGTATCAATGTCACAGGTAATTAATTATAACTCCCCATCTACAGATGGGGATGGTGCTGTTTATCAGGCAGGATTTCCCACGATAGCAGGAGGTCAACAAAGAGCCCAGCAAGTTCTCTGCTTAGTTACCTATTTGTGACTTACCTACATTACAAACATGTGGCCTTACACTATTCCCAGTGGGTCAAAGCAATTGATGATGTCAGATCACCTGTTTATTATCATGAGACTTGTGATATCTGCTGTTCTTTGGTAAACCTCCAGTTTGGGAGGTCATGTGATTGTACACTATTTCAGGAAGGCTGATTAATTTTTAATCTTCATTAGTTGAGAGAACTGTGTGAAAAACATTAATTCAAACAGTTCTAAACACATAAGTGGGGAAAAACCCCAATGTGTAGCTATAGTATCTCGACATACTTAAGGGTTGCTTTTAATTTGGGGGATACAAATAGACAGTCTTTATATTAATCTTACCAAATGTACAGGACTGCTGGGAGGGCAGAAGTAGTTTCACATATAGCAATTTTAGAAGATAATAAACATACATGCATGAAATACATGCTTCCTGGAAACCTCAGTGAGTTAAAACTGCACACTTCTAACATGTGTGGCTTAAAGAAAAAAATCACAACAGGCTATGACTACATTTTTTTTCTTGATGTGAATAGACTCTGATTCTCTTAGCATATAAAGCATTGGTGTCTGCTTCTGGGACAAAGCTTCTGCCTGGGAAGAGTTTCTGACTACATTGTGGCTCTTTACTGGTCTTATTCTGAAATAACTCATAGCTCTCTGGATGTGGTGAGACCACATCTGGGTTATTGTGTCCAGTTCTGGGCTCTCCAGTTCAAGAGGCTACAAGGATGACTAATGGACTGGAACACCTGTCTGATGAGGAAAGGCTGAGAGACCTGGGGCTGTTTAGTCAGGGGGGAGGTGGAGGGGAGGGAAGACTAAGATGAGAACTTATTAAGGTTTACAAATATCTGAAGGGTAGGTGTCAAGAAGATGGTGCCAGTCTCTTTTCAATGGTGTCCTGCTATAAGACATGGAGCAATGGATACAAACTGGAACACAGGAAGTTCCACCTGAACATGAGGAAAAACTTCTTTTCTGTAAGGGTGACAGAGCACTGGAGCAGGCTGCCCAGAGATTGTGGAGTCTCCTTCTCTAGAAACTTTCAGGACTCATCTGGATGCAGTTCTGTGTGACCTGCCCTAGGTGATCCTGCTTGGGCAGGGAGGTTGGACTTGATGATCTCCTGCAGTGCCTTCCAACCCCTACTATTCTATGATTCTCTTTCAGTTCCTGATGCACTACTCTCAAGACCAAAATACTTTGATAGTCCAGTACCTGTAAGCAGCCTCCCCATACCACGCATTCAAACACACAACTGCCTGATGTGGCTTCTCTTAGCCATAAACATAAGCCAAATTCCTTGAATGCAACTCAGAGCCACAATTTCCTAGCCAGAGTTACAAATGCCAGACACCAAGGCATCACAACATGGAAAGCACACCAACATGGGCTGCAATGACCTCTGCAACCCCATGCCAAGACATTTTCCACACCAACAGTGCTCAGGGGAGATGATACTGTCGCAGTTTGTAGCTGCAGTGACCAGAAGGGCAGATACCATACGCAGTATGGAATTGCACCCCAAGAACTCACTCCTCAGAATGCTCAACTGTGTGCAAAAACCTACCAAAGGAAGAGATGTGCTGGACCCAGCATGGGCACCTACATGAGGCAAGTTAAGCCAAAGCATGTGCATCAGTAAGGTCAAGGTCCCAGTAACCCAAGTGCCATTAGGGAGGTCTCAAGAATAACTGGAAACACAGTTCATTGAGTGGAAGCATAGTGACAACTGGAGTGCTAACCTGGTCATGCAAGGCTCCATTTAATTAGCAGATATGGTCATTCACTTACAGCACTTTATGTCTGAAGCTGATTAGAAGAAATTAAAAAAGGAAACTGCTGAAGAGCTTCATGTTAGGGAGATAACAATACACTTTAATTTCAGGTGCCAATAACCTTCACAAACATTTAAGTCCCTTAACTAATACGTTAAAAGTGCAATTAACATATATAGTGTTTTAGATGAGAGGCTGGGCTGCATCCTGCACTTCCATCAGGTTTACCAGTTGGAGAGGACAAAACCAGGCCTGCTTCAGGAAGCAAGTATGTGTTTGGGATAGTTTGAGTCTGATCCCAAGGCCAGGTTCAGACACACCTGGGCACAGCAAATTTAAGAACACAGTATGGAATGGGATGCTAGGGAAACCAGCATAAGTTATGCAGGACTGCTCTCATTTTTCAGACAGGGCAATGAGGGGGAAAAGAGTGTTGCTGTAACCTGTTGAACCTCATACTGCAAATGTTTCAGACAAGTGGCAGGGAAGCATGACTCAGACATGGCTCACCTGCTTCACATTACAGAGACACAGAATGGCTGAGGCTACTCCATTCTGTTCATAAAAACGGGGGGGAAAAAGGCAAAAAGCACAAGCAAGTATCTGTCTGTACCTCAGAACTCACTGGAAGCAATGGACCTCAACAGCTGAATCCCTCCAAGATGATTTTTAAATGGTGAGCATGGTACCAGCACACTTCTGGGCCCCCATCCTCCAACCACCCATGAAACGGCAGGTTGCCAAACACTTCCTTACCAAAACAGGAAACAGAAGAGAGCCCAGATGTTAACATGAGTGGACTCTGAAGGAACAAACGTCATGGTGAAAAAGCAATCGCAGCAAAAACCCACATTTTCCTGCTCACCATTTTTGTAAAACAAATAAGCAAGAGAGCACCAGGGAGTGACATCAGAGTCAAATCCCATGCCTAGAAGAGCTGCCAGCATTAGAGTCTGCCCCATTTCCCCCTCCATCTCCCTTCTACCTCAAGGCCAAGTCTGCACCAGTGGGAATCACCATAAGTGCTGTAACTGTATATAGTGCAAGCCTGGCTTGAACAAAGCAATACTAGAGAACTGTACATCCCTCAGCTTCAGACATTCATTTCTATAGTATTGTATAAAGAGGTCAACTTCAGGCAAATATTAGATTATTTATAACTTCAAATAAGTTACGTTGCAAGCTCGTTTGCCAGACTGCCATGTGAGGCAGCATTTGATAGAAATATGGAAAATGGTCTGAACTTTAAATGACAAACAGATGAGAAGGTCCAATGAAAATCAAACACTTTTGAAGGCCATGTGTTTTCATAGGGAATATAAATGGGATTTTTAATTGATGCTGACTTCAGCTCATGGTAACATTTTAGGTGATCTCAATTAGAGGGGTTACAAAAAACAGTAAGGAAAGGAATTTGATTATGTCTAGCGCTGGGGAAAAAGAGATCTGGCATAAGTATTCCCCACATTTCTTAATTCAGGGAATCATCTCTTCTGTAATGTTCCTATCAACAGCTAACATATTCTTGCAGCTACCAGACACAATAATCGCTTCTTAATGCCAAAGATGATGAGTACTATGATTAAGGGACTGGAGCATGTACCTTAGGAGGAAAGGCTGAGAGACTTATGGGTTTTTAGTCTGGAGAGAAGACTGAGAGGGGATCTAATATATGTATATAAATATATGAGGTCTGGGTGTGCAGAAGGAAAGGACAGCCTCTGCTCACTTGCATCCTGTGATAGGACAAGGGGCAATGGCTGCCAACTACAGCACAGGAAGTTCCACCTCACCATAAGAGATGTAAGGTTTACAGAGCACTGGAACAGGCTGCCCAGAAATGCTGTGGAGTCTCCTTCTCCAGAGAGTTTCAAGACCTGTCTGGATGCATTTGCGTACGACCTGCACTAGATTCTATGGTCTTGCTCTGGCAGGGAGAGTTGGACATGGAGATCTCCAGAGGTCTCTTCCAACTCCTGACATCCTTTGATCATCTTTTAGTCACTTCCTTTTTTTTGATCTCTAGTGGTTTGGACAGGTCTGAGTGCAGAGCTAGTTGTACTGTTGTCATGCAATTTGATGTCATGTGGCTTTTATGAAACTTAACTCCCCAGTTGCTCACATGGGGATACATCCTCCCACAAAGGCCAGGTGAGGATAAATATACTGAAGCACAGAAGGTTCTCACCCAGTACCTTCATGGTGGCACCGAGAAGTTAGGCAAATTTTTGTCCCCAGACGGCATCTGCCTGTGTTGGAGTAAGGGATGCTCTCTGCTTCTCATTCAGAGTTTCACTCAGTGCAACAAACCCTTTTCATGTTGGTACTTTACAGTATTCCCATCAAAAATTCTTCCAGCCCAGGATGGATGGGCAAGATTTGTTTTATTGCACCATTGCAAAATCCTTCATGCAGACACAGCTTCTAAATGAAAACAACTTTACTGAAAGTAACAGCTTGCACAAAAATGCCCTACCAAAATAAATTTTCACCTGTGCCAGGAAAGCTTTTTTATCAGATTGAGCATATCTAGCAGCTCTGCATTAAGAAGTACTTTTGTCTGGTTCAAAATGCACAAGCAAATTGTATCTTTTCTGGGATATTTTTTTCTAAGCAAGCTGCAGTGCCCACACTGAGAGTCTGAGATTCCACAAGTTTATAGAAAAAAAAGTCAAGCCTGAGCCTTCCCTAGCATGCTATTCATGAACCTGTTCTATTTAATATCTCTGCTTGTGCCTTGATATAAAGGCAATGAAACCATCAGAATCTGTGGCAGTTCAAAATTAGTTTAGCTGGTTTTAAAAAGAAGAATAAATAAATAAACCAAAAGAAAAATCAACAAAACCCCAAACAAACAAACACAGAGAAACCCACAAATGAAAACAAAATCAAACTAGTCTGCTTTAAGGGAAGGAGTGGAGGAATAGGAGTGGAGTCATTCTTTACCACACTGTTCAACTGCTTGCCTGCCAACAAGGACATCACTTTGTGTTTCATCTCAGGAATATGGTTTGAAAACCAATGAGAAGCAACAAGACAGAACACCTCTAGTCTGGCAAGGCTTTCACCTGCGTCCCCTTGGCCAAAGCACCTTTCAACTGACACTACAGGAAGATTCATCTCTATATGGACTTCTATGGACCTCCCAGGCAACAATCGCAGCCCTGACAGGATACATTTCTCCTCAGTGCTGTATTTTTGGTGGGGCTGTTCTTACCTTGTGCTGTTATGGCTCTTCCCCAGGTTCTTCTGCTCTTTGGTTATGTAAAAAGGCTGTTGCTCATTTGCAGCTATCAGAGGGTAGCCACCTATCCTCTGGGGATTCCTAAAAGGCACAGAGATATGCTGCCATCTTCATTTCCCAATAGGCCCTGCCAGCCACTATATATTTTGGTCTGGGGCAAATTCACACCTGTCATCAGTTTGCACAGCTGTGGAGTTCCACAGACCCTTCTTCCAGCCTAGAGAGCTGGGAACGGAGGGAAGGGCAGTTTTGTAAGTCACACACAGCTTGTTTCCTTCTTCTCCCCTTAAGCCATTCCTACATCATAGCTACATCAGGGCTCAAGAGAATCTGTGGTATATTCATCACTAAGCAAATCCAGCCATTATTTACAACTCAGAAATAACTATTTCTCTTCCTCTACTTCTTCCACAGAGACTGAAGTCCAAAAACCCTTGAGGACACTTTTAAAAGAAAACAAAACTAAACCAAGAGCAACCAACAACAACAAAACCCTCAAAACAATGTCCTTTCTCCTTTTGTAAACAGAGTGGGTATTTGCCTCCTACAGAAGGTATCCAAAGAACTAATGAGAAATCCAGAAGCAATGGAAGTACTCCTGCTAAATGCAGTCTCACTTGGGAAAGTAAGATTTAGACTCCCTATTCACGTACTTAATGCTTCATCACAGCAGATCCTTTTCTTTCTTTCCTGTCTGAATTTGAAAGCTAGGAGATAGAATATCAGAACACCAAAGCATGGTGTTCTGAAGTTATTTTTCTCATTAGGCTGTATGCTTCAGGATATAGTTTAATCCCCTAGAGATTTATCCTCTTTTGTACGACAATCAGAGGCCTTGAAAGGTGTATAAGTATTAGTTTTGAAAACACACATGGCTCAGAACAAAGAGAAGCAGGCTGATCAAACAGCAGGGGCAATGTACAGAAGTTAATAATACAAAATAATTCTGAGCAGCGGCCAGCTTTCACAAAGCAAACATCTCAATGTGGATGCCATATTGTCAATTAGACCCAGTCATTTTCAGATGTAATGGGAAGTGGAATACAATATCTACATCTGATGTATGAACACAACTGTAAAGAATCAATACCATCTGGCTGCAAAGCATTTGGTCTCTCAGTCAGCGAACCCGGGCCATTCACACGATAAAGAACAGTTCTGGCAAGAAGGGAACCTCAGACTTTTCAGCATATCATTTGCAGGGCAATTTTTAAAAGAGGAGACAAAATTTCAGCAGTGCTTTCCCAATAAATCTGAATGCAGAGAATAACCTCAGTGAAGGCCAGGGGTTGAGGTGGAATCTGTGTTCCTTCAGGAAAGGTTTATGCCTTCACATGTGTTACATTACAGTCCAAATTCAGAGCCGTGTAAGCGAGTCCAGCGCCAGCCCTGGCTTGGGCCCTGCATTTTCTCATTCCGCTTGTCACAAGACATCAGAAGCAATCACACCACACAGCACTGTGAATGCTAACAAAATAAACCAAGGTTCGATGAAGAACTTGATCCCGAAACATCAGCTATCTTAACTTGGGTTTCATGGGTACAGTGGCATTAATTGCTTCCATACTGACTTAATTCTGTTTTGCCAGAAATTAGTACTACTGCTATTTATTAACATTTTATTTCTATGCTTTTCTTTTCCCATTTTTCCCTCCTCCTTTTTCCTTTTTTTTTCCCCTCCTGAAGTCCTAGCCCCATTATTTACCTTCACTTTGAAAGGCTGGATGAAAAACTCTTGCATGTCATATTGCTTTCCCTAAGCCTTCCCACTGGTAAATTAAGGCATGCTCTTGATGCTTTAAGAGCTAACAAGTTCTTGAAAACCTAGGAGCAGGTTTGGGTTTCTAATGATGTGTAAATCTAGGGGATGAAGGAATTGTGTCATCAGGCAGCAGATTTTCCATAGTGGGAAAGGGGCAGTCAGAGCTCCGTTTGTCCAGCTTGGCATGGAACACTGCCCTAAGCTCCGGTATGCAGCTGACTCCGAATAATACACCTGGGCCTTGGCTCTCAGACGAGGCAGGAGCAAAGGGCAAAAATAACCACTAGGGGTAAAAAGCCAACTGGCTGAATTTAGGCAGGAATGTCCAAGTAATGCAGGACATGCTAGCATAAAGCCAGATACTCACTGCAAATTGCCTTAGCTCTAGGGAAGCTCATTCAGAAAGGCCAATTACATAAGCTGAGAATCTGACCAGTACCAATTTCCTAGTTTGTTGTTCTGTTGTATGGAGAACATAATGTACAGGTTCTTATGCTATGAACTGCCCAGGAACACCAAATACCAAAAACTTAGTATTATATATATTGAAATAAATATATTCTATAGCCCTTTAGGACTGATCTCAGCACCAGGAAAGGCTACACAACCAGCTCTGTAGGATGGATATGTCGCCTGCCCTACATGATCCTGCTTTGGCAGGAGGGTTGGACTCAAAGATCTTCAGGTCCCTTCCAACCCCCCATTCTATGATTCTGTGACCACTTCATGAGTGGAGATCTGCACAGTGCTGTCCTATTCCTTAGCCAACCGCCAGTGAGGATGCTCACAATCCAGCAACAAAGAAGCGAGCATCAGAAATGTAGTAACAGTTCTGAGCTAAAGGATGAACTCAAGCCTCCTGATCTTACTGTGGCTTGGGGTTTTTCATTTTGTTTACAGTTAAAAGAAAAGAGCTGACTGCCCTTTTCTCCTCTCCTGGCTGCTAGCCTTCTGCCTATGCTTGCTGCTTTCTCAGAACCACGAAATACTGAAGATTAGGTTTTGCACCATCCTTGTAAGCAAAGCTTACGTACCTTCTACCTCCTGCTGCAAACCAGCACACGTTCCAAGAAGCTTGCTGCCTCTCAGCTTTTCTTTAACTTTGTAATTTCACCTCTTACTTCACCATATATTTTGAGAGCAGGCAGGAGTCAGGCCACCTGTCTTCACGAAAATCCAAAGAGAGAAAAACAGAGTCTTCTTGGCTGCCTTTCCCCACTTGCAAGTGGCCTGAATACAAGTTAAAGATAGTCCCTTCTACTTTTTTCAAGACCTCCATCATACACATGCTGAGTGCTGCCAGGTTTCACTACCCTGTGAAGCCAGTGGACAGCCACACTCTCACACCATTAGGCTGATTTGTGTCCCATCCCATCGATGTCAATAGGCCTCTGCAATCTGTCCCCTGAAACACGTCTGGCTGCAATTCCTATTTTTAGTTACGCCTGACAAATCTTGAACTGCTGATATCAGAATTTAAAGAAATACATGAAAAACACTATTTTCAGTTTAAAAAATTGTTCTCCTGGGTCTCCTAGAGATAATAATTACTGCTCTGCTCAGCTAGCGCTGTCATTATATTGCTCAATAAAATGGATCATTTTTAACTCTCGGGAGCATCGGGAGTGCCGCTGCTTCCTTGTGTGAGAGTAGGAATGTGTCAGTTTTGTTTAGCAAATATAATATTTAATGTCTTTGCTCTTGGCATTCGAGACCAGCACTGAGCCAACAGCAAGGATGCTAAGTACACCCTGAACAGTCAGACTTTTAAAAAGAAATTAAGCATGTAAAAAAATTCCCCCAGGTAAAAAGCAAACCTAAAAAGAAAGATTTCCCCAGGAACATGCAAAATACAAAACTCACAGCCAAAACCACTTTATACATTCCAGTGCTAGGCTATGCTGTCAGTATTTGTGCCTCACCACTGAATTAGTGGCCCACAGAACTCCCACTGCAGTTGCCAGAAGATATTGCTGGATCTGACTGCTTCTCAGTTGCCTGAGTAATAGTCCACACCCCACAAACAACCGTGGGCAGCCACAAACAGCCTCAACCCCTCCTTCTTCCAGTTGTATTCATCAGCTGCCCCCCAACTTCAGTGCCTATACTGGATCACATGCAAAAAAAACCTCCTTCATGGCTTAAGGACAAGCACGGAGGTTGAAACAGAGACAGGATCTCAGACTCTGGGCCAGGATAACAACAATAGCTCTGGAAATCTTGATTTTGTGTCTTCCCCCACCCCCCAAGTCTGAGCCCTTAAGGTCTGGTTCTCTCAGGGAACATACTATCCTTTAACCAAAGAACCCAGCAGACAACTCACCTATTCAGGAGTCAAAAGAAGCCACAGTGCTTCCTTTGTTCAGAGACAGAGGCAGGCTTCCCATTGTATTACCTGTCACTGCCCTGGAGGCTCACTTTTGCCTAGGACTATGCATGGAGCATGAGTACAGCTGAGTCTCAGCCTTGATGTTGGAGGCTGAGCTAGCTCTCTATGTTCTGAAAATGCTCTTTGCATACAGAACCTTACCTCCTGAATTGACATATTGGTTTGGTTATTGTTTTCAACTACACATTATTAACTGAACATGGAAAGAGCTAAGAAGAATGAAGTGCAAGAGCAAGCTTCTGGGATTCCCCCATGAATTTCTGCAAGTTTCTGTACAGGGGAACAAGGTTTCCTTCCTTCTGAAAAAGGAGAGTCATGGGCCCATAACTCTTAGATTCCCTAGATGGACATAAATCTTCAGCAAGCATATGCAGAACCCCTGTGGCTCCACAAAAGTCTTCCACAATTGCTCTCCTTTCAGTCCTCAGCAACACATCCCAGGACAGCCCTTCTCCTCTGGACTCAGAGACCCAGGTCAAGTTCTCTGTCTGCTCAGAGGTGACTCAGCAGAGACTTTTAATGAGCTTTGCATCTTCTTACTGCAGTCCTCTCTCTGCTGGGGCTACAGAGAAGGCTCTCCTTACAAAATAAAATGGAACCAAAATCTTGAAAGAGAGAAATCCCCCCACATCCCTGCAGACTCCTCTTCCTCTGCTCTGACTTAGAGCACACAATTTAGCCTCCTAGCAAAACAAAAACAAACCTAGAAAAACGAACAAGGACCAAAAAAATAAAAGGCAAGGGGGGCAGGATGAATACCAGCTGCTTTACAGATCTTTCCCACTATGCCCCAACATTTATTCAAAACTGGTGTGCAACACCTGAATGCAATTCTTCAGCCCGAGGATGATACAAGCAGAGCGTTTCCATGCCATCAGTAACCTGATCCCACCCAGCTGGGCTGGCTCCCTGACAGCAGAGGCATTTCATCTTCCTGCATAACCATTGCTACATCTGCAAAGACAAAGAAGCTGCCATAACTGAGGTCCCAACCACAGCAGAAGGGGAGCTGTGGGGTGGAGAAAAGGCACCAAAAAATAAGACCAGATCTGCTGCACTCATGCTTAGTATGAACACACACCAAAACAAAAATCCATCAAGAAGATGAAGAGCTTCTCAGATAGGGAAACTTGCTTGCTAACATCACACAGCCTGAACTTCTACCTGCCTAAACCGGAGCCTGGCAACGGAGCTCAGAGGGACTGAACTCCAGCTGCCAGCAGAAGCACGAATCTGGCAAGCCAGCTCGGGCTCCATGTCATGAAACTGCATTTTCAAGATTAGTAGGGCCCAAAATAGGTTTGGAATCACATTGCACTTCATGGAAGGGCTTCACCCAACTGCAGAGCAAAAAGGGTCACGCAGGCAGGCAGCAGCAGATTTCATTGAGGCGCAAGAATGGGAAAGAGTGGGGAAAAGGATTCTGATCTTTTAAATTGTTTTTGTTGACAGGATGAAACTACTTTTTTACTCTGCTGCATTCTTATTGCAGCTTTCAAAGCACACGAAATCCCAGCGCCTGGGAGCTTGCTGCAAAACTTCAGGCTTTATTTGGGCAGCTTAGAAACCTCTGCTTTCCCAAGTTGATTTAAGCACGTGGCAAACAATCATTTGTGATCATTCTTGAAACTTTCAACATTACCCACAGAGATTTTGGGTTTCCTTCATTAAATATATATATGTGTGTATATATGTATATAAAAAAGATTACTGCTGCCTCATCTTTCTCATTTTATGCCAAGACCCTCAGTCCCCACAGGTCTTCTAGTGACTTCCTGGGAGCCTGCTGTTTCCAGGGTACAAATGAGTGACCTGAGAGACTGTAAAAGGGAAATACCCTGATGTTCAGATATGAACAGACATTCTTGAGCATCCAAGTCTCCCACTGATTTGGGGGGGTTGGGGGGAAAGGCAGTAGATGAATGGTTGCATTAGCACCAACTTTCTGAACCTTCGTGTGCCGGGGTCTCTGGAGTTCACTGAACTTAATGAGCACTGGGTGCACCAAAAAGAAAAAAAGCAATCTATCCCCCTGCAGAAGAGAGGGAGGCTGTGGCCCACTTGCTGCAGAGCTTCCTGTGTTCATTTGTTTATAGAGCAGAGTTGAGGTTAGTTCAGAAGAGAGTTCCTCATTTCCTCCTCCTCCTGCCCCTCTCCCTAACCAGATGTGACAACGTTACAGTATTATTGTCCTGTCAGCACCACTGGGGGAAGTACAAATAAAATTCAGGGTGAAAGGAGAGCCAAAAGAAAACCAGACCCAAGGCAGCACCTTTCAGATTCACCAGCCCATCTCAGGAAATCAGAAACCCTTACAGCTGGGTTGTGGTTCCATCTGAAATGTTTGTGGGTAAATGATTAGCAATAACTTTTTGAGGTCCTATTGTATGCCATGGGTGACTCCTATAGAAAGCCACAGGAGCTACCTGCAGCCAAAGGATTGGATGTGACTCTTTGGGGTTTACGAGGTGAATCACACCCAGTCTGGAAGGACCACCCTGGGGATGTTTCACTCTAACACCACCCTTCAGCCTCTCGGTGCCCCTAGGAAAAGTGGACCCAGACTGGGGGTTTGCTGTACAAACCTGTGGCTTACTGGTTTGCTCTGGCAAGTCTCCCACCACAGACAAGCAGGCTGGGCTTTCATGCAGACATGGGAAGCAAGAAAGGGTGCACAAAAGGGCATGCATCAAGCAAAAGAAAAAAAGGAGCAGATTGTTTAAATGAATTATCACTAAACATTTCAAACATGTATCACAGTGTGGTAGGGGTTGGACAGGACCTCTGGAGATCATCAAGTACAACCCTCATGCCAAGGCAGGTTCACCCAAAGAACGTCACACAGGAACATGTCCAGGTCTGTTTCGAGTGTCTGCAGTGATGGAGACTCCATCACCTCTCTCATCAGCCTCTTTCAGTGCTCTGCCACACTTAAAGAAGTTCCTCCTCGTATTTAGATGGAACTTCATATGTTCAAGTTTGTGCTCCTTACGCCTTGTGCTGAAGATTGTACAAGATTCCTTTTCACTGAAAGGGTTTTGTTTCAGCTGACTGTATTGAAGAAGTTAGAGAGACAACATTTAGGGTTATGTCTTGTGAAATTCGGAAGCAGGACAGCCCTCCTTTCCCCACAGCCCACAGTGAAGGCAGTGTTATGTTCTTGCTCAGCTATGGTCTCTCCTGGGACTGATGAGGAAGTAATTGAATTCTGAGCTCATGTTCATTCAGCTCTCTGGATCTGAATTACAGGAATAGTTTCAAGCCCAAAGGTGGTTCACATACCAGTGCAGTCCTTTCATGTGCCAGTTCTGCTAAGCCCCTGATTATGGATCTTGACAGACCCATTAATCCTCAGAATGCCTCACACAGGAAATCATCCTGCTTCTTCCCTGTAGAACAAAGCATTCCCATTGTAAGGGAAAGAGCATCATCATGCACCTCTGCAGCTAAATAGGATCTAATCAGCAATAAAACCCCTTGGTGAGGACCGATTTTGACTGAGTACAGTTGGAAGCAAGAAAGAGGCCCAGGACAGTCACCTGGACTACTGCTTAGCAAGACTGAGATGTTAGGGTCAGACAACCTCTTGAAAACAACAAACTTGAGTTTACAATGTCAAAGAGCCAGTCCCAAGAGATCTTTGAAGCCAGTCCTACTTGAGCAAGGAGCCACACTGGCATCAGTGGTTCTACCGAGGACAGCCTGAGCCAAGTTTAAGAAGCCCAGAATTTCCCAAAATGGCAGTATCTACATGCCAGTGACAAAACCAGTTGGAAAACACAGGCTGGGTACATGCAGAAGGCTCAATTGCTTCATGCTGTTAACAACTACATTAACTGCCCCTCCAAACTTGCAGGAAACTCTCAATTGCTCTCAACAAGCACGAGGATCGATTACAGGGTAAGAGGCATTGGAGATCTTCTGTCCAAAAGCAAATTTCTGCTAGATGCAGCACTTCTCATCCCTCTTTTTTACCTCAAGACATAGGCAGTGCAGATGTGGCTCACCTCTTGCAAGGGACAGAAGCATTATGTTGCACTTTACAGTAGTGCCAAGCTGCAATTTGATCACCTGTCTTCTCCAATCCTCTTTAGCTGACCTGCTTTCCAGTGTTGTTCTGCAATTCATGAAGGAATCATGTTGGTGAGGAAGCAGACCAGGAGCACAGCTACCAACAAATACTCAGTGGAGGTTTGTCAGCAGCTGTCATGAGCCAACGGTCTCATGTAAAGTAAAATGTATATTAGTGGAGAACAAAGAAAGGTCACTTTTAGCCAGCAAAAAGCAGCAAAAATACTAGAAATTATTATATTCCCAGAGAAGAAAGCATATAGACTTTGCAGGGTGTCTAATGACCACGCTGGAAAGACCAGCCTCTGGAGCATGTCCTGTACAGACTTCCCTGTTGCAATCAGCACCATTATTTGTCTGGTGCTAATACAGTAACATGCTGCTTTGCTGAAAAATCCCTGGCTGCCTTTCAAGCTCTTGAAAAGACACTAAAGACTTTTGTTTTGATTTCAAACTGTTTTTCAACACCTCCACGTTGGAGTGCCCTTATAAAAGTGCCCACAGAGTCATTTGACAAGGGTGTATGACTCAGGCACTTAAAGGAAGGAACTAATGTTAGATGTTGACACCCACATAGGGACTTCAGGACTTCAAAAAAATTGCTTCTCTTCACCCCACTGAGTTTTCCTGACACTTCCAACTTAGTAAGTTATTGTTTATTTTATAAAAAGGCTGTCTTAACCTCAATTATGAGTTAATAGGTCACCAAGGACTCTAATACTATGGCAATGCAATGCAAATATCGCCTCACAATATGGAACCCAAAGAAGCCAATCAATTATTTACAATGTGTGTCCAGAAAGCTGCCAAACTTGCAAGATTCCATTAAATCAGTACAATGGCACTTTTCATGAAAAAAATCAAGTTGCTCCCAAAGACCCAGCTTTTCAAGATTAAACAAAATCTTTCCTCTCATTACCCTTCTGTTTGAGAAGTCCTGTTGAAATCAGGCATTGAAGATTCGGAGTTACACACTAAGAATAGGCAGCCAGTGTCCCATATTGCTGGTCACTGACAGTGAATTTACAGTTACCGGACAACACAAAACCCTCCCTGGTCAAAAAGGCTCAGGAAGCCACTCCACTGCCCCCCAACCCCCTGTCCCAAGAGAGAGAAAGGAGTTGAGAGAAAGCAGTGAGTTAGACTTATCCCAAGGCCAGCCAGAAGCACGTTATCTCTCCCCCAAGCAAAACAGCCAAGAGCAGAAGAGAAGAGGAATGGGAAGGTGAAGAATTGTTCTGATACAGCTTCCCTTATCCCAGATATATATCCAATGAATTTCTTTAGAATAATCTTTTGTTTTCCTTCTTTATTTATATTTTTCTACTTTTCTGCTCAAAATCTGCAGCTAAATTTTAAAGGCATAGCCTAAAACTACCACACTGGCACACAGAAAATTTACTCCTTTTTTTTGTACCAACAGATGTCAGGCACATTTATGAGCATCAAATTCCACAAGGTTTCTACAACACCATATCATCAAGCGTCTAACAAACTGTTCACATGAAATAACTCAGTGCGAGCTGATAACACAGAAAATATGGGAAGTGGCTGAAGTAAGATGGATCTTTTGATGTCAGTAAATCAAAACCACTGCAAAACAGTGTTGGCAAAGGTGAAAAGCTTACACAGCAAAGGACACAGTAGAGGTTTTAATACTAAAGCTGATGAAGAAACAGCTCACAATCACCCCTCAGCAAAGACTTTTGCCTCTGCAGAGAGTGGAGATTACCTGATCAGGACTAGAGCATGGGAGCAGCATGTGTGAAACAGGGAATCAGGTTTGAGATACTCAGCAGAAGGAATACCCCTGCACTGATCTGCCATATAGTGGAAATGTGGCTTTTGGGGGGGGGTTGTTTCCTGAGCTAGGCCCATGGGCAAAGATTTTCAGGGAGGTCTGAAGAACACTGCCAAGTCCCACACAAATTCAGTACTTTACCACTTCTTTATGCCTTTTTGCAAATTACAGCCACAGCTATGCTGGCAGTCTCTCTACTGGAGCATAAAAAGGGAGTCTAAGAGCAGATCTGGAACACAGCACATTAAGTGTGAAGGAAAGATGGATGTGTTTGGGATGGTCCCAAAGAAGACGCTCATCATACCAGAAAGACGACTCATAAGATGAAGGCAGCTTAAACCCCAGAAAGATTCCAAGTGCCAATTCCAAGAAAGGTGTGAGACATTTTATCTACTCTTCAGCTGAAAACTGAAAAACCTGTGAAAAAGGAACCAGTAGTGGTGGTGGTGATGCTGGTGGTTCAAAAGCCCGACCAGCTTTCTATATTTAAACAAGGAAATAACTGTAGGTAAGTGTTGATTTTGCCAATGGCATTCACTGAGGGTATTCTGAGGTTTGCCTTGAGGGTGAGGAAACAGAGTCAGAGGGATTAACTAAAGGGCCCAAAGTCACAGGCAAACTTCACTGCCAGGTCCAAGTTTATTTAAAGTCCCCTGCAGGCACCTGACCTGAGGACTCTGTTGTGTGTTAGAACTACAATGATTTCATCCGCTGCTGTAAAACAAGGAGGCTTGTATCTGTCAGCACTTACAGCTGAGATATTCCTGAGGATTCCTAACAAGAAATACTGATGATGCAAATAAATTTTTTCAAAGTATATTTTTGTTTTGAAGCATTCACACACTTGCAGCAGGAAAAGCTATGGAACTATCAGAGGGAAAACGGGTTTTGAGGCAGTCTAACCTAATTTCTCAACTTTGAAATCAGACAGTTTAAATTATGCATGTGTGTCATCTTTCAGCACTCACCCCTGCAGAGTGGGACAGAGTTTTGGCAGAAGAATCATGTTTCAACCTCCAGTTTAACAATAGCTTGGAAGCACTGATACCCTGCAAGGGAGCTCAAAAGCTACTACAAGCACAGGATCACAGACAGCAGGGTAAAAAGAGGTCACCTTATCTATCTTCTGGCTTCTTTCCAGAACCTAGGCCTGAAATGCCCTTTCCTCATCACTCCCCCATCAAAATTCTTCTGCAGACTTCTGCCACAAGAAGCAAATCCAATACTGGCTTCCTCTCTAAAACAGCTGTGATGCAAAGCTTGTATATCTGTAGTGCAAAGAGCATGGCTCAAATGTAACAGAGAGGAAGAATTTACTGGGATCCAAACACTCTGTGGTCTGTGGTGACAGGTTGGACTCGATGATCATTGAGGTCTAGTCCAACCTTGGTGATACTGTGATACTCTAGGTAAAATGGAGCCCAAATTCACCATTTACATAGACTCTGAAATATGTTAATTTTCTGTGGTTAGCTGCATAGCCTCCCTTTATGAAAAGGGGATAAAACTGTCAAAATGCTGAGCATCAATGTGTTCCAATGTATTTCAGTGATAGAGTTGTGTTCTATGAAGACTGTGTCTGATTACCTGGGTTTGTAATTTTAGCACTTCCTGCTAGTGGCATCAGATTTTTTTGAGTTCTCATTATATGATGAAAGCCTTCAAAATGTAATATGCATTCTCAAGATGGTCTTGGAGGTATCAGCTGATGAAAAACTCAACATGAGTGGGCAATGTGTGCTAGCAAGCTCAGAAGGCAACTGTGTGCTGGGCTGCATCTAAAGTGTGACCAGCAGGACAAGTGAGGTGATTCTCACCCTCTGCTCTGGTCAGGCCCCAGCTGGAGTACTGTGTCCAGTTCTGGGGCCCCCAGCACAAGAGAGACATTGAACTGCTGGAGTGGGTCCAGTGGCAAGCCATGACAATAATCAGAGTGCTGGAACACCTCCCCTATAGGAGCAGGCTGTGAGAGTTAGGGCTATTCAGCCTGGAAAAGACAAGGCTCCAGGGGGACCTTATAGTGACCTTCCAGTACCTGAAGGAGCCCACATAAAAGTGGGAAGGGACTTTTTACAAGGGCTTGTAGTGATAGGATGAGTGGGAATGGATTGAAGCTGACCAATGGACCTCTCCTTTCCATCAGCAAGCTTTCAGGAATAAACACATTTGCTGGGGGACTGTAACAAGTCATAGTAATGACCTGTATGTTTGGGAAGAAGTCTTCCTCAGCATATGTTTTCCTTCATAATCATTCAGAAGTGTAATGCTTAAGTTACTCCATGCCTGTGCCCTGAAATACAATAAAATACATTTAAACAATCCTTGAGAGTTCTTCGTCTTAGCAGCTCAGATATTTATCTGACCTGATCCAACACTGTTCCAGTAAAACCAGAGGAGTAATGCAATATGACTAAGACACATCTGTCTCTAAATCTCTAGAAGATATTTAAGGGAAGACTGAGTCACTGTGGAAGACTACTTACTCCCAGAAGAATCCCAAATGGACATACAGGGGAGTTTATACTTGCCATCACTGCAAGTAGTGCAGTCAAGTGTCCAATTGTCTTTACTGAATCATGAAAAATAATCAGTCCAAAGACAGATTACACAGCTAGGCACATTCATTTCCACCGTGCAGAGCACAATCCAGCACACCTCCTAGTTATGCAAGTATAGGCATTACATCTCCTCAGCTCTGTTGTAATTGTTTGTCTAACCTAGACCAAACAGACTGTGCAGCTCTTTTCCTGGATTTTGTATTTTCTGTATTAGTGCCTATGTGTACCACACAGACAAAGGGGTGCTCATCACCTGCCTAGTGACCCAGAACAGTACAGTCTTTGCAAAGCAAAGGGGAAGAGGGCTAGGATAGCGAAAAATGCTAGGAAGAAATCTTTGTCCCTCACTGTCACCCAGTTTATAATCATCTACACCCAAACCCAGGCAGACATCCTTAACTGTAAGCCCTCCTACACTTCCAACAAGCCCAGTCTCCAATGTCTGTCTAATTATCCTCAGCTCATTATTTTGTGCTCATAATACTCATTTTTCATAGAATCAAGAAGGTCAGAAATGACCTCAAAGATCATCAAGTCCAACCTGGAGGTCATCTTGGGGGCAATCACAGCACACCTGTAGGATGGCCAAGGGATCAGGCCTAGCCAACATGGATTTAGGAAGGGAAAGTCCTGCCTGGAGGCAAAGAACCTGTCCCTTGTAGAAGACAGTGTTGTGTGGCAGGAAAAGTGTGGCAGTGGCTGGTATCCCTGTTCTGTGGAAACAGCTGGCTCTTTGCCACGTGATGAAGAAATGGGCTCTCCCCATTCCTGACCATACCACAAGTGAGCTCAGACTCTTCACACAACATGAAGCCCCCATTTTGTCCCACTTAACCACTAGCTTTGCTCTTTCCCAGCTATGTACAACAGATAAGCCATTTGCCATGGGGTAAGAGGAGGGAGGGAGCTGAAGGAATAGGGGAGAAGGTACTTGGTTTGAGCTCATTTCTCCTCATGCCTAGCCCTCATGGAATTGTATTCTGCACACATGCTGAAACATTAGCATCGGCTGATTTGGAAGGAATATTGGAAATGAAGTGATAGCAGAGTAAATGTCAATGCATTCAGTGTGACACAGTGAGCACCAGATCTTAAACAGCTTCATCACTGTGGCATTTACTGTATCCTGAAATAATATTAATCCCACTGTTGTCCTTCTTGATGGAATCATCCATGAATATGGTTTATGGGACTGGCCAAAGTGCTAATAGGTTAAAAGAACAACCTATCCAGTGCTCCACTAAATTAAGGTCGCTTCATGGGATTTAATGAAACAAGGCCTGTGTGGGGTTTCAAAGGACGTTCCTGTAATTCATGTCTATTTAGGGCTCCTGCTAACCAGAAACCTAATTTCTTTGAGTAAAATAGGTTTTTGTGAAGCCTGGCCATGTGAAAAAAGCTTTAAAGGGCAATAATCAGAAGACCTCATCTGTAACACTTTGTTATTTCAGATCAGTGTTTTGAAAGTTTGGGGGATGGAGTTATTAAAAAAAGAGAAAAGCAGCAGCAGCCAGTCTGCAAATTAATCAGAACAAAGGTACTGCTGCTCTGTGTCTCTCAAAAATGCATGGGTGGTTAAAGTGAGACCAGGACACCATTAAGTTAAAAATGGTGGAGAGGCTTAATAAAGCAGAGTCCCTGCCTAACACACTAAGTAAGTAATTCAGCTGCTGCTTGCCCAACAAGGAGCTGATGCTCAAAACCTGTGGGCAAATAACATCGTCTAAGGCCAGTACCTCAGAAACAGAACCATATTTCCTTCCCTAGTTGCACATGTATTATAAAACCCTGAAATTATTACTACACATGTCCACTATGCAACAAAATAACACTAATTTCCTATTAATAATAGGAATATTGAGAAAAGTAAACTTCTGTCTATTGCTATTCTCAGGATACAAAGTTTTGTTTCCCATATTCCCTGTCAGTGCCCTCCCCTTACCAGTGCTGAATAGAGACAACCCAGGATGTCCATCTGTCAGGTTCAAACTTCCCAGGAGCTCAGCACTGATGTAAGTACAGAGGTGCTTGGAAAATGTGGCCTCAAATGGCACAGGTGGCGGAGGTACCTGATTCCACAGAAGTCTGGGTTTTGTTTCAGCACAGTGACAGGTAATCAAAGTACAACATTAGCAGGCAGTACAGAGCTGCTGTACTAGTGCCAGACTAGTGTCCACAGAAAGGCAGCCCAGCAGGTCACATTGCTGTAACATCACTGTGTTGAATTCTAGGGTAGAAGGTTATGACCTGGAAAGCTTCCTGATGTTTTCACAGACCTTCAGTGGTAGCCAAATACATATAAGGGTGAACTACAATTAAAACTAACCAACGTTTCCAAGGAGTTTATTGATTCGGAAAGTATTCCCTCTGAAAATATTAATCAAGTGTTAATACATCAAAACTGAGATAAGAAGATCCTAGACAACAAGGATTAGATACATTGTAGCAATAACCACTGACTGATGAATCATAGTCGGAAAAGACCTCCAAGATCATCAAGTCTAACCATCAACCATGCAGGGAGTTTACTTTGACTGCTAACAGATACTAAAATGACAAGTCTTGCTCATGCTGTGATTGATGAACACTTTCCTTGTCTGCTAGGAACATGCAACCAAATACAAATAAACCAGCAACAACCACCAGAAAACCAAACCACAACATTTCTTTTCCCAGCCTGAAGTACACTCTTGCAAAGAGAAAACCAAAAAAACCCGATGCTTTGCCAAGCTGGCCTCAGGACCCAGATGATGTGCTGTAAATGTGCTACTGTCACACAGAGGTAGTGGCGCGTTAAGTATGAACCAGATCACAGAGTCACAGAATGGTTTGGGTTGAAAGGGACCTTAAAGATCATCTAGTTCCAACATCCCCCACCATAGGCAAGGACACCTTCCACTAGACCAGGCTGCTCAAGGCCCTGTCCAACCCGGCCTACAACACCCCCAGAGAGGGGGTATCCACACCTCCCCTGGAAAACTTGTTTTAGTACTTGTAGAGGGCAATGACTTCCCCTCTTAGCCCCTCTTCTCCAGACTAAATGACCCCAGTTCCCTCAGCCACTCATCACCAGACCTGTTCTCCAGACCCTTCACCATCTTTGTTGCCCTTCTCTGGAGACACTGCAGCATCTCAATGTCTCCCTAGTAGTGAAGGCCCAAAGAGCCCAGGATTCAAGGTGTGAACTCACCAGTGTTTAGTACAGGGGCACACTGTTCCACACCAGAGCACGCTGCTGGCTCATGCTCAGCCAGCTGTCCTCCAGCGCTAGGTGTGCAGCAATGAAAACTCTCTATGGCCAAGCTCACCTGAAGAGCATCAGGCAAATTAAGAAGAGAGTGCCAGCATGGGGAAGCTGCCTTGCTACAGCACCAGGGAGATCCTGGCTCCCACTGCAGTTTCTCTGCTTGCATGATCATTAGTTACTTCAAAGAGGCAGATGACAACATTCCACGGCACATGAAGAAAGCTCAAAAGATAAATTACCAAAATGATTAGTATGCAAACCTCACCTGGATTCTGCAGGCAGCTACTCCTCCAGAAGTGTATCAGAGACCAAACCAAAGGATACATAAATCATCCCAGCCTCGGTTTGCAGCAGAAACAGCTGCCAAAAGGAAATTTTGAATTTAATTCTGTTGGAAGCACATCTCCCTTTCTCCATCATACTTAAAACAAAGCTTCTAAACCTCAAAACTAAACTCATTATCCCATAAAAGGAAAACTTGCTTCCTTGGTGAGTTAGTCATCCAGCTAATCTACCTAATACCTTCTTCTTTTTAGAGTAATCTTGTTCTCCTCAAAAGTTGTGATTAACTGTAGCTGTGGGTTTTGTTCCAGGGCCAGGGTAACACATTGTTACTCTATGTGTGCTTGCAGAGCACTCATATGGTGGGTTTGCAGTTGTGGAACTAGATATGTACCCACCACCTTTACTGTAAATACTGTTCTCAAGGACCTGAAATGTGGATGCTGAAACAATGAAACAAAAATCAGACACCAGCTTCCCAGTAATGTTTGGTTTCCTGAGCTTCCCTCAACGTGCTCAGTGTGCTCTTGATAGGATTGTGCCTTTTTATGTGTGGGTTTTAACCTTTAGAGGTAGAGTAACAATTTCTCAGGCTTAGCTCTTCTCTAAACATAGGGGAAAGTGGTTTCTGAAAGCATCAGCAGCTATATTCCCTACTAACACAAACTAGGCCAGCTGCACTGACATCCATAGAGCTGCATCTATTAATAACAGCGAAGGATCTGGGCTATAATACCATCCTATTAAGTGCCAGTAGGTCTCGTCAGTCCTCTGCTAAGGAAAATAAAACAAAGGAGAGATTGAAATACAAAAGTTGAAAACCAGTATCATCAGATTCACCTTTCAGGCAAATTATGTGTGATTGTTTAACCTGCAGTGGCCTTGGGTTAGCATGAGAGACTTACAAAACCTGCAAGCACACAACAGGTTGCTCATCCATAACCCCATTCGATTCACATCATTTCTGAATCAGCAGAACACATCCTGCCTTGGTACAGTGCCTCACCATGAAGACATCAAGCCAGATGTGCAGCAACTGACCAAGAGGGCCTTTTTCCAAGCATATCCTCTCTTTCTGATGAACTATTTTTTGTATAGATAGGTCTGCTGACAGGTTACAGAACCACACAGCTAACAAAAACGCTCCAAGAGAAGAGCTGCATCTTTGGCTGCAGCAGAATTCCTCGGACCCATGTTGAGCCACAGGGAAGCTGTGCCGCTGTTAAATGGCTGATTAGTTTATTCTGCCAAACATCTGAGAGCATCATTAGTTACACAAATGGCTTGAATTATGATCAAATGAGCTGAGTAACCTGCTGCCATGAAACTCCATGTGAGTCCTGTTTTATCAGATCTCAACATGTGTTACCCAGTGCGAAGCCATGTCTCCTGGCTCCATCTGACAGCATATCCAGGACAGGGCTTACGAATCCCCTTCCCATTCTGAGTACCACCCTTCCACTGAATTGCTTTACCCAAAGATTGCCTCAGCATATATTTCCACCAGACAAAAAAGGATGAACACAACAGATACGTTTTCAGGTTCTTTTGCCACTGCACTTGCCCACATTCCTTTTGATAGTCTTACTCTCTACTTTTAGAAAAAAAATAAGACACCTTTCTCTGCTGTTTGAAAGCTCAGTGGTGATGGAGAGGAATTGATCAGTTTGTCATTTTGCTAAGATAGAACCAGGCTATCTCTCTCAGACCACAGAAAGAGTACTCTGCACAATAGCAGCCATAAGATTTACTCCTCTCTGCTTTTTGCTGCTGTTCCTGCAACCCAAGTGTTTATAGCAAAGAAGCTCTACTGAGGCTCAAGATACATCAGCATGACCTAATTCCAACAGAAAAAAGTAATTAAACACCACATTTCAAAGCACCAGTCCTCCAATTTGTTCTCACTTTTGAAGGTAGACACCTGCTGTGCTAAGTCCAAAAGGGTAAATCCCTGTATTCCAGTGAATTAGAGGTTCTTATATAAGCAAACCCATCAGTTTTAATTATATTTCCTCTACCAGGTCACAAAAAAATTTGCTCAGAAAGTATCCATCTAGTATCACTCACAAATGTGGGAATCTTCCACATATTTACTTTTCTTCATTGAGATATTTTATGGAACAGGAGATAGTCTGTGCAGAATCAACACAGCAGGAAAAAAACCAACCCTGCTCTTCTCAGTCCTACGACACTGAAATGGAGAACAGTGCTTTGGTGCACAATTTACTCCAAAATTACTGCAGGGAAAGGTACCAAGAAATTCAGAGGTACTGATGAAAGATTTGTAAGGATAGACATAAATCCATGTGTTCTTCCTTAGCTTTACAAGTCTCAGAATGAAGAGTTTCATTCTCACCTCTGGGAATAAATGGTTTCTTAAACCTGGAAAGGAAAAATTCATCACACAAAACCCAATGCTGTCACCAAGAACAGTTACACTCATTTAGCCATGACTGATCAATCAATAGGCTCCACAGACACTGCCATGCCAGCACTGTCAGAGAAGAAATAAGCAGCCAGGGTCATTCCTGGGATCAGCAGAGAGATAACTAGGCTTCACACATGCATGAAATCCTGTCCAAAAAGGAGCTGTTGGAGGAGGTACAGCAAAAAGAAGCTCCATTCCCTACACATCTGGGACACATGGACTGAGAGCCTGGCTTTGTGACTGAGCTGCAACATGTCCATTTCCAGCACACACAAAATGGACAGGGTGACTTGCTGTGGATGACGACACAAAGAACTTGTAAAGATGTGTTTCTTTTGCTAATGCAAAGCTGTCACCTCTCACTCAGAGACACACAGAGAAGGGATGCTCTGCACAGCTCCAGCTGTAAAGGTCCTCCCTCTTGTTTTACTGTCTCCTCCTCCTTGCACTGAAGAAGCTCTACATCAGTTTATGAGTGTGGGAGAAATGAGAGCATTTCCTTGGCCAGTGGATACCACTTGGTATCTATCAGCCAGTTTTTACACACACTTTAGTACAACCCCCCCTACAAGTGCACTGACAGAATCAATGACCTGCCTTACACCTATTTTTTAACATCTCATTTTTAATCACTTCATGCAGAGAGCACCTGAACCAGTGTGCAACTGAGCTAAACCAAGCACCTGGAGAAATGTTATTTGGGATCCTCAGATAAAATAAAATCACAACAAACAGTACTAGCTTTAATAACAATGAGCCCAAGATTTCATCATATTGCACTCATGCATCTGGGAATTCTCTAACAAGAGTCTCAAGTGAAACAAATAGTTCCTGTAAAAATCAACTTTTCATTCAAGTAATTCCCTTTTTATTTCTTTTGAGATAATCAGAACAAAACCATCCAGTTTCAAGGCAGACACACTTATTTGAGTTCACCTGATCTACTGCAATGGCTTTTGACATTTCAGTTCTGAACTACTATACCAGTGCAGATTACCCACAGAATCATAGAGTGGTTTGGATTGGAAGCAACCTTAAAGATCATCTAGTTTCAACCCCTTCGCCATGGGCAGGGACACCTTCCACTAGACCAGATTGCTCAAAGCCTTCTCCAGCCTGGTCTTGAATATCTCCAGGAAGAGAGCATCTACCATCTCCCTGGGCACCCTGTTCCAGTGTCTCACTACCTTCACTGCAAAGAATGTCTTCCTAATCTCCAGCCTAAATATACTCTCCTCAAGCTTCAATCCATTCCTCTTCATCCTATCACTACAAGCCCTGGCAAAAGGTCCCTCCCCAGCCTTCCTGTAGGTTCCTTCAGGTACTGGAAGGTTGCCCTAAGGTTTCCCCAGAGCTTTCTGTTTTTCAGGCTGAACAGCCCCAACTCTTGCAGCCTGTCCCCATAGGGAACAAGTATTACTTTGAAAAATACATTCATTATAGCATACTAGCACTAATAAACATGGTATGAAAATGTCACTTTTCTTCCACCAGGAATACTTTTGTTCAAAAAGATGCTAACAGAGCATGTTTAATTGCAACAGCTTTATATAGTGTATAAGGGGGGGGAAAGTACACCACAAGTAAACTCCAGCAATTCTTACCCTGTGGAGATGAGAGAGAACTTGAGTGGGATTTGCATGTCTAACACCTGTAGGCTCCCAGCCCATAGCATCAGCCTTGCACCAGCCACTTAAATCAGTTGGCTCATTTTCTGCCGTAACACCTTTTTCTGTTGTTGATGAGGAGACACTTCACCAAAATAAAACCACAGAGCTTCACCACAGATCCAAACCCAATGTTTTTCCCCACTGAGAGCCAGAGCTAACAGGTAGAGTCAGCCAGCAGCTCTCTTGTGCACAAACTCACCCTCACAGATTTCCTTAGAACACTTTAATTACCCAGCTCATACAGAGCACTGCAACTGAGATACAGTTTTTCATTAATTAGTAAAGATTAGCTATGCTAAAGTCCTGATCTCCTCTCCTGACAGGAAAAAGCATGATCAATAAAATTATGCTGACTTAAGGGTGGAGTAAACGACTGACCACTCCATGCAAATTTGCCAGCAATACATTTTCTGCTGTTGTGGTGTGTCACTATCTTTATGGGTTCTACGAGGAGAGCTGCAACTCTGTCTTTTTATGAAAGGCCATCTGGACCAAGCACGTACCCAGAATTGTGTTCTTCTTGCAGCACAACTCCAGCATCCGTTTGACGTGTGTACTGACTGATTTCCAATAGCACTGGATTTTGCAGGGTTTACTACAGTGCTATTAGGGGGCTTATCAATACACTCCTCTGCTTAGAGCTCAAAAACCTCCTCAGCATTGTGAAATACAAGCCTCTCACTACTGAGGTTCTGTATATTGTCACCCCTGTCTGCCTTCCCACCCCTGTAGTTACAGGGAAAGCAGATAGCAGTTCTTCCTTTGCAATGATCTTAAAGAACTCTTTGTTCCAAAGCTTCTTCATGGAGCCCCAAGATATGGAGGCACTTCACCATCAGTAATCTGTTACTGCTTAAGGGCAAATTTTTCCTGCATAGCCCTCTTCCACGTTTTCTTTTTGATAGGTATGAATGGCCTGGAGTAGAAAGACAGTTCTAAGCAGTCTCTGATAAATTATCAATGTCTAGGTAGAGAACACAATGCTGGGGAAAGGTTTAACCAACAGAACCTCAAACCATGTCAGTTTTATTTCTTCCTTTAGATTACTTTTTTTTTTACTTTATAGGAATGTTTCATTAGAATTCCTAAACTTCAGATGGTTTTTTCCAAGTATCCCCTGTTTATTTGACAAAAGACCAGAGTATTGCCTTTTCAGTATCTTCCACTTTCTTCAGCCTTTCTGGTTTGCCAGCAGAATTTCTTTCACACAAGAAGTGCCAAAGAGTAGAACTGAAATTTTTTTATCAAGACTACTTTTAAAGATGCAGTAGACCACAATGTAAGCTGCTCTGCAGACAGGTAAATGTACTTATGCTCTTCTTACTATCATCATGATTTTCTTTCTGTCATCTTTCATTCCCTGCCCCAACTCCTCAGCCTGTTTTCTGCTTTGCATGTGAAAAGAATGATTAAGGCTTTCTGGAATTTCAGGATGTTATCATCTTCTAATACTTTATGTTGTTTTCTACACAACAGTCATTACCACATATCTGCACTCATCTGACACCCACCAGTCTGAGCTACATGTGATCTGAAACACTTTGTTTTATGAAGTGTTCATCAGCTGAACTTCTTGTCTCGATCTCACACTTCGTTGGGTACTTGTGGGTGTACTGAGAAATTCAAAGTGATCACTATCGCACCTACATCTTGTCTCTCCTGCTTGAAGCCAAATGTTTCATTTGCCCTCCTTTATCTGTCTTTTTTTTTCCTAGAAAGGCATGATACTGAAGGCATTTTTCAAAGGTATTTTCATCTCCACTAGGGATCCTGCCAAGCAGTGAATCATAAGTGACATTTACCTTCTCACCCACACAGTGCTACCAAAGTGCAGCTTGTTATTTTGGTCACCAGTTTCAAACTGCTGCCAAAAGATTTCTGAACCAGCTTGTTCGCTGCTGCACCACTGTCAACCCAAGCTCCTCTTCACCCCTCCAAAGCATGCCACATTGTGCCAGCACATAAATAAAATGCTGCATGTGAGTTTTTAATCAGTTTCTCCCTCATGCCACTTTCATGTATGTTCCTTCTAACTGGATCTCAGTCAAATTTTTTTCTATTTGAGTCCCCCAACTCTTTTGTGTGTCTTACCTACTGCATGCTTTGTGACTTCCTCCCCTTCTCATTGCAGGGGTCTTTACCCTCTCAACAGAGAGTCTGTGCAAGTAGAGCTTGTACCAGAACAAAACCACTGTCTTTTTCACTCATGTCTTTACGTCTCAGCAAAAGGCATCCACTATACATCCCATACATTGATTCCTCCCATGTTAAAATATTCCCACACTTACTAGGAGATCAGTACAAGTCCACCTTGGGCTCTGTGGGTGGAGAGCCTACCCACAGACAGTAAATAAATAAATAACTGTTGAAAACAGAAATTCATAGAATTGTTTCAGTGGGAAAAGACCTCCAAGATCATCAAGACCAACAGTCAACCTAATACCACTACGACCATTAAACCATGTCTCCACATTTCTTCAGCACCTCCAGGGACAGCGACTCCATCACCTCCCTGGGCAGCCTGTTCCAATGCCAGACACTCTTTCAGGAAATAAATGTGTCCTAATATCCAACCTAAACTTCCCCTGGTTCATCTTGTTCTCCCATCTGATACTACAGAAATCACCTGATACTAAGGAGAAATCCTCAAAACATGCATTCACACACACACACTATCTTCACATCTCTGAGGACCAGTCAAAATTGCTAAACCAGTATTAAATACAGATGTCTTCAGTAAGACTCCCAACAACACACTGCCCTCCAGCAAAGAAGGATGCCAGCCAACCTCAAGCTTTCAAAGCCATGTCACCTCACATGGTGAATGCCAAGGATACATGACAGCAATTCCTGTCAATGGCAGCCACCTATGTTTCAGTCTTGCCATAGTCAGGGCAAGCTGAGCATGCCCAATGTGTCTCACTAGCTTGGAGGACCACATCCAGTCATGTTTTTCCCCTCTGTTTTCATGATGGTTTGTGGCTCCATTTTCTTTAAGGTCTTTCCAACACCTTGATCTTTGCCTTGCTACTCCATCTCTTGGTTATTATGATTATTACTGCTACTGCAGAAAGAGTGGCCTGGTTCATTGAAACTCAGAGGTCTTTCAGTTGCCCACTCCACTACCCTCCAATGAACATCCAAGAAGCCAACATTTACGTTTTGCTTGTCATGGCACAAGATGTGGAGTTCAGCAGGCACTCTAAGAATTATTATTACTGATTTTAATTTGCACCTGCTGAGGAAAAAAAAATTACCAGCAGTGGAAGTGCTTTCACCTCAATATGGTGGGTGGAAGGATTATGTAAACAACTTGTCTGCCTGGAAAGAGAGGCCTTGACAGGTCCTGTGTTGTCAAATGACAATTGTGACTTCTTGCATTCCAAAAGTCACGCTCAGATGGTTTCATCTGAAACCCTCTGAGTAATGGTAGCCTTTTGAGGTTATATCATCTCTGGATGGAATTCAATAAAAGAAATTCACTTTCAATTGAAGCACTGGAACCCTGCCAGTCAGCCCCAACAATGTGATACGCCTCCAAAGAAAATTGGACTGATCCCCCCCCTCCTTTTTTCTCCTCCCCTTTCTATTTCTCTCTCCATCTTTGTTTGTGCTTTAAAGCTTGTTTGTGGGTTGGTTTTTTTGATATATTTCCTCTCCCAATAAGCTTGGGATGCTGAAGCCTTAAAAAAAAAAACACACCAAAAAACCCCACCAAAACCACCAAACAAAAACCCACTTGGGACTGAAACAGAGTAGCTAGTAATAGAGAGACACAGCCGCTCGCAGCAGCGACAAGTCACTCTCAATAGCTGACCTTTGCCATCTACGTGAAAGGAAATAGAATAGAACCTCTGCTCTAGGTGAAGGGGGATATTATTACAACCACCAGCTTCCTAGTCCTCCTTAATAAGGCTGGTTGATGTACTTCTTTATTTATATAGTTTAAGGCCGAGGGAAGGGGAAAAAAGCTTACAAAACCTGCCTGACTGCCAGAGGCTAAAGTCTTGGCTTTTCGCTTGGGTTGTCATTCACTCGGCCTTGGGACTTCATTTCCCACCCCCTGCCCCCCTTCTCCTTCCCCTGGCTTTGGCAAGGGCTGCCATCGTCTTTCCTCTCTTGTTTTTGAATCCAAACATATTAACACATATGCATGGTTGGGAGGCAGAAGACACATCAGTCTCATGAAAGCATTCATTTTCTCCAGTCTCATCTTAGCTAATTATCTACCTCTTAAGAAGTTTCTACTACATGTGGTTTTCTTCTGATTTCCCATCAGGTCAAACGGGTGTCAGAATTGTAGAACAAAAAAAGTAAACCCCCTCACACTGGAAACAGACTGTAGATCTTTGGGGCAGACTGCACTGAAGCTCCTTGTGGTTTTCATTGGAGTCACCTTTGGTTGTAAAACTCTGCTTTCTCCTAGTTTTGCAATGATTGACTTTTCCATTAGGTTACAAAAAATAACAGCAATGTTAGAGTTAAAAAACAAACAAAACAAAACCACCACCAAAACCAAAAAAACCCTGAACTGATTCCTCTCCTCACAGCTTATTTGTCCTTTTATCCCTCCAAAGCTTACAAGCTACATAGGTTCAGGTCTGGTCAAGAGTCAGCAGAGAAAACAAGCAAGGAGGAGAAGAGGGTAATTTGTTCGGTACATGATGCTCTCTTCTAATCAGCCGCATCAAAAGAATGGTAGGGCTTCACAGACACCAACTTTGACAAGAGGTGCCACACCAAATTCCTGCCACAGGGATCCCTGGATCCACTTGCACTTCCACAAGAGTTGCCCAGTTGCTGCCATCAAAGCCAAACACAGAACACAAGCTTCTGAGCTACAGATTAGAATCCCACTCTTGCCACACTTTTAACCATTTCCCTAACCTGCTCTGTACATGCCATTAAACAGCTGTGATAGGACTCCCTTATTTCAGAAGGGCAATTGCAGCTGGAGCTTCTTGCAAAGGCTTTGCTTACACAAATGCAGAGTGTGAGCAGGAGTATTAAACAGACCAGATCCCAGTTACCTGAAGAAAATTATTTAGGTACTGCTGAAGCAAGCAGATGGCAGGTCTGCATAAATTTGCATGCACAAATATTGAAGAGGGATTACAAGTCTTTAACACACAGAATTTTCCATTAAAATTCTCAGAAGCACAAGGAACTTAAACCACCACACAGCTCCAAGCTCACCCAACAGCTCAGTGACAGAGTATGGAACAGAAAAGCAGGTCTTTTTTCCCCTCTCATACCCAGTCCCAAAAATACACCACCTCCTTAGAGTGCAGGCTCAGTGGAACAGACTTTCCCAGGGGCTAAGGGATTAACTAGGTACTAAAATATTTAGGTGTATTTCATAGAATCAACAAGGTTTGAAAAGACTTCAGAGGTCATCAAGTCCAACCTATTACCTAATACTTAGTCATGAGATGTTAGGTAAACCATGGCTTCAAGTGCCACATCCAATCCTTTTTTGAACACCTCCAGGGATGGTGACTCCACTGTCTCCTTGGGAAGCATTCCAACGGCCAATTAGTCTTTCTGGAAAGAACTTTCTCCTCACCTCGAGCCTAAACTTCCCCTGGCACAGCTTGAGACTGTGTCCCCTTGTTCTGGTGCTGGTTGCCTGGGAGAAGAGACCAACCCCTTCCTGGCTACAACCACCTTTCAGGTAGTTGTAGAGGGCAATGAGGTCCCCCCTGAGCCTCCTCTTCTCCAGGCTAAGCAACCCCAGCTCCCTCAGCCTCTCCACATAGGGCTTGTGCTCAGGGCCTCTCCCCAGCCTTGTTGCCCTTCTCTGAACACGTCCAAATGTCTCGATGTCCTTCCTAAACTGAGGGGCCCAGAACTGGAGACAGTACTCAAGGTGTAGCCTAACCCATGCAGAGTACAGGGGCACAATGACCTCCCTGCTCCTGCTGGCCACACTGTTCCTAAATGGCACAAAACCACCCAGGGTGTGTCCATGGCACAAGAGCTGCCAGCAACCTGGAATGCATTTACTGTACACACACACAGGTCCCTGTGACAGATGCAAGCAGTGATCAGCCTATAGTCACCCACCAGTCACTGAGCTGCACATAATTTATTCCTCCTATGGATCTGGGTCTCAAACCATTTAAACTTTGTTCACCTGAAACTATACCCAGCAAATCTACACCTCCTCGTATTTCCTGCCCTCAAAGAGGTCAAAAGCACAATCCTGTCTGAAAAGGGGGGGGGATAAAGAAAAAGATTGGTCTTACCAGCATTTCACTGGAAACTTTTCTTTCTTAAATGGGGTTTTAATTTGAATTTTCAAAATGTATCTCCCTCTGTAAATGCACATTTAAAGTATACAGATATCAAAGTGGAATCTGACCAGACCTGTCTATTGCTTTAGCTGCCAGAGCAAAGTCTAACTGAAGTCAGCTGAACAGTGATGAGGAGGGGGGGAAAATGTTTATGCTAGACAGGAACTGGTGAGGAAGCTGTCTCAGAAGCACCCTGAATGCTTGTGAAACTAACAGAACAAAAGCAAAAGGCAGCAAATCCTTGTCATTATCACTTTGCAACATTTCAAAGTACTTACCGTAGTCTAATGACTCATCTAGCAGGGATTCAATTTGCTAAAGAACCTCAAACATGTAAGTTTCTAAGTGGAAATTTACCTACAAACACTGCGGGTCTAGAGAGACAATAAGGAAGAGAAAACTGCTACACAAATTACACCACTGCTAGTGTAGGAGCATCATCGCAGTAGGAAGAGGGGAAAGCACCTGTGCCATCAAGGAAGAGTGTGCATCTGGGAGCCCTCTGTGCTACACCGGGTAGGGTGTGAGAAGGCAACCCTCCAGACTGAGGTATTGCTGCTCTCCACATCTCCTCTCATTGTGCAGTGCTACTTCAAGAATGTCAGCAATACCATGTTCCAGTCTGCACACTACTGAGTATGAAGATTCAAAGGGACAAAAACTTCACCTTCCTCTCTGAATATAAAACATGCCTAAATGCATCAGCACTCCTCATGACAGAGCAACATTCGCTGGGGCTGTCTTACACTCTGAGAGAAGCCAAAGAGCAGCTGTGCCCAGTACAGATTTGCTAAATCTCTGGCACATGGGTCTGTGGAAGGTCATGGGCCCTGCTCCCTCAGTGCCAGACCTACAGGGAACCTGGATGTACCGGGACTGTGCATCCAAGGGCATGCAGTGCATGCTGCAGAGGTTCCTGCTTTTCCTTCTGTATTTTTCCAGGATGATGACCAGAACTGATATCCCCTGTGCTACAGCACCATTCTGTGCCTCTATGTTAGACATCACTACTGTGATTCTGGGTAAATGAAGTGGTTGAAAGTTAATTTGTAATTGTTCCAAGTCACTGGGAAGGATTTCACCTTTTTTGACCTGCCACCTGCACCACCACCAGGAAAGGAAGCAGGGCAGTATTTGCTGGAGAATGTTTAGGCACCTCAGCAAAATAGCATAACCTCCACAACTTTCAGCACCCATCTACTCAGGCTGCAATGGCTTTTTGAGCATGGAAGTCCTTGGCCTTTGCCTACTTGAAAAATATTGCTGCAAAAGACATACAGCAAACATACAGAGCCACTAATTCCATGGGAAGTGCCCTCTATCAAACACTGATGGAGATCCAGCTGCCTGTATCCCATATGGCACCACCAGCTCATTTTTCAATCCTGACCAAAGAGTTCTTCCCGAGCCAGAGAAATGTGAAAGGTGTGAAGGATGCCCTTGCTTCCAGGCCTTTTCATGTACGTTTTGCCAGACCATAAGCAGACTTATTTAAAAAGAGCTAATGGAAGCCATGCATCAACCACAGCTCACACAGGCTAACAGCCAAATGACTCTGTTCACTGTAACCTCTATGCCCGGAGAAGTTTCTTTTGTTCCTAAAATAGCATCAGTCACTGCAGACTGGAGACACAAGGAAACTGAACACTATAGAGATACATACACACACATATTGTCACAAATCCTGAGGCTTGTACATAGTATTAATTTTAATTATAGTTTTAATTGATTTGCATATTACAGTACTGCAGCTTCTGTAGATCAATGAACATATCAATATTAGGTGTCCAGTAAGAATATTAAAAAGCTCCTCTAATGCATAATTTACTTCGTGGCAAACAATCTCTTCCTCTCGGATTATTACTATTGCAAATTTGGAACCTTATCTGAAAGGGTTTCCCTAATGCATTTCCTAAAAATTAAATTATTCATATAAATATGATTTACATTATGATTTTTTAATTTGAGTTGAGTAGCACTGTGGGAATGTGCTATTTTCCTAACTGAAGATGAATGAACACTTGAGGAAACATAGCAATCTCCGAGTTAAAACGGATGTATTTGAACTTTGGGTTTAGCATCCCAGTAACCATGCCCAAGTCTCAGCCCACATCAAGACCTCATGGGCCAGGAAGTCTGCAATGCCATCGTAAGCAAAATGGCCCTGGCATAAAACAGATGGCAATGTAAACACATGATGGAAAAATGGGAGGTAAGACCCTGAGGATCACTATCTCCACCTTCAGAAGCAGGGATGGAGATGAAGACTGCTGGAAGACGCAATCAGTTAAGCCAAGGAGTCTGAACTATGGCAAGAAAAATGGAACTGGACTCTATTAAATGTATCATAGCATATGATTCCTTTGGATTAAAAGGGAATCCTTCTTGTACTAAAGAGCTCATTAAGTTAGTGGAAAAGGCATGACAAGATATAATGGCCAAGAGCTAAAGCCAAACAAATTTTGAGACATGAAAGGTAACCACCTCTAAAAAGGGAAAGTAGGCCGTTAAAGTTGCGACACCAGTGCTTAAGGACACAGTGACTTCTGCAGCTCCTGGAGGCACTGAAATAGAGCTGAATGCCTGCCTAAAAAGGCAGAGATGCTGTATCCCAGAAGTTTCAGGTCTCAGGCAAGAATCACTACTCATATTGCACAGTCTGTGATCATATTCAATGTCAAACTGTTCTGGCTTTAACTGAGTCAAGAGCAAACTCTCAAATCCCAAGCCTTTACCTTAGCTACTTTCTCTCAGAAATCACAAAGCTGCGGAAAACACACCAGAAGCTTGACAACAGAAAGGTGTCATCAGGAGCTGCTGATATGAAACTGCGCAGTAGAAGAGCAAGCAGGGAGTGGCAAAGAATGTAGAGGACTAGCTGTCAAAAATACCACACCAATAGAGGTTGATATTTCTAATATTGACAGCAGCTGACAAGAGACCCACGTGCCCCACATCCCCTTCCATCAGCTGGAAAGGGAAGAGCTCCCTACACTGTTCTCTGAAATTACACTGTGAAGAGGAGGGTCAAAAATACTATCACCTTTCACAAGCTGCACAGCACAGGTCTTGGGAATTCACCACCGAGGCAGAAAGCAGGAATAAGCAGTTGCAATCCATAGACATGGAGAATGATTTATGCCTGTCTTACACAGGAAAAGGAAAAGTGCCCAGCAGGTCTCCAAACAACACTACCTTGCTCAAGCCCTTTAACGAGCAAAACAAACTCGAGGTCTAGAGGAACAATCCTGGCTTCAAGAAATTCAACGGGAGAGCTGTCATGGCAGCACAGTTTCCCCTCCAAATCCTACTCCCAGCTGAACCACTAACCTGCTGTATGACCTTGCACAGCCCTACACTTCCCCAGGACTCTCCATCAGCCTTTGCATGCCTTGGGGAGCATCGTGTGACTCTTGCTCTGCATGTATGCGGTGCCTAGCATAGCAGGGCAAGAGGTCCTTGGCATTCCCACAGTACAAATGCTATTGCTAATGCCATTCACAGAGCAGTCTGACGCCAGCAGTCACTGTGGGGCTCGCTATCACCTCAAACTGGGCTACACCAATCCTGCCTTTGGGAACAAAAGTCAAAGCACAGCTGTACCAGGAAGGACTGCTCACACGCTGGTGACAGGTGCTGATCTCTTCTTTGTACCAAACATGGAACAGCATTACATCCCACAAGCTGTTCCAGGAAATCACAGGAATTGCATTCACAGTGTTTGGCCTCAAAACCAACCAGTTTCCTGTCCCACACATGTCCCTTCTGATTTTTTTAAAGTAGCTGTATGGACAGTAAGGGGAGAAGGGGGGAAAAATACTATGATAAACAAAGAGCAATGCTGGAGATCAATTTGCAAACCAGCTGAACATTCTACTATGGGAAAAGACAGAAGTTTCAATCCCTCCATTGCAATAACCCCACCAGCTCAAAGAAAGTTAAAAAGGACAAGGTCAGGGGTTTGGTGGGGTTTATTTGGCTTTGAGGCCTTTGTTTATTTTGGTGGGTTGTTTGCTTGTGTTTATTTTAAACATCTGCCTTATAACTCACCTTATGAGCAGAGAGAAAGTACCTGCAAATGGCATGAGGATCTGCCATTCATGCAGCCCACAAGAGCATGTGGGTTTTATCAATACAAAGTCCTAAAACAGAGAGCTACCTTTCTGCTCCAGCACCTTGCAGCTCAGTTCTAAATAATGGCCACCAAACAGAAACAGGCAGAGAAGCAGCAAGTTTTAATTAGCTGTACAGTGAGGGTCTTTGTCTCCCAGATATATTTGATTCTATCACTGATAACCTTTACAGGCCTTGTTATCACATTACACTACACCATTCTCCTGAGCTGAAGAAATTTTCCACACACCCCAAACAGACTTAGCAGCAGTGGGAGAATAATGTCAGAAGTCCCTTCCAGATATTTTGGTTGGATTCTTCTGTTTGACTGAGTTTGCTCAACTGGGATGGAGCCAGGAGAGCTCATCAGCAGAGGTGAACTGTGGACTGGTGAGTGATAGCAACACAGACATCTGCAACTCCTTGTTTACAGAACTTGGTTGTAAACCTATTTAGGGGGGGCTTTGTGGGGTACATGAAGTGCCTTGTGTTAGAGTAAGGTCTCACAGCTACAGACCAACACACTGTGCATAAACCCAAACAAAAGTTACCAGTACTGGTACTGACATGCTGTGACCTTCAGGCGTCACCCATTAGGATTGCATACCTCAAACTTTCAGAGAATTGGGCAAGTCATGGAGGGGAAAAAGCATCAGAAATAGAGCAAGCTGTTTTCTCCATGACTTTATCCCCTCCACCACCCTGGTGTGCACTTGCGAGAAGTACACCTAGCACTGCGCTTCACTCTCCCTTATTAGTGGCCCACATATGGCACCAGGCAAGGAGCTAATCAGAACCTCTGTTCCACAGCTATATTGGGAAAATAAAGGGTTTGGATCCAGCAGAAGGCTTTTTGCATGAAGGTAATTGATTCCACAAATAAGCACATCCAATTTAGTTCATTCATTTCCAATGCTTGCACCAGCCAAGAATAAAGTCTCCCTGATGTACTCTAATTTAGTAGGGTTCAGACAGTGATCCTTAACAGCAGGATTCCTTCTCCCCTTCCAAAACAAGGAAACCAGAAACCCCTTCACAAACTGTCTCCCTATAGGATGTAGGAGGTAGGATCCTCATTGCAGGTGTGACTTCACTACAGGATTAGCTCTAGTTCATAGCAAGGCAGCTGAGAGCAGGATCGAGCATTGCTGTGTCTTCCTTTCATTACTACTGAGGTACATGCTTGCAATGAGGCTGGTGCCAGCAGTTATCTGCTACAAAACTGATGGCAGACTGCAAAATTCGGTAGCTTTGGTGATGAGCAGAGGATGAGCTCCTATATAATTTAAAAATAATAATAATCCTGTATTAGTCATAATATAAACTTATCTTGATGCAGATGCAAGAGTCACATTGTTTGTATCCATGGCCTTGTGACACCCATGGGGGAGGAAGAAACCAATGGCCTGTAACACCCCTGCATGAAGCACAAATCACCTGCACCGATGGGTGCATGTTCCTGAGTGGAGCTCAGGAAAAAAAAGCTTTTCTGTTTTGTTCTCTGTGTGTGCAGATATGGACATACAAAGCCAGGAAGAAAAAGAAGAAACAATGTCTTTGGCTTTTTACTTCAGAGTCTGTTGTGAACTCTGGCTGCTGTTTTCCCTCATGGCAACAGATCTCTATTATCATTGCCCTTCCTCATACACCTTTCGTAAGGCCAGAATATTTCTAGTTCATCAATCCAGGCAGGAAAGCTGTGCAGGAGTTTTCTCTCCTTGTCTAATCTCCCTGTTGGGCCCACTTGTGTCTGCAGGATACCCAAGGGAGACTCTCAAAACGCCTTTTTGCTGGAATTCAATGGGGCATAAGTTCTCCAAATAGGAGGGCCCAGGGCTGCTGAACCAGTGGGCATAGCACACTCCACTCTCTTGTAGCCAAGACAGTTCTTCTGAGGACAGGGACACCATGCCCCTCTCAGCTGGACTCACTCTTTCTCAAAGAAGGCAACACCACATCATCTCTAATGGATGCCTGCTAGGCACACACACACTCCTGACTAAATCCTGCTATTGTAGATAGTGTGGGGTGGTCTAACCTCAACAGATGTTTGGGATGGATTTGGGTTTGCAATTCGCCTTCCTCACCATGGGCTGCATCCTGCCTCTCCCTGCCCCACCATAGCAGCGACTGCCAAAGGCAGCCTCAAGACCATCCACACAACACCAGCAACAAAGTACTGCCACAGACTGCTACTTGAAGGAGCCCACGATGCTGGCTGAAAGCCTCTGGACATTTGTCCCCTGTTTCCTCATGTCCCCCCAAAATACACACACCTTCTGTCAACAGCAGTAGCATTTTGGCTTTGTGTTGGAGGACAAACTCAGCTGCTGAAGGGTGCATTAACAACTGAAAACAGCTCTTCCCATCTACTCGAGGAAAGATGGGCTGGATGAATCCATGCAGAAGCCTGGAGCTGGCCTGCAGGCGACCAGTTGGACCACACATAACACGTCCAGCAGTTGTGGTAAGCTGCTAGCATCTGCATGGCCTCCAAGGCAATGCAGAGCTATCCCTTGATCTAGAAGGCTTGTAACAATGCACTCACATCTGTAACACACATAGAACATGTAGTCATCCTTTGTAAATTAAGCTTTTATTGCCAAGCCCTGTTTATGAAACTACTCTGAAGCATGATGCTTTTCTCTAGGAAGAGGTTTTATAGTCTTGCCTTTTCACACAGTGAAGAAAGGAATTCTTTTCCCTCAACCCTTTCTTCCTGCCACTGCCTTTCCACTAACTCCACTGCACAGCTCTCTGTTTGCAGTAATTATTCCCTCAATCTCTCTTACTGAAGAATTTTTGAAGTGTTTTGGAGAAAAACACAGTTTGAGCAGAAGTCAACAGGAAAGCACTAGTCTGGGATCACTCAGCTCCTTAAGCATCAGTTTGAAATTGTTTGCCTAAGACTTATTTTAACTGCTTAGAGTAGACCTACTGATGGGAAGCCCAAACATTCATTTTCATCCCAGAGCTGTGAATAGTTATTGCTTTTCTCCTTTTTTTAACTAGAAATTACTGTGATGAAACAGCAATTCACACAGCTAAGATCACAATTACCAAAAGAAATAATTAACCTCTCAGGATTTAACATACCTCTCTGCAAACGTTCCTCTCATTAAGACCTTGGGCAAATTAAGAAGTATGGTAAACCATATAGCAAAATGAGCTTGGCCATTGCAAGGTAGGGGGAAAAGAATTTAGTTGAGATGTGAATTCCAAGTTTAAACTGAAGAACACTTTCTGTCTCATAATGTTGCACAGAACTTCTTTAATCAACTGAAACACCCTAAAAAGACAAAATCTTGCAGTGTCATCTGTTGAGTGGATCTTCAGGAACTAACAAAAACATTGTACTATATCTTCAGGGAGTCTGGCTTTGCCAGTAGAAGTAATTTAGTCATTCTTACATGGGGCTTTTATTCAAATGCTGGGAAAAAAGCTTTTCACACATGTGCCACAATAATTACTGCCACTTCTGCTAAAGAAATAGGCAGAACCACAAACTGCTATATTATGCTTCAGCTCAAGGTGTGAGCCCTCACTCCCGGAAAAAGTTATCAGGAATTTTCAGACTTTCAGCAAGGTGATACTCTGAAACTCTTCCCAGCTTTAGCCCACTTCCATTCTTACAGAAGAGTTCATCTTCTGGTCTGTATTTAATTAGAGGCGTAACACACTTTGAAACTACTTCTTAGCTACATAAAGAAGTTTTTAAGATCTCTCCCTCTCCTCTTTGACCCAGTGGTTTTGCCAGTGCTTGCATTGCTGATTAAGCCTTTCTAAGCAGCATTTTGGCCACACCTGTGGCTCTTCACCTTCTCCCTACTCAAAGTCTCGCACATCAGAACGTTGTGCTTTGGCCTTCTATAGCAGTTGGCTAGAAATGAAAACAAAAGTATAAATGGTTGTGAAGTATTAGATTAATACAACATTCCCATTTCCTGGACTCTAGTATTCTAATTAGTTGGCAGGTGGTTCATGATCATGATGAATTTCATACTCTAGTTGACACATTTTCAGATGTTAATGTCCTCTAGAGGAATAAACCATGTTGTAATGACTGGAATAATGGCTTCTAAGGTGAGCATTTGGCTTATTATGGTTTCAAGCCCTGGCACTCAATGTACATAGGTGTTAGGCTATGCACTCTACAAAAAGGAAATCATTATGATCATATAATGAAAGAGCAAGAGGTTTACAGAAAAGGGGCTGTGAAGAGGATCTGAATTATGGAGAGAACAACCTCCTTCATCAGTGTGAAACAATAGTTAATCAAGAACTGTATATGACAGAGCAGACAAGCACTCACAGGCATCCAAGAGCCACAACTTTCTGAATAATTGCAGCAAGTTTCTTAGTGGTTGTATAGTTTCAGCAGAGGCAAAACTCCAATATCCTGCTTCCCTGTCTGCCACCCTTTCCTCTCCACACTCACTGTGAGCTGGTTTCATCAGGGGATAGAACTGAGGCAGATTGCACAAAAGAAACAAGCAAGAAGAAAGTTGTGCTCTAAGTTCAGTCCCATGGCAATGCAAGAAAAGCATCCATGGTGAAGCAACAAGGACAGCTGTAAGGATTTGCATGTTTGGACTGTAACAAAGGATCCAGATCTTGTGTCTTGTGAACAGCTTACAGGCAAGTGCTAACATTCCACAGGTTCCTTCTCCCATAATGCTCCCACAGTCTCTGCCCCACACAAACACTAAAACCTAAGCTAGTCTGAACAGTTACACCTTGCAACTAAAGAGTTACGCAAGGTGAACATCACCTGGGCTCCTCCATAAGCAGCATCATTTCCTAGAATACGTTTATTTGGGTACACAGCTCCCTTCCAAGTATTTTCTCAATCTCCAAATATTTCCAAGCACCACCATGCAGTAGCATTCTCCTCTAACAACCTACTTGTCATCACAAGCAGAATTAGCTCAGCGAGCCTCCACTGAAGATCCCACCATCAGGGATGTAGCCCACAGTGCTCCTAACAATGGCTTGTGTTTCAGTGTCGAGGGTACCATAATGATTTATGCCCTCCCAAGACAAGAAGAATCATCTGCTGAGCAGCAGCCACGGCCTTGTTTGCCGCAGTATTTCATAATCCTACCTTTGCCCCTGTAACACTGCTTTGAAAGTGTCCTCTGTCAAGAGCCACTCTGCAATCAACCTCGCTGACCATGTGTTATTAATTAAGTAATTTTACAAAATTAGAAATACAAATCACATTGTTTTCAACCAAAATAACCATCTCCCAATTATTCTGCCAACAGAAATGACTTGTAGCTTTTGGCAGGTCTTTTCCCTTTGGCCATTGTTTTCTTAGTTATTAACAAGGTTACAGTTGGTCCTTTTGATTACAAAGCTTTTTGGCCAGAATCACTGCTATGGGAAAACAAAACCTGAAACCCAATATCCTTCCAGAATTCTTTTGAAATTTGATCTCAGCACCAACGAGGGAGGAAGGTTAGGGGCCACAAGGGGCATATTTTGTAACTTTTACATTTTCTTTCTAGCCCAAGATTCTTAAAGATGAGGCAAATAGGATTGGAAAGAAAAAAAAAAAGAACCATTTTTTTTCACTTGTCTTCCCATAAGGTATATCCCATATTACTTCAGACTTGATTGTAATAATAAATGTTCAAAACTATTAACTAGGCTTATGGAGTATGCGAGCTAGAATAAGGCTACATAGCGTGGTGTTGCTCTGTGACTGCTCTTCCAAAGCAGAGCATTCACATAGCCCTAGAAGGTCCTTTCAGCCCCTCCAAAGCAAAACAAAATTCAGGACAACAGGATCCATGTCCTTCTTGAGCTGGATAAGGATCTTTACGAGGTATTTCTTAGTATATGTTCACTAATTAAAAAAAAAGGCACTTCAATGTGACCAAAACAAGAACATAATTGACTGGGAGAGCTAGGTTTCAACACAAGACCTGATCCTCCTAAACGTATCTCCAAAATCAGTCCTTGTCCTTCAACACTTCAGCGCTTAGGACCAAGGGTGCTATGGAAGCAGTTTCATCTTAGAAGGTGAAAGTGTGTGCAACAGAGCACTGCTCTATTCCCACTGGGGAAAGCCCAGTGCTTAGACCTTCAGCAAAATGAAACTTCCATGCATTTGCCTTCCTGTGGGAGCCTACACAAGTACGGACTGGCTTCTCCCCCTGTGTAATACTGTAATAAATAATACCAACAGAAATGAGGGGCAAGACCTGTACTTCGCTTGTTCCTTCCAAAGAGGTTATTAAAGCAAGGTGGTGAGCTGTTCCTGTCATATTTGTGAGAGTCAGCCTCATTCAGAGGGACATGGATGTGCAGGGGCCAAAACAAGCAAAAGAATAAGAAGCATTTCCAGGTTTTACTGTGAACTGGCTTCTGCCAAAGACCTCCGACTGGATGTTTAAACAAGCATGTTATGCACTTCAAGCTTGGAAGACTTTAAGGCTCGGGTATAATTGACTAACCAATTCAGAAAATGGCACACGGGGACGTCAACCCTGCCTTCAGAAACAGCCAGGGATCAAGCCTACCCTCCTCCGTTGTTCTGCTTTCTCGTTCTGTCAAGGACACCAAGTGCAGCAAACAAATCCAAGCAGTAACCAGGAGAATAAATACTTTTCAAGAAATAACAGACCGAGTCTTTCACAAGACAAACTGAAGGGAGCTAGATTTTTTTCCCCTTTTGCATCTCTCTGATATTTAGGGACAGTGATTTATACCAGCCTAGCATCTGGTCCCTAAAAGGAATATACCACTATTTGCTGCAATTAGAGCTCAGGCAAGCAGTACACTGGATGCAAATTACTTCAGCAACATTCAAATCTCAACCTTTGCAGTACCCCAGCAACTCCTGTTAGCCATCTCAAATTTTTTCCCCTCCCCAGCGATGCAGCTACAATAAATGCTACTCTGAGTCTGTGATTCTTCTGCTCTTACATGGTGCTTTGCCTGGGATGAAATTGAAATCTTTCTCACTCAGGAAATCCTTTTCCACAGCCAGCTCACTCCATCCTTGGAGCAGGGGGAAAAAGAGAACCCAAGGAAAAAAAAAAGATTAAAAGTCAAGCCATTCAAAAATTAACCCTTCAGAAGAGGAGGCTGAAAAGCAAACATTGAATGTTACCATTTTGACTGCAGAGACAGCAAGGCTAAAATTAAATAGTGGAGTAGTCTTGCTTGACCTTAGAAGAGAAAGATCATGCATTTCAAGACTTCCAGATATTAGTAAGATTTATGCAATGCTGCACCAGTGACACTCACAGAATGTGCATTACAATTGGCAATGGGCCTGCAATCCAGCCCCTGATTTCCATCATGTATTATAATGTAGAGAGAGTCACACACCTGCAAAGCTTGTGACAAATGACATTTCATTAACTTTGAGGACTGCTGGATCATTTTCCCAGGCTACAAGTGAGCTGGGCCATAATGGTCCTTTCAACAGCCTATCATGAAAAGAAAGTCACTATAATGTCCCAAATATTTCAGGGAGTAAATACTTCTCAATTTGTTGATGATAAGTTCTATGTCAATTAGGTGTAATGGGATAAAAGCCTATCATTAGAGATCCTAGGCCACACAAATTTAGACTGGTATTTCCTATTGCATGCTGTGTCACTTCCTCACCACCCTCTCTCTCTTATGCCTTTATTTAATTTTTTTACTGATTCAAGTGACTAGCAGAGTGGTCCAGTACATTTCACACAATCTGTTTTCATGTCAAGCAATCCTTCCAGGTATTTCATTTCATTCCCTTGATGATTTCACAGGATCAACAAATCAAGCTGTGAGGTTTCACAAACAGGAAAATGTCAACAAAAGGACATGGGATACAACACCTTGGTAGCTTTCTCTCCAAACAGAAGGATTCTTTGCTCCCCAGTCTGCCTTAGCTTAGTTACAACAGCCAAACTCTGTTTAAATCATGCATACTACACATGCATTAGGACATTAGTCTGTGCTGTTGAAAAGGAAGGGCTTACAAAACAGCTCTTTGTACAGCACATGTCAGTGTTTTGCTCACTGTGACTCCTGTTGCCCTGAGTAACAGCACTCCTCGTTGCTCTGGTGGCAGGAGAGGTGGGGATCACTCACATGTGTAAAGACAAGCACATTTCTAGCAGCTTTGCTACACCAGGACTCAAATCTTTGACCAACAAGGTTCACTTGTGAAACTTAACACAGCTCAGACTGAGGCTTGCAATTGGATCCCATGAGCATACAACGGTTCTGTAGGCAACAGATCCATGGTGGGATTCAGTTCCTGAGGGCATTGATTGCACCCCAGTGGCCTCACAAAAAAGGTCTAGGGAACAAGACAGCATTCAATCCAGCTATATGGTTACTACTCCAAGGCGAGGTTTCCCTGGTGTGAGGAAAGAAACACCTGTAATAAGCAAACAGATCGTCCTTTTGCCCAGCCAGAGGCAGAGCCTGCCTAGAGCAAGAGCCAAAAGTCTAGCTCTTAATGTGCACATTGAGTGTCTTCATACAAGTTTATCCCAGAGAAGTTGCCAGGATCATCACAAGCCTTCATAATTAAACTGTCCCCTCTGAGCATCATTGAGGAGCACATAAGCTCACAGCTTGCACAGATCGCTGTCAGACAACACCTGCAAATCCTCCCTCAGAATGACAGCTGGCCTTCTATGCCATCTCTTACACATTCAGATATTAGATCTTTCCTCTTGCTCAGATTCTTGTTCAGCCACAGAGGAATTCAGCTGGGATTAAATCACATGAACTGCAGTCCTGGAGCTGCCGATCTCTGTTGGTGTTTGCTGGTTTCTCAAGAAATCATGCTGGCTGTATGTACAAGTGTACTGAAAAAATGTCTGCAGCTTGAAAGTAAGCAGCACATACACAGAGGAAAATGAATATAGCCTAACCACAACCTCTGGAGACAACTGGGGATGCATCTTTGTTAGGAGCACTTTAATTGTGAAGATGCAAATGAGCTCAACAAAAATGGAAAGCACATGAAGTGCTCTTCTGTGCCGAAGAAAAAAACTCAAGTGATAATGTGAGATCATGCTGCTGCTCCCCAAGGAAAGCAAGCTCCATGGGTAAAAGTACAGTTTTGCTGTTGTAAATGCACCCACACTGGAGGCTCACACTGCCTGCTCTGCTCTGTGACCTGGTGGTTGCATCTCATAACATTCAGCATAGGAAGAAATACCTGAAAGAAGCCTGTCATGTACAGATGGCCCACAATAATTAGCCTTATCTATTGTGTTGATCGACTTTAAACATGCTATGCTATACTGGATTGACTCAGAAGGTTCTGAATCAAACACCACCACAATGATCCAAACTAGGTATTGATTGATTTATGTCAACATCTTCTTACTTTAAAGCATACTATGGCAGGCCTCATCCATTAATTTTGTCTGTTTAGGAGTTTAAGTTAGTGTGTGTATTACTATTGTATTTCAACTACATACCCTATAGTAAATAATCTTCATGATCAAATGACAGCCTTCATATCTCTCTGAGCAGAGTTCATCTGATTTATTAAAGTGACACCAGACATTTACTCAAGGAGTAAACAGAGCTGACATTATAGGATGATCTCTGAGGGGAATGCTCCAGGGTAAATACTGAGGAAAAGGAGTGGTTATGCATTCCATTCCTTTGTATTTCTTGCTTAATTCTTTACTTTCTTCTTTTAAACCTTCTTATTAGGATTACAGCATCTTTTGTAATCCTTAAGCAGTACCTTCTGAAAGAGACCCTTGTAATACAGTAAAGAAAAGCAATTGGCTGCATCTGGAGAAGCCAGACACAGTCTCAACAAAATTGCTCAGCAATGGAGTCCCACCTTGACAGGGGATAAACTTCTTCACCTCATTGCTAGTGACAACTTAACAATGGGATTGTTGCTCTTCATCCCTATCCCCAGAAGACATCAACTTGATTTACCTTTCCTTGTTAGGATCAAGGGTTTGTGTTTATAAGAACAAAGGGAAACAAAAGGGGAAAGACAAACCAAAAAAACCCCTTCCAGTTTAACCACAAGTGCAGAGTTTTCTCTTGTAGCACACAGACAAAATTACTCGACCCAGCAAACCTATCCACTCTGTGAATGACAGTAAGAAGCTGTGTGGCTCACTTCTGGTAGCAAATTAAACTAAAACTTAAGACAGCTATTCTGTTATCTGCATAGAACACAACCTTTACCCTCCTCAATATTAGGGCAACACAATATCCTGTTTCAAGATACTGCTGTAGGGAGCAGCTATTCCCACCTGCACCAGTGGAGAAAGCCAACTTCCTCAAAGTGAAAGGAGGAGCTATTCAGCTGACCATTTATTCATACATAGGATGCAAGGCTTCACACTCAAACATGAACAGAAAAATCCTCCAAGAGTATTAACATGACACTCATGGCAGCAAAATGTTTTCCATGCTGACCCTTAGACCAGCTACAGAAAACAAAAGAAGAAATTAGTCCCTGTTGTTTTTAAATCACAACCAAGAGACAGGAAGACACATCTGAAGAGTGGAAACAAGATGTCAGAGCCAGGAGGGTCACAAAGGACTTTTTCATAGATTTCAGTCTTTCAGAGAAGAATGCTGATGGTCTAGTGACTGCTGCTGAGAGGATATACCCTCTGATAATGAAACAATGTCCAAGTTCTCCTTGGCTACCTTCTCCTCCAGTTGTAGTACCTAGAATTCCTGGTGTAGCAGCATCTAAACATTACCTTCTTTCCCCATTTTTTGCTAGATATTTTGACAGTTCTTGAACAAAGCTGAAGCAAGGCCAAACAGCTCTCACTCCCTCAAAAAGACAGCACTTCAAACTTGTACACAAGGAAGGGGAGAAGGAGTAATAGATGCTGACTATACAGACATTGAGAAACACAGCACAAATGAAAGCTATCATTCATCATAATGGCTTGAGGGCAGTAACGAGGACAATGCTGAAGTCTGTTGAAATCTATCACAAATATCAAAGTTTAAAAGATCTCCCCTAAAATCCTAGTGTCAGTAAGGCTGCCACAGCAGAAGCACCACCTTTGACACGGGATAAAACTTCTTTACTATAAGGGTGACAGAGCACTGGAGCAGGCTGCCCAGAGAGGTTGTGGGGTCTCCCTCTCCAGAGATTTTCAAGACCTGCCTGGATGTGTTCCTATGTGACCTGCCCGAGGTGATACTGCTTTGGCAGGGGTGTTGGACTCAATCCCTGGAGGCCACTTCCAACTCCTACCATTTTATGATTCTATGACATGAGCCATCCTTTCCCCTCCTCTCAAATGGGGATCATCTAAACACATTTCCTCTCATCCTCCTATCAGACAGCCATGTCAGCCCCCTTACACCTCTAGGGAGAGGTCCTACACTCTAGGCCAGCAGACTCATGATTCTTGAGGCACTGTTTTTAAATGAGAAAGTGCCTTAGCTTCTCAGCTAAACTTTGAACTTAAGGTTCTTACTGCCAGACACACCAAGGACAGTTGGAAATTTGCATTTAGGTCACAACCAGCAAGTTAACTTCGTTCTGTCCTGAAAAACGCCTGCTTGCTTGGCTCATCCATCATCAAGGCATAATAAATTTATAATCAAAATTACATCACTTCAGCTGTTGCTGCCAATCTTTTCTTAATGGATTTACTTTAATAGATTATTTTTTTTTAAGTTTCCATGTGTCTGGAGTAGACAACAATATTAACAATGGCCTCAGAGGGGACTGTGGGGAAAAACCCCAGCAAACTAATGTATTCCACAGTGGCAAAGTGCTCTGCCTAATGGGATCCTACAGGGACGATGGAGGGACTTACCCTCACAGAGCAGAACTGAGCCTGTCTGCTCTTTCAGGGAAATGGAGTGCAAACAGTTAATCTTTTCTTTTCCCAATTCTATCTTCTCTGCCACTGGCTAGCATCCAAGCCCAGGAGGGTTGTTTGCTGTCATTTCAGGAGGGTTTGGCAGGGTTTAGGAGGGTTAGGTCTCTGCACCTGTAGATACCATTGCGAAGCCTCACTTTGTAACATTTGTGTGATGCAAACTGCTATTCCCCTTCAGCTATTTGCCTCAAAGTTTTGTTCTTTACTTCCCCATTTCTCCCCATCACTCAAGATGATGAGGCCAGTCCAGTGCTTACTACAATGTTAGGCCTTTCTGCTTAGCTTGAAAAGTCTGGTAACTTCTTCCACTAGATGAAAACAGCACCTACTACAATGAAGAGAAATAAATAAGTTCTGCACTCAAGGCAAACTCACCTCCAGATCCAGAAGACTGAGGGATTTTGAACCTTATGATGTCAAAACCTAAACCAGTCATTGGGAGTTTGCTTGGGTATTGAGATCAAAGGAATGTTAGTATGGTATTTCCAGCACCTACAAACCAGTTTCTACCAGTCTTAAGCCTGAGCCCTTTCATCACAAAACAAACCCAAGATTAATGGAGACTGTAATCAATTAAAATCAGAGAAAAATCACTTCAGTTGGAGCAAAACTGGAGTTTCTGTTTAAACAAAAGCATTTTGAGTGGAAATAAGAAAGTTATTGAAACAACAGCAACACTCTTCTAGAACAATTTTCTTGGGGCCAACAAACTTAACTAGTTAAGGAAAACGACAGAATTTTCTTCACAGGACTAGGCTACATCATTGTCTCGTAGAGGACTTGATGGCCCTGTCCTATTAGTCACCTTTACTATTAGATTGATGCCCTCCTCAGGAGTGTTATAAAAGGCAGCACTGGTGTAGACACATTGTTTATGAAGAAAAGGGAAGGGGGGAAAGGTTAAAAGTCCCTTTTGCTCAATGGATATGCATAATTTGGTATTCCTCTTAAAAAAAATAATAATGATGTAAAGTCTAAAGCCTTTGGCAGCTGCTAGTTATATGCTACCGGATTTCTTCCAGCAAGTGAGTATTTTGCACTCACACTCCGAGATACAAGCAGGGAATTCATTTTTGGGCACAGCCTGTGTGATGTTTTACCAATGGGTAGATTCAGGAGACAAGTCTTCAGAGACTCATGCTGCTGAAATTCTGGACAGGAAAAAGGAGTGACCAATATACAACGAACTAGATGTGTCAGTGGGCTGTGAGCGAAGATAAAGGACTGGACTTTGCATTCCTCCTACATTCAGTGGGGAAAGTGGGGCAGGAAGTGTGAATCACCACAAGTTTTGCTCAAGGAATGTAAAACAGAGCACGAGGTCTATTGCCCCCAGCACAATTTCACTACTGCATAATACTAGTGATTTCATTAGAGCCAGCCCTGATCTATTTCAAAGCGGAATCAAACCTCAGGTCTAAGGTAGTCCTTAAAATAAGTCTTTACTAATGCCTTATTATTTTAATGGTGTCATTCCACAAGAATCAGTCAGGCTAGCCAAGCTTTATGGTGGTATATATGAAAGTAAGATTCAGGAATTAATATACAAATTTCTTGGACCTGTAAGGTGTTCATTTGGTACTTTGAACTTAGACACAGAAATCGTGAGTGACCAGATGCTAAGCTGAGAACAGACACTATGAAAATTAGACCTCACCTCCAGAAAATTCCCAGGAAAAGTTTTATAAGAAGGAGACAACAACAAAAGTAGGTTTTGGTGGCTAACATCTTGCACTGGTAAAAACCAGCATCATTCCATTACGAGATGAGCATCCATTTCACTGGCCAAGATGGCCGTCACCCATCTTTCCCCTCCTATTAGGAAGGACGCAGCTCTGACCTGAATGGTGCACTACGCAGGTGTACTCATCTCAAGCAACACACCTAGCATGACACATCATGCCAGTTAGGACTGATAGGCAGTAAGCAGGGAAGACAAGTCAGCACCTGCTTAGCTCTGCTGGTAAATCTGCATCACTTCATTCCCAGAGAAGTGCAAAGCCTTTGGATTCCACGGAGCAAGGCTCGTTGCATCAGCTGGGGTCTTGTCCTCCCATCTGCACTTGAGAAATGCTGCCCTTTTCCACTCAGTATTTGCTCGAGCAGAAGAATGAAGGACCTGATCTGTTTCTTGCTTACACCACTGTAAATTCGGGGAAATAAATAAACAAACCGCATCCGCAGCCTTCCATGAGTATAAAACAGGTGCAAGCAGAAACAGGTCTACAGACTCAGCTGAATTCAGACGTCAATGTGTTCCTTTCCAATCGTGCAGGGATTACATTACGTTATGTATACACACTACACACATACGCCCTCTTCAAAAACCTCTCCGGAAACCAGACACAAACTAAGCAGAGCCCCTGGAAATGTAACCGGTTGCCATGAAAAGCTGCTAAACCGTGACAAGGTCCGAAGCCACAGCAGAGCCTGCCGCACGGGCGGGGAGCAGCAGGTTCACGCGACCCAGAAACGCAACGCGTCTGGGGGCTGAAAGAGTTTTCAAAGCGTGGGTTCCTTTGCTGTTGTTTTTGGGTGCTTTTTGCCGTGGTTGTGGTGCCTCAACCCCGCGTGAAGGTGTCGAAGGCTTTAAAAATACGTAAATAAAGAACCAGGAGCCCCTACCTCTCGCCGCGGCCGCCGGCCTCTTTGACGCTCCTTTGCTGCCCCCAAGTGGCAAAGAAGCCGAAAGGCTGAAATCCGCCGAAAGCGCCCGATGCTCACGCCACGTGTGAAAAGCCTCGGCCAAATTCTCCTTCTCGCTTTTCCCCTTGCCTGCCGCTACCTTTTCCCTCGGCCTCTGCCTCCTCCGGAGCAGCCTGCAGCGAGAGGGACGTCGCGGCGGCGCCGTCTTAACTCCTTGTGTCTGCCCGGCACAGGCACGCTCCGCACCTGCGCCAGCAGCTGCAGCACGCACGTGGGCAGGAAGGCGGGAAACAGTCATTGGGCAGCACCTCTAACAGGTGTGGTAAGCGAGGGGCTGCTCGAGCGCTGTTTCCTCTCACTAACATGCGCCCGCGTTGCCTCCTTGACGAGCTTCTGCTTCTTCAATGAAGTGACACAGGCGTGCTTTCTGCACGAGTGTGAGAAAGCCTAGGTCCTGCCCTTTTTTTCCTGCAGAAAGGTCATAGACTCATAGAGTTGCTTTGGTTGGGAAAGGCCAAATGATCGTTGAGTCCAATCTTCAACCTAAGACCACCGTGGCCATTAAACCATGTCCTGAAATGCCCTGCCCAAAGGTTTCTTGAACATCTCTAGGGATGGTGACTCCACCACCGTGAGGAGCTTATTACAATGCTTGACCATTTGTTTGATAAACAGGTTTTTTCTAATAGCCAATCTAAACCTCCCCTGGCATACTTTCCCTCTCATCTATCAAAATACACTGGCAGGCAAAGCACTTCACAGACCCGCTGAGGGGAGGTAATGAAGCCCACCTGGCACCGCCACCATTTTACTTCTGAGACTCGTCAGTGACTGTGAAACATCACACAGGGTCAACAGGCAGGGTGGTAGGGTGGGCAAAAAACACAGTTAGACCCCACCAAGGTCAGGATGAGCCTTGCATGTCTTTAGGAACATGCAGGGGATGTGTGTGTGTGTCTTCCTCGCTGGTGAAGGAAGGGGCAGAGGTGAGGTGGGGGCCCCAGCCTCTGGGGAGGGGGGGCTGTGAGGTAGAGGAAAATGGCGTCCCTTAAACCCCTGAGCCTGGAGGTGCAGTGGTGATGGAAGCAGGTAACAGCCCCACCAGGGGACAAGTTTTGCTCAAAGAAAAAGAAAAAGGTAAAAAAAAGGGCACTGGGGAGGGAGGAAGCAAATAAACCTTTTGATGAACCACTTAGCCTGGCTGCTCAGTTTGCTTAAACCATGCATGTTCCACCCATGTATTTAAACGAGGTAACCCATGCCAAAGCAGATGCCTCAGTGATTCTATTCCACGAGGGCTAGTTATAGGATTACAGTTTTGAAGAGTTAACCACTTCTTGCTGAAATGTATCAAGTGATTGTGCTGTGGATGGATGGGTTAGGGGCAGAGTGCTGCCCGCCCTGGAGGGGTGCAGGGGACCCTGTGGGGAGTGCTGACACCTGTGTGCCGGCGCTACAAAGGAATCCAACAGGGCGCACTGGTTTCAAGGGACATACATGCTCTTCACCTTCCCTTTTAATTTAAACTAATTTAACCTACTATAAGATGTTCTCCCTGCTTTAATAGATCTTGTTTTTGTAGCAATTACTGTCATTTAGGTAATATCACACAGATGTGCCCAAAGAGCACAAACTTGTGAGAAGCCCTGAAGAATTTCTGGCAGTAGTTCTTTCATTCAGTCTAATTTCAGAGGCAGAAGGAAAGCCACCCAGCTGAATTATGCTGAAGGCAGACATAGGAAAAGCAGCTGAAAGACTGAAAAAGAGATGAAATGGTCTTTAAACACAAAGGTAATTAAACATCAGAATTTACTTGCCTTCTCTGTTGTGCTGCAATCCAACTGAAAAATGCTTGCCTCTCAAGCTTGCCCAAGTAAGCTAAGCTACTAAAATAAGGAAGTATCAGAAACACTAAATAGGGGAAAATGGCAAATTTCTAAGTTCATGGTGGCTAGTTCTTTTTGCAGATGCTGTAAGATGTGTTCTTCAGTTACACCAAAGAAATACTCAGATTATCTTAACAATGGGACCACAGATGTGTTAACACACACTGCCAGCAAAGTTTACCTCACTTCGCACCAGCTGAGAATCAGCTTTTGGGTAGGTTTGGGGTTTTTCTCTGCTGTTGGTGGGACTTCGGCTCAGATGCCTGAGTAAATTGTTACTAATGTTTGCCAGCTGAGGTAATGGCCACCAAGGCCAGCAGGCTACCCAATACAGGCTTTGTCCTAAATGACTTAGAACCTCAAATTCCTTTTTGACACAGATGAGCTTACCACTATGCATTAACTGAAAGCTTGGCTCGATTATATGGTGGCTTTTTACTATGGGACTGAAAGTGCAGTGGGGCCAGGAAACTCCCTTGCTAGTCAGAAATCACTGTAGCTAACGTCACAATCTGGCCTCTTTGCCTTCTGAAAACCCATCCAGGCAAATCCAAGGGCAAAATCTGAGGCTTAATGTTTCTCAGCTAGGTGGCAGAAAACAAAGCAAAAAGGGAGAGGAAAAAAGTATTTTTTGAGCTTATTTTGTATTTGTTATTTTTTTCAAGTGGGCCAAGTCTCACACTGGGTAGTTTGGCCTGGTTTGAGGAAAAGTGTGGGGGGAGGAGGCAGGGGAAAGGGCACTACAGGGCACAGGTACATCTAGAAATATTAATCAATGCCCAGAAATTACTCATTTATCTACCAAAAATCTCCTGTGTGATTCCATATCTATAAAGGATGAGGTCAAATTCTTGGTCTTGTCCAGAAAACAGAACGCTGTCACATCCCAAGAACACCTATGAAAAAGGAATACATTAAATGGCACAGACTTTTGTTTTCCATTTCAAACCTGGAGCAGCTCCACAGCTTAAAAAAATAAACATGCATCATCCAAAACCCAACCAAACAAAAAACCCCCCACACCATCTAACCACCAAATTTGGTGGGGAAAAAAAATACAACCCCCCCCCCCCCACAAAACCACAACAAAACACAGACAGTGTGAGAGTTGTAACCCTTCTTTTCACTAGACTCTGGGTTTCAGATCTCTAATGTATTCAGCATACTTAAACAGAGAAAAGAGGTACCCTTACACTGGAGTTACTTAGGAAGCTAAATTAATTCCATTTTAGTTCAACTAGCATGAAGTTGAATTCCTCAATGTAAATCATTCAGACACATATGGCAGCAACCTTTGTCCACATTAACTTCTTTAAGATTCTGAAATCCACATAAAGCTACATTAAAACAATGCTGTTAGAAGTTGCAAAGTTGTGCTGGATCTGCAGTTCTGCAAATGCAGTGTGTTAGAGAGCCCTGTCATCATCTGAGATGAACTGGACTTTAATAGCAGAGAACCTATTTGTGGCTTCAAAACTCTGCTGGGAGCTCAGTAATGCTGATGACCATGCATGGGAAAACTGGAATACAAGCTAATGTAGAGCCAGTGTCTATTGTGCAGTTCTCTGAGGTTTCTCTGGAGCCCTACTCTGCACAGGTTTTTCACTGGATAACCTTTCTTTTTTAATCTCCTGTTGATACATTCCAGATTGTTACCTCAATGACGGAGTTACAACCTAGAGAGAGACCAAAGGAGAGCCACAAGGATGATCAGGGGACTTGAGCATCTCCCCTATGAAAAGGGGCTGAGAGACCAGGGTCTGTTTAGTCTTGAGAAGACTGAGAGGGGATCTGATCAAGGTCTATAAATACCTGAGGGGTGGGTGTCAAGTGGAGGGGGTCACAGTAATAACACACGGAACAATGGATACAAACTTGAACACAGAAGATTTCACCTCAGCATGAGCAGAAGCTTCTTTACAGTGAGGGTGATGGAGCACTGGAACAGGCTGCTCAGAGAGGGTGTGGAGGCTCCTTCTCTGGAGACTTTCAAAACCTGCCTGGATGCATTCCTGTGAGGACTGTCCTAGGTGATCCTGCTTTTGGCAGGGGGGTTGGACTTGATCTCTGGAGGTCCCTTTCAACCTCTAACATTCTGTGGTTTAGAAAAGCAAGGTCAGAAGTTGTAGCTAACACTGCTAATGTGTCCTATACTTCTAAAGTATAACCATGTTCTTTGACAGCTGTAAGAATAACTGCTCAACCTTTCCAGGGAGGAGGGCAGAGTGGGTTAAAAAAATTCAGCCATGTCAGAGACCAAACATGAAAAATTCCAACACAAGTAGTCAAAAGCTGGCAAAATTATAAACATCTGGGAACAGAACATTACCATAAGAAGCTGAGGCATAGTGTGGAAGTATCAGTGGTATGCCCTGTATATAATAAAAGGCAAACAAAGCTCAACAAACACTGTCAGAACATGGAGGAAGTGAACTTTGACCAACAGACAAGAAGATTTCACTGGAAGTCAGTTACTTAAAGCCACCTAGACTCTGAGTGCTGGTTTTGTTACACGAAGACATTTAAGTTGAGATAAAGATACTCAGTTTGAAACAGAGCTGCCCAATGCACTAATCAGCACTGACAGGAGAAGAATATATTGTGGTGCTCATTTCTGTGGCTTTCAACTAGCATAATCCTTCTTGAAGAAGAAGAGAGAGTTGGAATAGATTAGATCCTTCCTGGGGAATCCAGGACCAGGTTAAGGGAAAAGGCAGTATAAATGTTTTTAGTAAGGGAAGAGTCTAGATAAGGATACACATTGGCTTCAAGGAGATGAGATGTCTGACAGTACTGGCTCAATGATCTGCACCAAGCACCTTCTTGAATTACTTAGGTCAGGAGTTCCTTCTCCTAGAAGTTATAATACCTTTATGTAGTACCCACAAAAAAGCCAAATTCTCAGTTCTTTTGTGCTGGATTTTTGCTGCTGTGGCCCTAATGAAGTCAAGATTTAAACTGACTTACAGAGAATTAAGCTTGTGATGCTACACCCAGGCTTCGACAACAGCATGTCACTAATACACACTTTGTATTCTATTGCACACCAAAAGAACTTGTTGCCATTCAGGAGGTATACAACATGCAGGTGGATTTGTGGTGTGTACATACACAGACAGCACCTCATAAGATTAGTTGCCTTGAGGAAACGCTCTCTCCATGTCAACTTTGCAGCAGAAAACATGTTTTGTCTTGTGAGCTGGGGAGTAGGTTTGTAAGGGCAGTAAGTTAGAAAGATTGTTTATGCTGTCCAACTTGACAGTGTGTGTTACCAACTATTTCTCCTTACCTTTTAATAAAGAGGACAGCAGCTCTGTGCTTCTAAACAGTAACTGATTTGTTCCCTTGAGGCAAAAACCTCAAGTGACAACAAATAAACATTCTAGGAAAGAAAGGAGTGAAACATGCTAATGGAAATGAACATTCACACCGAATGAGAGAATAGCAAAGACCACTGCTTTTTCAGACAGCTTTTCCCTGGCACAACTCAGCAGCTGCTCATTTACTTCAAGTGAATCTGCTGGTAAACAGAAGCTTAGGAATTTGCCACCCAGAATTACTACTTTAGGAGAGTTTACTTTCAAGTGCAGCTGAGCTTTGTTTCTTTTCTGCTTGTTCTGGATGATTACTATGCAAGAACCATTACCATGAATCTGAGGTGATTCTTAGCTTTAAAACTATTTTGTACTCTTTGGAGTACCTTTGTCTTGCTGTAAAGCTGCAACACCAGAATGCTGCATTTTCTGCCACTTAATACAGGCTTTAAATTCGTCCACAAACGCGTCCGCACTAGACTGAGAAGCAGCCTCTTGGCAGTACTGAATTATCATACGGAATTGCTTCCATCCATTTGCTGGGGCTGCCAAGTTGAAATGATGCATGTCAAGGCAACCCCACACTGAAAAGTAAAAGATAGCCTCTTAAATGTTCCATTTATAAAGCTTTTTATTCACAGTCAAATTTAGTACCCTTTCTGAAATATATCACTTTACAAAATTGATACCTTGCCATCACAAGATTTCCACACCATATTCACTCAGCTTAGTAGTAAAAACAAGCTTTTGCTCTTTTCCCTTTGGTACAGCTGATGAAAGCTGAGCAGTCCAAGGTCTGCTTCTTAGATCACCAGCACGAAGTATTCCATAGATCTGTAATCTTCTCCTACAGGGGAGGTTAAAAGTCAGCAAAAAGGCCAACTGTTAGTTGTGTCAGTAAGATAATTCAAGCGCATCAGACTGGAAGATAGACACTGAAGAAAAGTTAAAAAGGAAAAGCAAACAAACAAGCACACAACTGTGCTGGGGTGCTACAAGTGACATGCAAAACAAAAGCGTTCACGTGGGCTTTCTGAAACTCCCTGCACAGAGTATCACTCATAGCAAATGAGCAAAAAGGAAAATTACACCACCACAATGAAGAACTTCACTGTAATTCTTTTCCCTCATCCCTGTCCCATATGATTCTAAAATGAAAAATGGCATTATTTACTTTCTCTATTATTTCCCTGAATTCCTGCAGCATAGCACTTTTTTAAAGCTCAATGGCAAATCAACTTCTCAGAAACACAGAGTCTTTATAACGAAGGCCCTGGTTTGGCATCGTTATTTCTCAGTTACTGAGAAAGGCTACTGACCAGTTTCAATTACTTTGGCCCTCTTCAGTCGGAAAGTGTCTTTGGCTTAACGTTTGTCAAAGTTAGGTTTTGGAGAAGCAGCACATTTCCACAAAGGCTCACCATAATTCCTCCAATTATGCTCTGATTTGCAGGCCACTGTTCAGCTAAACTAAGGTTCGGGGTTTTTCCTCCCCCAACTTCTGACTTGCATCAAAACCAGCTTGCTGCTGTTTCCTTACACTTTAACTCTCCAAAGCAGCCATACTTTACCAGCCAGTCATGTCTGACAGAAGAAATGAGATTCTGATCCTTTCAATTCTTCTTATGGACAACTTGGCACATATCCCAGCTTGTAGTGACGTTAAACAGAGGAAAGGGCTTCCCCCCACAGGTGTAAGGGTTTTTTACAGTTGCTTGCAATAGACAAGAATCTGCATGAATTAAGTCAAAAGTTCATTGCCAGAAGGAGCCATGTCCCACAAAATGCCACTTGGACCAATATACCTCCACCCCTGTTTCTGTGGGTTAGGAGTTTGTTGTTCACGATTCTCAAAAGGCTTCCTGTGATCAGCAGCTGACAGAAGCCTTCATCCAGGTAACCAGGTGTCTTCTGGGGCTGCAGAACCAGGTCTTCATCAATCCCTGGGCAGAGTATGGAATTTACTATGAAAAGCAGGATTTCCCATTAAATGTCTAATAATCTCAGCTCCACAAGTAAGAAGTGATTTTCTTAAACCCAAGAAATTCTGAGACCAGATAACTATGATTTGAGGTGATTTCCAATGAAACTGCAGCACTAATATGTTTTGGCATAACTTCGTGACAGGATAAAAAAAAAAGGAAAGGAAAAAAATCCATTTGTGAGGATACAGTTCTCCAATCATAAAAAAACTGAAGGAGCAGAAAGGAGCACCAGTGATGTGTTGCCTGTCCAACTCTTGGCTTGCATTTATAAGGGTGGAAATTAAAGTTCCAGTAAGATTCCTCCTTTGTATGCAGCTAGAATAAACTCTCTGTCAGAGAGAGAGGTTTTCTAAGAGACTTTACACAGCTGGGAGAAGACAGAGTTTGTAAGGTCAAAGATGCCCATTTTGGTTTAGTGAACATGTCTTCACACAGCTGGGACAGCTGATGACACGGAGTGTTCTCCCTGCAATATTTTCTTGAGAAGTTAGATGTGTAAGGAGGGAATCTTTCCCTAGACATTTAAAGATGCATCTAAGAAAAAAGTAATTCCCTGACTGGAAAATCCTCACTGCATCGTGGCCAGACATACACCACAAAGTCCCCAGCCACTGATTGGATAACTGAGTAGTAACTGCAGCAGTTCAATGAAGCCAGCTAGCCCAAGAGCCAACATCCTTGAGGAGCAGGTAGAATGTTTTCGCCTAACTCCGTGAGTCAAGTCCCTCCTTGCCAACGTCCTCCAAATTTTGCCAAGCACAGAGCTTCCCAGATGCTCCCAAATCTAGTTGTTAAACACTAGGAGGGCTTAAAACCTTGAGTTTCTTTTTAATTTCTCTTCTGAAGTGTATTTTTTTTGTAATCTTGGAAAATGCCACAGGTAACCTCGGGTCCAATTTTAGCCATAGCTGCTACCTTCACATGCTCTTGCCAACCTTATCACTTTCTTGGGGCAAAGATTAGAAAGCAAGAGAAGTCCCAAGAGCAGGTAACACATTAAACACATGCATCAAAACACAATCTTGAACAGAATAAAGACTATTGCTCACTTTTAACTGCAAAACCCGAACACAAGTTCTTCTGATTGTGACATCATTTATTACAGAATCACAGGATCTACCTGCTTGGAAGAGATCTCAAAGATCATCCAGTCTAACTCTTGACCCACCAGCACACCTAGCTCTAGTCAGGCCAACTACAGCTATATATAAATAAGTCATACTAACACAAATTAGAGTTTTGAATCATTTTCTCGTTACGTAAGTTAGAAACATTCTCAGAAACAGCAGTTTAGTTTGTGCTTTTCCCAGCTGGTATGCTTAAGTAGTATTAATTAACACATATTTATAGCAGAATGAAGACAAACCAGGGAAGTAACAGCAACTTTCTGCATTGCCATTGGCATTAACAAACAGCCATGGGACTGGAAGTCTCCCAGATCGTTCCTTCCCTTTCAGGCCCTGCAGAACCACTGTATAAATGATGGCTCACCCAGGTTTCTGCACACAGGAGGCTGGCAAGAACAGTGACTATTTTAAGGCAGGAAAGCTATCTTTTATTCCCACAGTCCTGGAGCTTTTCCAGGGAGGAACATTCACAATGCTCAGTCATGTCATTTCACTTTGAGGCCTCAGTGAGGTTAAATATGTAACCTGCAGCCTAGGTGTTCCAGGAACACTTCAGTGATACAAAAACACTTGGCATTCACAACCACGCACTTCAAGCCTCCTTCTAATAGGGCTCTTAGTACATAACAAGCCCATGGTGATGCCCCCTCTGTAGGACATCTGCCTGGGTTGTTTTCTTAGTGTTGGAAAAGTCACAAATGCAGGCTGTGAATGATACAAGCCTTGAAAAAAAAGAATACAAGTTTACAAAGTCACATTTGTAACATCTATTTAAGATGCCCTATCACAAATGTCAAATAACTGGATATAATTAATTACACCAGCTGGATTTCAGCCTCAGTCCTAGCTAATAGCCTTGCATTATTCTTGTTTAAGCATTTACCAATTAAACCTGTGTACTTTCCTGGACACTGAATTATGATCCTTTTCAGAAACTGGCCTTTTAAGACAAAAGCTATACTTGAAGCTTAAGAGGAAAACCATGTAATGGCAATGTCCTTCAATCCCCTTTTAATTAACAGCAATGGGCACACATACAAGCTGAGCTCTCATTTCCTCAAGACAATGCCTCTCAAACCATAAGATGTTATCTCAGGACCCCCCTGTATCGAAGCGCTTGTGCCGCTTCAGACCACTTCTATCCTGTTCTCCTCCCCATTAGTTCATAGGGCACATGGCCTTTTTCCAAACTGATGGGTTCAAGATTAACATTTTGCACCTCATGCTCTGGCTTTGCACACACAGACTTCCACAACCACACACACTCCAAAACTCTGTTTAGAATAATCTGTAACTGTCATCTCCAGCAGCAAGTTGAAAGGGGTAACGACAGGACACACAGACTGCTGGATGAACTCTGTCCAAACCTCCTGAGCACACCAAGAACTACTTTACATCAGTATTGCTATCTTTGGTTAAGAACACACTTTGGGTCTTTTGCATTTTTTAACCTTAATTGCATAAAAAAAGACTCCCAAGTCCAACAGCTCTTTCATTTGGCACAGCCATGCCATCAACCCATAGAAATAAAACATTCTCATTTTAGCTGTGCAGCTGGCAAATGTCTGTGGCCTTCTGACATACACACTGCAAGCAGCAGTCCTGTAGATCAGTAGGCAGCAGTTAGGTGCCTAAATGAACAAATACACAACCAGGTTCTCTTGAAGGAATTGATATTTATTCATAAACAAAACTGTGTAAATTCATACCAGCCACTTTAAAAGTTTCTAGAGCTAGGCAACAATTGGCTGAGTTTAACAAGCTTGTCAGTGCACTGAACTTGTACTTTCAAGTATGTATTTTTAGATCGCCAGTGACAAAAGAACCTTCATTCTAGCCCCTAATTCAGTTTAGTCCACATTCAGCATAGGTATCCTGGACCCCTTCCTTCTTGTCATTTGGTTTTTGACACTGACAGTCTTGCCCAGCCACTTTTGCAGACTGCCACCCAAACTGCAGCTTGGTTACTGCTGGCTGCTTTTGGACAGATAATTGGGATTTGCTTTGCAGTATATTGAAGAATAAATTAATGAGGTTCTTCTGAAGGAAGTAACACACCTCCTCTCCTCAATGACTGAGCTTCACCTTTTGAGGAAAACAGCAGGAGTTTTTATTGCACCCAAGAATGCTTTCCCTGATGAATGACTGAGAAACAGCAATGGATGACCACACTCAGAACCATGGAATGCGCTGGCTGGAAGGCACCTCTAGAGGTCATCTAGTCCAACCCCCTGCAGGAAACAGGGACATCCCCAACTAGATCAGCTGTCTCAGAGCCCCATCCTGACCTTCAATGTCTCCAGAGATGGGGCCTCCATCACCTCCCTGGAGAACCTCTTCCAGCATTCTTCCACCCTCACAGTAAAAAGCTGCTTTCTTCCTGACATCCAGTCTAAATCTGCCCTTCTCTAGCTTCCAACCATTGCCCCTTGTCGTACTGCCATATGCCCTTGTAAACAGTCCCTGTCCAGCTTTTTGCAGGCTTCCTTCAGATACTGGAAAGTTGCATGAAGGTTTCCCCAGAGCCTTCTCTTCCCCAGGCTGAACAACCCCAACTCTCTCAGCCTGTCTTTGTAAGAAAGGTGCTCCAGCCCTCTGATTATTTTTGTGGCTCTGCTCTGGACCCTCTCTATCAGGTCCCTGTCATTCTTGTATTGAGGGGCCCAGAGCTGGACACAGTACTGCAGGTGAGGCCTCACCAGAGCAGAGCTGCTTTTGATGCAGCCCAGGATGCCATTGGCCTTCTGGGCTGCGAGTGGACATTGTTGGCTCATATCCAGCTTCTCATCCACCAGTACTCCCAAGTCCTTTTCCACAGGGCTGCTCTCTATCATATCACTCCTACCACCTCTAAGCACATTTCTCTTTCTCACAGTGTCAGCAGGAAAGGATGAGCACTGCAGACAAAATTCCAAGCGAGTTCCTACCTGTGCTGTTTGCTAAGACTGTCCCCAACCTGCTCCATTATTTGGACACTACAAATGGCCCCCTGGAGATATCTGTTTTTTCCATTGACCAGACATGGTGGCTTTGAGGGGAAGCCAAATGGCCTCTTTGTGGCCCTTGACGTTCCATTTTCTCAGAGGCAACAGAAGTAAGGAGATATGGCATACATTCAAGTTCAGAAGCTGAAAAGGAAGCAGTTTAACACAGTAAATAACCCTCACAAAAATACAAATACAGCATTTCACACAGCAATGTAATGAGAAAGCAAACATGGCTCTTTCACAAACACCACAGACTGGATAGAACTGGTTCAGACTTCTTAATATTTAGGGGATTAAAGGCATAAGAAAGTGTAAATCCTTCAGGTGTTAAAAAAAGGGAAAGGGGATTCTCCAGCATTATGAGCAAAGTATCACTTGCATCTATTACCAGTAAGTGTATGTCAGGTCACTGTCATTTGAACACTGAAGTGTGCCTGCTCTCAGATCAGATGGCAGACACACACCTCAGCGTTCTGGGCAAAATAAAACCCTATCAACATTCCTCTACCTTCATCAGAGGCGTGCGATACAGCACCGCTACAAGATGGGTTCAGGATATAAAACACATGTAAAAATCAGCTCTAGGTGTCTCTAACTTTTACATGAGGGGAAACAAAGCTTCAGTCCATCTTTCTCTTCTTCCCTTTGGCAGGGGTTTTGGAGGTATGTTCCTTTTCAGCACTTGGTTCCCAGAGTGCATTTCTTACAAATCTCGAGGCAGCTCCTTTATTGAGTTTGGATGCCTTTTTCTTGTCTGCTATTTCTTTGACCTTGTTCATGTAGGTTCTTATTCTCTCCTGGGGGGAAAACAGAAATAAGAAAAGAAAGAAAAGGAAAATGTATATTTCACACCATTCTCCCAAGACTGCTGTTACAATAAAATCAATGAGCAGAAGCTCTCCACGCTATCCATTCCTGTAATAGCTAGAAAACCACCACCATTTCAATATACATACCAGGCTCTTTGCTAATTTGAGCCTTCTGCTTTAGCAGATCTTCCACCACAGGTGCCTATCATACCAATAGCTGCATGACATCCACTGTCTTAGGAACATGCAGTCCTACACAGATGCAGACTCTAATCTACAGCAAGGCAAGAATTGCTCTTGCAAGCGAAACTAGAAAACAAAGCCCTCCATTCAGTTTGGAGTTTGGCCTGCATCAAGATGGCAAAGTAATCTTTAGATATTTCCCATATTTATGGATAGTTAATACTACCTGACTGCTGCCTAAAAAAAAATAGAATTCAGCATGTACAATCCAAGCCAAAAGCATCCTACACAAAATCAAAGATGTTAAAAGCACTATACCTGCAATCACACAGAAGTTGTGAGGTTAAGATCCTGAAATGGTCAAGGGAGCTTATCAGTGAACCTATTTAAGGCAGCCTGGTGAATTTCCAGCTGTAGCAAAGTTCTTTTTACAATGTAAATTAATAATTAGAAAAGCCTATTTCCACTGGCATTCCACAAAGCAAGGAGATACTGCCTTGCCACCTCAGCCTACCATAGTTGTTCAGTGCCTAAGGGGTTCTGGAACAAAGCATGGCTTAGATTCAGCCCCACCTAAATACACTCTCCCAGCTTGACAAACTCATTTATGTGCCAACTCATCCTCATCTACTTCTGCAATCAATAAAGAAAATTACCCTGAGAGGGTAACCAAACCCTTCTACGGTGGGGGAATCACCCTGTGTTAAGTGCCTGCTTCTCTCCCCTGACTAGAGAGGATACTTACAGTAATTCTGTAAAATGCATAAAGGTTTGGTTAACAGATTTTATGTCTACACATTTAGCCTAATAAGGCCTCCAACTCCAGGGCCTTTAGGTGTTACTGGAATGCAAACATTAAAACATACACATATATATATGGCACATGATTTATAAATGTGGATTAACAGAACATTTATGGATATCCCTAACTCAATAGATTTTATTACACAACCCACACATTCCTCACAGCTCTTGGAGTCTGGAACGTAAGTTACAAGACCTACATTACAGAACTGATCTTCAGTTCTGCAGGATTCTAAGCAATTGATTTGCCATTGGCCACTCTTTCTGTATCAAAAAGATAGCTTTAATGAGGAGAGCTATACAAGGTCTGAAATCATGATAGACTGTCATATTTCTTTGGTGACTGAGATGGCCAACAAGAACAGATGGCAAACCTACATCTATCAGCTTGGGGAAAAGGAGCTGACAAGTGCCAAGGTGACAAAGGAAGTAACTCCAATAGCTTGAATTCAAGTTTTACTAACACACTTATGAATCCCCATGTATTCCCTGTATGTAGTCAAGGAGAGCAACTCTAAAAACAATTGTGGCAGAAGAATCTTTTTTCATTCCCTTTCCACCTGAATAAGAACAATCATAATGCTCCTGGAAGGAAGGAAGGAAGGAATGTGCATTTATTCACCCTGATACTTGTAAAAGGGAGAAAGACTTGTCTAAGAACCTAGGCTGTGATAATTTGATCATTCTTCAGCGTTAAAATGACTGACAACTGTGCAGTAAAATACCCGCATAAAATATCCACAGCGGAAAAAAACCTATTTCTTTTGTTTTACTATCACTAAATTAACACAATGCTCAGACACTACATAATACACAAGGAACAAGAAACTGACTGAAAGCTCATGAAATATTAACTGAGCCATTTTTTAAATATGATCCAGCCTAGACCACTGAAATTAAAAACAGAAGCATTCTTATCACTCAAGCTAGCTTTGCCACATTTTTTCAGTCCTATCTTCAGCTGGTTATGTGAGGATTACATTTGAGCAAAGTATTTTCCTATTGCCCTGATGTAATATTGTCATTTATACAGGAATTAAAAGGGGTAACTCTAAGTTTGTAAGTTTTGATACTTTTTTTTTCCCCTTTATTTTTCCTTCCTCAGGCTACATGATTTGATTTTTTTCAGTCAGCTGAACTTTCAGATAGTTGGGCCTTCTGGACTGTAGTCATGCATCTAAATGGAATATAAAGACAAACCCAGAAGATTTATTACAGGTTGTAAATATGTCACTAATGCAAAATTACTGGACAATACACATACTACTGGTGCCAAAAAAGCTTTTAGCTTTGTTGCTGAACTGGATTCTTTACTGCTGAGAAAATGAATTAATGGAGGACTTGGAAGGGGGAGGGGAGCTCTTTCCCGTCTTCGCAAGTAAATCAATTGCGTTCTACTTCCAGAGTCATCCAAAAGTAAGGAAAAGCAGCCTCAGAGTTTAACATGATTCCAAGTATTTGTAAGGAAAAAAAATGTCATACTGGAAGTTATAAATTATTATCAGACATGCAACATTTTTCCATTTAACAGATAGCAGTGAAAAGCTGCTCTGTTCAGAATCCAGTCCTCCAAGGTGGGGAAAAGAAAAGATGACACTATTCATCTTCTTCTTCTCTTCTAATTTCAGGAGGCTACAACTTTGCTTTAAACAGTACTTTTTGGAAATAAAAATAGAACAATCTTGGTTTTAAGAGCTGAGCAGGGCATATGAACAGTTGTTTAACACCAAATACCATAAGCACACGAGTATGACAACGCAGCCATTTGAAACAGACACCAACATATTTTTAATTCTATGCGAGTTAACCATTCTGGACAAGAAAGTTACTGCAGTGCAAGCAACATAAGAATCTTACCAGTTCCTGTTTCACTGGATGTTCTTTTGGATTGATTCCCTGAGTAACCAAGTATACTAGAACAAAACAAACCAACATGGGTTATTCTTGAAACTGAAGGCTGTCATGACTGAGGACCCTTCCACATAAAACCATTAACATGAATTGGCGTTAATGTCCTGAATCTTGTGTTGTCCCACAACTGCAGATTCAGGACACTGTGTTAAGCATCTGACAAACTATTATCATCAAATATTGTGGCTAAAATAAACCCAACCCAATAAACCTAGCATGTTTAAACTTTTAGTCCTTAAAAGGACACAAAATGTTGTCATGAAGAACACACTCTCATGCATGCAGAGAGTCAGATTTTGTGAATATCCATTTTTTATTTGGAGTTTCAACATCATTTACCCTATGGTGGGTAGTAATTTGGGTCCTCAGGGTAATTACAGGTTTCTAATTATTTAGCTGATCTTTGCAGCTGTCTAGAAGGTGCTCAAAAGCAATCATAAATACTGCTTGTTTCCCCTACCACAGACTTACCCCAGAACATTGAATTCAGTGTGTACACCGAAACCAAATCCAGCTTTGCTTGCTCAAGAGGGTCTAACTAGAGTGAAAAACACACACAACACAAACACACATTTGAAGACTTGTGCACATACTTTAGCAATATGCACTTCATACAATGGTGAATGCATTCAGAATACACCCTGAACGAGCCCACTTTTGCACCACAAGCTGATTGAGACTATGCACATTTCTGTGCCACCACAGAACCAGTCTCCCCTCTGAAAGTATTAACATCACTTTTCCAGCCTGATGTTAAATGCTGCAGTCACAGATAGCCAAAAGCACAACAAGCTCTTGGCCTGTAGCTCTTAGACTACCCTTCCCACAGTCAGAAATCAGTCTCTATTGAATTAAGTTTCTGTGGAAAAAAAATAGTTGTTGCTATCAATGGGTAAAAAAAACCCCAAAGCCAAACTGAAACTCAAATGTGACTGTAGTACACTGCAGACAATCAATGAGCATTTACACCACACATGGCAGACTCTGTTCAGTGCATGCTGGAATACTTAGGGCTGTAAAGCAAAAGAGGAATAAAGGTAATGAGGTTTTTTTCCTTGGCTGTCAAAGTCAATTTATTATTTCAGCCCTATAGCATTTCCAGAAAGGCTGATAACATCATTGTACAGCTCACTAGTTCTAACATGGATACTGTCAAAAGATCAGTGTTGTCAAGACTGTTTTCTTTGTAATTTATTTGTGTTTGAATCCCCAGAGGATAAAGAAGTTCCCTCAAGTGCTGGATTTTTCTTGCCCTACAGAAAGAAATTATGTTAAAAGACAGAGAGGCTTGTATGAAGTCTCAGGGCAGTACCCTGCTTTGCCTTTATGTCCTGAAAAAAAATAAACACATTTTACAGACTTATGCTTTGTAACATTGCTACAGGACACAAGTGCCAGGTTCTGCAGGTCTAGACTTCTAGAATCAGATCATTTCTCTCTGCTGTCAATTCACCTTCGCTTCCTTCTGGGTATACCCAGTTGCATTCAGTCTGTCATGAAAAGGTCTCAAAAATGTGAGTGACCTCCCCGTGATGAAAGAGCACCCAGCACACACTTCAAGAACGGTCAGGAATAAGCTAGAAAGTCCTCTACCTAAATGACTCACTGGTAAGATGATGACTTTTCAGCTTGAAGGAACAGGTCTTTCATTGTTTCATCTGTAAGAGCAGCTGGATACTTAGGAATGTAACGATTTAAAATGTTTCAGGTATCAAAGGTAGGCAGTGTCAGGTTTTCTACCTCTCTGTGCAGTGGCTAGTCTAACCTGCCCTTGTATTTCTGTTTGGGTTCCCAAGGATTCTTGTGCTAATAACAAAAGGGCTGTCAAAAGCCAGATTATTTACCTTTTGGAGAAGCTCACTCCTGGGAACTGACATCATTGTCTTCAGCATCTCATCTACAGAGCCAAGAGATTTTTCAAAGGCTGCGAGATAATCGTGAATCTCAGTGGGGTATTCTTCCGTGTTAGTGTCATCTTCTGACATTTCCATCTGCAAAAAGGAAACAAAACTAATCAGCCTTCTTCATTAAGGCCCTGCAGAGTCAAAAGACTGCATTTTATGATACCAAGCATTAGTATTTGCTCATCAAAAATAAGAAATGCCTGCTTCTGAAGAGCTCTAGCAGCTAGTGTCAACAGTGACACAGCTGAAGGTCCTGTGGTTTCAGAGGTGTCGCCTAACTGCTGTGCAACAGGGCACAAAGGAGTGTTACAAATGACACAGCTGTAAGTACCTACCTTCCTAACAGTCCCAAACCAGTATTTAGCTTTTATGGTCTGTGATAGAAAGAAATTATTTGCTTGTTTAAAAGAAGTGGTCCATAAATCACAGCATATAAAGAGCTACACCAACAGGCAGCACACAAAAACAACACCCAGCAGTCCAGACATTACTTCAGCTTTAGAGCAATCACACAGCACCATTTAAGTCAAGCTCAGTTACATCTTCCAGTGCTACATTTAAGAGTTGGTCCAAGAAATCCTTTGTGTGAGCCCTGTATCCAGTTTTTCTGAATTCTCTAGGGGATATTATAGTCTGTGGTATAAGTCTGCTAGCTGATCTGGTCTGGGGATTTCAGACTACCCTGGAAATCCTGTGGACACATCTATGCACAGCAACTCTGCAAAAAATCCCTTCTTTGATCCAGCATTCATGGCAGCATGGCATGGCTACTGCCAAACCATCTGGCTGCTCCTTTACAACCAATATCTTTAATTCATCTCAAATCATACAGCACCATCAATCTTGGGGACTTATTGGTACTTAGAGCTAGGTTATTTTCTACAACCTTCTACTGACTGAGCAACAGCATTTGGAATGTTGTAAGGAAAGAGGAGACAAAATAAATCATTTTGTGGCCAAGAAGGCAAATGGCATCCCAGGGTGCATGAAGAAGAGTGTGGCCAGCAAGCCAAGCAAGGTTCTCCTCTCACTCTGCTCTGCACTGGTGAGACCACCTGTGAAATACTATGTCCACTTCTGGGTTCCCCAGTTCGAGGACAGGGGCTTGCTAGAGAAGGTACAGAAAAGGGCTACAAAGATCATTAGAACAACTCTGTCTCCTCAGAAGGGAGACAAGTCTCTTTGTCTGGAAAAGAGAGGACTGAGGGATTTTATAAATGCTTATAAATACTTAAAGTGCCAGGAAGATAGGGCCAGGCTTTTTTCAGTGGCACTCAGTAACAGGGAAAGGGATAAGGAGCACCAACTGAACACATAAGTTCCATCTAAACATGGGGAGGAACTTTTAATTTAAGGGTGGTGGAGCACTGAACAGGCTGCCCAGAGAGGTGGTGGAGTCTCCATCTCCAGAGACATTCAAAGCCAACCTGGACGAGTTCCTGTGCAACCTGCTTTAGGTAAATCTCCCTTGGCAGGGGGGTTGGACTCAATGATCTCTGGAGGTCCCTTCCTTCCCACTCCCTATCATTCTGTGACTTTCCTGCTCATTTGGTGAGCTGCATCCAGAAGAGTGGGAGCATATGTGTCACTGCAGTCCTTCCTACTTAGATCTGACAATCCCACTACCCAGCTGCTGCATACAGAGCGGCGGCACATAAGTTGTAGAAACTGCACTTCATCTACAAGCACCAAGTGCAAACAGCAAGGAAACAGCAAACAGCTGTCACTGGAGTTTGTTTTAGATAATGATTTGATCTTTCCCTTTTCCTGGCAAGAATAAGGTATGTGTGAGAGAGGTTTCTTTTTATTTATATTGTCTCCTGGAGGTCAAACAGGAGGAAGACTGGGAGGTGTGGTGGGTTGAAAACAGTCTGGAGCTACTCAAGCTTGTCTGCAACTCCAGTTTTAACTGCACCAGGGTGATTTCAGAACTATCAGACAATTAACAGACCCAGTCTCATCACTGCTATTTGCACAGCTCAGTATTATAATCCTACTCAGCTTCACAACTTCTCATCCTGAGCTGGTTTTCAGATTGAGTACAGAACCACAATGCTAATGATGACACACTGAAGCTCCCCTCCCCAGCTCAGCAGGTAACTCACATGTAAATACTATTCAAGCCAGCTGCAGCACACCTAAGCAAAAGAGCATAGCTGAACCTACATGATATTGCCCCCAGAAGAAAGCTGATCTGGGCCTACAATATTGCCCCCATAAAGGCAAATTACCAAAACAATTATTTTTGCCATGAAGACAGCATTGTTTGTGCTTGGTTTGGTCCTGGCCACTCGCACTAAAATCACCCTTCTTAGGTTGATTAAAAGAATTCAGAAACAATGTTTGTTGTTAATTTTTATCCATACAATACATCACAGGAAATACTCAAAGCTACAGAAGAAAGTACATTTTCCCAGCTGTTAACAGAGTTAAGCCTGCTTAGAAGGTGTCTGTCCATACATGTTTACTATCCTTACACGTGCAGGGAGAGAGGTGTAATCCAATCCAGCTATCACCTATAGAGCCTACCATCACTGCAGCACTTATTGTACTATGGTCTTAATTTGATGGCCAGGCATGAACATAGGGATAAATTCCAACTTTTCTCTCTCCTTTTATCAGGGCATCCAGCAATAGCAACTGCAGGAATAACAAAAATTTCAATATTAAGAACCAACCCCTCCACCAAAACCCCACAGCAGGAACATGCTACCAGCCAAAAGTAACTTCATCTGTTTTATGGCAGTTGCAAGGACAAGCAGTCACTGGAGTACACATGATATTCTTTCTACTAGCCCGAGCTAGACCAAAAGAATGAGACAGAGAAAGAACAGCGAGATGGAAAGATAACAGGAACAGTCCACAACATATTTTTCTATGATTGCTCTCTCATGAACCAGGGAAAAAAACCCCAAAGTTCCCCTTGTATGACTAAGTATTTACTTGACACTGTCAATTAGCAAGGAAAGGGGGGGGTGAGGAAATGCATCAGCCTTCAATGGATGGAGACTGCCCATGAGCCAATGTACAGAACTCTTCACTGGTAAGTCTGCTCCTTCTGCCCCAGGAGGAAGAATAATTTGTTGAACTTGGGGTTTCTGTTCATTTCAACAGGAACTAGCAAGTTCCGACTCCTGCTGTGGAGGGGCCTCTCTTTCCATTAGACTGTTGTTTCAGCATTACTAATCTCTGAGCAGGATATGTTACAGTGTTGGCATATGCCAACAATAAGGTGGCAGTCAACAGCCTAAAATAGTTTTGATAACATTAAATCAACAAGAGCAAACTCACACTGCATTACAAACCACGTTCACCGGAGACTCCCCAGCGTGGCTTCTGCCAAAACCAACACACAGACTGCAAAGTCACACCTGCAGAATGACAAGGCCAAGGACAGGAGGCACCAAGGCCACATCAGTGATTCTCTAAACACACCCAAGGGCTCTACTGCACTCAGCAGTTACTAAACCACAGACAAAATTTACCTCACAGGTTTACAAGCAGTTCTCTATGTATTCTGAACAATGACAAATTTGATTCAGCTCCTGAGCTCAATGTTTGCCACTCAGGGTTTCAGTGCTGAATTTGCTGACCTTCAACCAAATTTTATTGTATTTATTTATTTCAGGTAGTTGTAGAGGGCAATGAGGTCAGACCTGAGCCTCCTCTTCTCCAGGCTAAACAATCCCAGCTCCCTCAGCCTCTCCTCACGGGTCTGTGCTCAAGGCCTCTCCGCAGCCTTGTTGCCCTTATAGCTTTAGGTTAAGTGCTTTCTGAATCCTTTCACACGAGTCATCCTGCCACTCAGTTAGCAACATCCATGCATTCCTCTTTGAAAGTGTTCTGTGTTTGTAACCACAAAATACATAGAATACATAGAATACATAGAATAAACCAGGTTGGAAGAGACCTTCAAGATCATCGCGTCCAACCCATCAACCAATCCAACACCACCCAAACAACTAACCCACGGCACCAAGCACCCTGTCAAGTCTTCTCCTAAAAACCTCCAGTGATGGCGACTCCACCACCTCCCCAGGCAGCCCATTCCAATGTGCAATCACTCTTTCTGTATAGAACTTTTTTCTAACATCCAGCCTGAACCTCCCCTGGCGCAGCCTGAGACTGTGTCCTCTTGTTCTGGTACTGCTTGCCTGGGAGAAGAGACCAACATCCGTCTGTCTACAACCTCCCTTCAGGTAGTTGAGCCAGACACCTTCCAATTTTGATTTATTTTACAATAATGTGTTGCCATTTCTGTCTCAGAAATGAGGCCTTTTAATTAGCATAACCTGAAGAGTAATTTGCAAGGCAAAGCCCCTTCTAAGTTGCTAGCAGCAACTAAGCTTGCAGAAAAACTGTGACAAAGCATAAGGCAGGAGACATGTTCACCCTTGCAGCAACATCAGAGAAAGGTAACAAGATTAACTTCATTACAAGCACTTGAGCTTAGTAATTTTAAGCATCACCTGCCTTTCTGTCAGGGAAAAAGAGTGGTGAACTCCAGCTATGACCTGGCCGTGCAGGCTGTATCTTCTCATCGGCATGCACGTTCTTCCTGCAACAACTGCCAAGTTCTCACAGTTGCAATGCTATTTTCCTGACTTTTAATAGGAATGTTTACTGCCCAAATATAGCCTTCTGGAGTATAACCCTTCTCAAGGCATGACTCCAGCTGAAAACCCTCTTTTTCATGGGCAGCTACACAAGTCATGAATTCAGCTGTGCTTATGCTTACCACCAAAATCTGCACCACACAGACTCCATCCCCTGTGCTCGATAGTTTCAGAGGAGCAACCACAAACCTGGCACAGGGACTAAGAGCTCCCCTGGAAGCCTAGTTCAGCTCCTAAGCCTCACATGCATACCAGGTGAAGTAGATATGCATGCAAACCATGGCCTTCCCAACAATTTAGAAACCAAATCCCCTGTTCCAGCACCTCTTTGTGAAAAATGAAACACTGTACTGATTCTTCAGACACAGCAAAATGGGGTTCTAAAGAAGGCCTGTAAGAGAAACGGGAACAGGTCTTTAACAGGACCTGTTATGACAGGCCAAGAGGTAATGTTTTTTAAACTAGTATTTTTTTAAGATAAATGGATTTAGACTGCATGTAAGGATGACACGTTTTAGAGAGAGGGTGGTGAGACGCTGACCCAGGTTGTGCAGAGATGGTAGGAGCCCCATTCCTGGAAACATTCCAGGTGAAGCTGGAAGGGGCTCTCAGCACCGGGCTCTAGTTGCAGATGTCCCTGTTGACTGCTGCGGGGTTGAGCTAGACGACCTTTAAAGGCCCCCTCCAACCCAAACCGCTGGGTGATCCCGTGATCCTTAGCACGCCAACCGGATGCCCGAATGCTTTCGGTCACAAGACTTTCTCGGGGAGCTGGAGGTACCCCTGAAAGCCCACACAGGACTGCTGCTTACAGTACATCGCCAGGCCCTATCACCGCCACTTCTAAACAGACTGGAACCCCAAAGGGTCCTCACAGCCCACTTGCGAGCCGCCACCACAGGCCCTGCGTCTGACAACACAGCTCCCCCTTTTCCAGCGCCTCTGAAAAGCCCTAAAAAGCACCCGGAGTGCCTGGACGACAACGCTCACCCCCACGCCAGGCTCTCATCTCCCTGTGCTCCCTGGGCAGCCGGCTCTCGAACCCCCAGGAAAGGGGGAGGGACAGGCTCTTACCTGGGGGCCGCGGGGCCCACGGGCCACGCCGTCAGGAGAGGCACGAGGAGGCGGAGACTCCGCCGGCGCGCGGCGGTGACGTCAGTTCCGGGGACAGGGGGCGCGCGCGCGACGGCCGCGGGGCGGAGCCCTGAGCGGCGGCTGCCGGCGGCCGCGGCGCTGCCGGCGCGCCGGGTAACGGCGTGGCGGCGGCCGCGGCGCTGCCGGCGCGCCGGGTAACGGCGTGGCGGCCGCGGCGGCGCTGCCGGCGCGCCGGGTAACGGTGTGGCGGCCGCTTCCCTCCTTACGGAAGAGGAATCGGGCCCGCTCTTTTGCAGCAGAAAACCTCGCTGCCCGGCGGCCAGCCCTTGGGGGTGGAGAAGGGAAACAGCCGCGTCTCTCCGACTGTTCCCAAACGCTCCAGTTGACTCCTGGGAAAAGGGGAGGCGCAAACTGGTTTTCGAGGTAGCCCCTCAGCGCCGGAGGTGCCTCGTTTACACGGAGATGTCCCAGGGGAAGGGCTGTTTCTGGCTGAGGTTCACAGCATGGCAGGAGTTGGAAACGGCCTGTGAAGATCGCCTAGTCCAAGCTCCCAGCAAGGCAGGCTCACCCAGAGCAAATCGCACAGGAACGCGCCCAGGCGGCTTTGGAATGTCTCCAGAGACGGAGACTCCACAATCTTCTCTGGGCAGCCTGATCCAGTGTTGCGGCACCCTCAAAGGGAAGAAATTTTCCCTTACATGAACCTCCTGTGTTCCAGTTCATGTCCCTTGTCCCCTGCCCTGTCACTGGACCTCACCGGACCCCACTGAGAAGAGTCTGGCTCTATCCTCCTGTCACATCTTCACCTATTCCTCCAGTAAGGGTTGGTTTCTTACTGCATTACAGGTTGTATCTGCAACTGTTTGTCCTCAAAATTTCGGCAAATAAATCTGGGTTCAAAATGCAGTGGATTAGTATTTCCCCACTACAAGAGCTTGCTGAGTGGAAGATTGCATAAACACATCTGTGGCTTCCAAAGATAAGACCTGCATTTGACACATTTACCTTCTGACAAGTGCCAAAAGAGAAGTCTCCATCTGCATCAAAAGCATTGGCTTTACGAGCCAAAGACCTCTCTCTCCTTGTTTCCGGTCACAATCTTATCTGAAGCTTATTATAACTAAAGTCTGCAGCCTATCCCCTCCAAGGCACATTAAGATAGGATCACTGGAATCCTTCACTGTAGTAGAAGAGGGCCTGTTCTCAAGCATAGGTTAGCAGGAGTGTATGTGGCTGATTAAGTCACGGCTGGTTGCCTGAAGGGAATGTGCTGAGCTGGCTTACTCATCATCAGGTTTTCTAGAGAAAGAAAAAAATATGTCCAGTCTGAAGAAGGATGAGGTCAAGGCAGGGGAAAGTAGAAGAATGTATTCACAGAGGGAACATGAATACAAGTCTGAGGGCCTTACCCGGCTTCGGGGCACTTCTCTGCCTTCAGCACAATTGAAAATACTGCAAAAGCGAGGTTAATTTGTTCCTGTTAATATGTTGATTTATATCTAAGTGTTGTACTATGTCTGTTCTAATTAAATCAGTATGAAATGCAAATATGAGTCTTTTTCCCTACTCCCAGTTGGAAGCATATCTAAAGATCTTAAGATGGAGTAGTTACTTGTTTGCATCTTGTCATCTCCTTTTCCTCCAGGAGATGTAGAGGTTTAGGTTTTCAGTTTCAACCAAAAATGTCTGCACAAGCAGTACTTTTCTCTTTTTTTCTGGCAGAGTATTTATAGAAGTGGCAAACACAGGGATTCTTTAAGAGCCCTTCTGCTGTATGTGGGCTGTATACACAGATAGAACATCTGGGGCAGGAAATGGTATCCCTGATGTCTGCTAATAGTATCATATTTCACTGCTGTCTTCATAACCATTTCTTAAATTCAAAACCCAGTCTATTTTATCTTGGTCATTTTTACTACTACAGACACAGAATTGTGCACTGTTGGTAAAAGGAATAACACAGTATTTCACTGTTGGGTTTTTTCTTAACTTTCAAAACCCACCATCTAAATTACTTTATCTTGGTCGTTTTTACATGCCAGAATATGGAATCACACACTGTCGGCAACAGGCAGTTTAGAAGACATTTTAAAATCAAATAACGTTTAAAACTCAGAAGTGCAACAGCCTGAGTGGTAGCAGAGAAATAGCAAGACCTGCGCTCCAAAATGAAATGAAACTTTGCATTTCCAGTGCACAAAGCGTCTGCAAGGACCTCAGAGCACTTGACATATGTTTAGCTCGTTCTTACCTCGGTACTTGCGTGTCACAGGTTGGGAAATACAGATAGGGAAGTTGACTGATAGACTAATTGATTTACCAAATGTTAGGTGGAAGTTTCTGCCAGAATCTTATTTCCTAAACCCAGTATTTTGTTTCAATCACAAGATGAAAGGGAAAGGCAACACACGCTGATCAATGTTCAGATTCAGCCATCTCTGTTTGTAGTCTAGCATTAATGCAACACAGGTTGTACTCAGCCTGTCCTGATCCTGCAGTGTGGCTCTCTGTCTCCCTCCAGTGGTTTACATTTGTTATAGACTGGCTACTGGCTCCAAACTGCTACAAAATGTGCATCTGGCATTTCATTAAGTGGAGTTCCCAAAGTGTGAGTGCCTTAAGCCTTGGAATTTCTTCACTCAGACAGTTACTAGGCATATAAGCATTCGTTTTCTGCTTAAAATGCCTGTTGGTTGGTTTGCAAAAGCAGCAAGCGAGGAGTTAAGGATTTCCATTTATCCCAGACAAAACCTGACTGAGATACAGCTCATGTAATTCAATTGTTTTATGCTGGTGCCACTCTGAAAATATATTATGATTTTATATATTTGGATATCTATATAGAGATCTATCCAAGAAATGCTGTTCTGCCAGCCAGTACTTAATGGAAGCCGTTTCATTTGAGACCCCTATGAATGATTATTGATTTTTCTCCATGTTCCCTGAAACAACAGAAAACAATCCTGAGTATTTTCTCCGAAGCAGGTGAAGTGACAGGCCTCTTTAACATAATTACTCCTTTATTATGATGTATCTCGCTCGTTGTACATACTGTATATTGATTCCTGCAGAGTCAGTGTTCTTTGTGGAGCACACATGGAGGTCAAGTCTTGCTGTCGTGACCTCAGTCTGGGTCAGGCAAAGCACCACAGCCTGACCTACAGACCAGCTGTGGCAACTCCATCTCCCAGAAACAATGCCACTTGACAAGCTCACATAGAAGACAAATTTTAAAATAGCCTAGATGATTCTTCTGTTAGTCTGGTGTGAGTACAAAGAGGGATGCTAGAAGCTGCTTGTAGCAAAAGGGTTTATAAATCGCCAGCAGGATTAAACAAAACAAACAAACCCCCCACCCAGATGCTAAAGTCAGTCCCAAAGCAAAAAGCAGTTGTAACAAGCACCTGCAGTCATCCTAAGGGAGAAAATAAAGCCACAGAATTGCTTTCCTGCACATCCAGCTGCTTCTGACACCAAATTGCTCTTTTTGGCCTTTTAAGGTGCATCCTACTGCAGAGATACTTCATTAAATAATTCAACCTTTCTAAGCAGACACTTTTATCATGTGTCTACCAAAAGCCCAAACATACAGGACAGTCTCTTTTATTGAGTTTGTTTCTATCTTAAACCTCCAGAGGTTCAGCAACCATGCTGAAAATGCAAAACCAACACTGACTTACGTGAGATTTAGTCTACAAGAGTACAGCCATGCTGGCTTGAAGCTAAGCTGAGACATTCTGTGTTTGCAGTCTGGAGGTTATATTTAAAGCACATTCATCTAAACCTGTACAACATCACACCTGCAGACCACAAGGAGTCCTGGCCTACTTTGTTTAAAGTCCAGTTGTGGACAAAGTCATTAAAAAGCAAAGTATGAATTGGTAGCTTTTAAAAGCCCAGGTGTGGGCAAGCAGACCATTTTGGGAGACCACACAGAATGGCAGGGGTTGGAAGGGACCTCTGGAGATCATTGAGTCCAACTCCCCTCCCAAGGCAGCTTCACCTAAAGGTCATGCAGGAACATATCCAGGTGGGCTTTGAATGTCTCCAGAGAGGGACACACTAGCACTTCTCTGGGCAGCCTGGTCCAGTGCTCCAGCACTCTTAAGAAAGTTCCTCCTTATGTTTAGATGAAGCTTCTGCCCTTTATCTGTTGTCCTATCACTGGGCGCCACTGCAAAAAGCCTGGTCCCATCCTCCTCACATCCACCCTTTAAGTATCCCCTCAGCCTTCTTTCTTCTAGACTAAAAAAGACCAAATTCTCTCAGTCTTCCCTCACAAGAGAGAGGTTCTTGTTCCCTACCATCTTTGTAGCCCTCTTCTGTACCCACTCCAGCAAGTCCCTGTCCTTGAACTGGAGAGCCCAGAACTGGACGCAGTATTTCAGAGGTGGCCTCACCAGGGCAGACCAGTTTGGCAGATGTTAGGATCTGTAGTAAGCTTGAGTCTGAAGAGCCTCAGCCACTTTAGCTGCTTCTGGGGTAGGCATTTAGTGGTTTTGAGGCCCTGCAATATCATCTAATGAATTTGCACTCTGATTTATGGGCAGGCTGGCAAGTTCCCAGCAGAAGATGCAGCAGGAGCAAACCGAAGCATGAACATCCATCTGCTCACCAGTACTTGCACTGGCTGCTCAGTGGGACACAGGTGAGTACCTGATGCTTCCTCTGACACATCAGAAGACAAACACTAGCAAAAGGACAGCTGCCTGGCTCAGTGGCATGTTTATGGTAACGTGTCTCTGCCAGGATTCTGCAGAGACCTGATGTATGCAGGGCGTGGGGAGGCAAGGCAGCAGTGGAGTTATTGCAAGGCGGATGGCGAGTCCAGGAAGAGAGCTGTCTGCTAACTTTGTTCCCCAGCCCCTAGGCAGGGTAAGAAGGGGAACAGTCTTGAGGCTAACAGAGATGTCCCACCTCTTCAGGAGTTAAAAAACCTGTAGCAGGGACACTTAAGGTACTGGAAAAGAAGTGTAACCTCCAAACTGTTCTCTGCTGTGATACAGTTTGCTGGGCTTGAGGACTGAGTGTGTGGCAGCTAAAGCCCAGGTGAACTCAGACTCACCTTTCTGTTAAAATGCTCTGGAAATGTCTTTTTTTTTCCCCTGCACTCAAATTAAATTAGAATGGCTTTAAACTCACTAAACACAGACTCTTTCCCCTTTTGAAAACATAACATTCTTAATCAAAATACAGATGGAAAGGTACATGGAAAGAAGGAAACTGAGCTTGATGTAGCTTTGTTTTAGGGAGGAAAAAGAATATAATTCAATAAGACTAGCTCAAGCCCTCTGATTAAAGCTTTTTTAACATAACAGATAGGGAGGATGAGATCTACACTGAGATAAAGATAGTTAGTACAGATCAAAAGAGCTTGTGTTCATGCCAACCAGATTAAATGACAGGATGTGGTGAAGTGCTGGGCACCGTATCTGGTTCCTTTCCATACAAAGCTTTATTGGCTGAGTGCAGATATCTCTATTAGGTTACATGCATTTATATGTGGGGACTGGAGAAACAAACTGAACACAATCTATCAGCTGTAGACTGTTCTAATACTCTTCTAAGACTGTTTTTTTTGTTTTTGTTTTTTAATAGCTCTCACTGAGCTTATGGAAGTAAATTGTGTCCAAAATTGGGGTTTGTTTCTAAGTGCATTAGTAACCCACTGTTCTCACTCACTGGTTTCTGTGCATAAGTTCAGCAGGACCATGTATTTCCTACTCCAGCTTCCTTGTAGCAGGAAGCCTAGGACAGCCTTAGTAGCAAACTGAACTTGGAATCCCAGTTGCCTCTTTTTAAAAGAGTCTTTCATATTTATTGCTCTGCACATGGCCCCTGAAGAGGCAGGATATGGGACTGGGAAGGCTCTCTGGTCTAACCCAGTGTGGCTGCTCTTATGTTCTCCTACACTCTGCAACATCAGGATGTGGGAGGAAGGGAATGTGAATGTCAGGAGGGGGAAAACTACCGGATATGAAGATGCCACAGGCCCGTGCCACTGCACATTTCAGCAAGGCAGCATGAAGGGTCTCTCCCCATCTGCTGAACAGGCTGCAAGGTCCTGCCTGGTTGAGCTATGTCAGAAAGAAACATGAAGGAGAGGTTCTGTCATCTGTGCAGGAAGACTGATGACTCAGAAAATGAAAGGTTTAGCATGGGATGCAACTGAACAGATTTCTTTGGCTGCACCTACATCTTATTGTTATTTTTCATTGTTGCTACAGCACTGCCTAGAAACCTGAGCCTCACAGCACTCCATGCTGCAAATAATCAAGAGAATAAATCTTAAACAATCAGCAAAAGACAGAAGAGGAGGAAAAAGCCTTTAGTGCACAGAGGACATCTATAATGTTTGATTATTTCTGGTGGACAGATGCAAAGCAACATCCCAGCATAACCAGAGCCAGAAACAGCTACAACTGCAGTAGAAGAGGTGCATGGTTCCATTATCATCTGTGAGATGGGCAAAGGGGGCAAGAGGCTGCAGCTTCCTCAGCCCTCCCAGCAAATCCACAACTAGGAACCATATGGCTTTGTGCCATGGGCAGTCATTCACATCTGTGCCAAGTGAGAAGGCAACATTCCAGTGCTGATGAAAGTCTTTGCACAGAAAAAAAATCAGGTCCTCAATATTGTCTGAAATGGAAATATTGCCAGTAGTGTGGTCCAATGCAAGCAGGCTTCACCTGCAAGAGAAGGAACTGGTCTAGTTGGAGATGTCCCTGCTCACTGCAGGGCAGCTGGACAAGACAACCTTTGAGGATCCCTTCCAACCTGATACATTCTGTGATTCTGTGAAGTGGAAGCAGCTGGGACCTGGGAGACCTAACCCTTCATTTACTCGAAAGAAACAGTAGTTTCAACAGCAAAACTTTACCAGTGAGACAGCTGGCAGCTAGTCCCTAGCCCCTCTCACCTCTTGAGGCACAGCAAGGGGATTCATTTCTTACCAAATGTGTCCTTCTCTAAGTGCAACAGTAGTAGCTGGAAAAATGGGCAACCCCTGTTAAAAGCCAAACCAGCCCCCCAAGGTATGCAAGATGTGCCCATGTCCTGGCTGCAGGAATGCCCACAGATTTTTCTCTGCCCTGAGCACAGAGCAATGGTTTGCACAGGAAACGAGCACCAGCTGCCGAGCACACAGGCTGCCAAAACGTGGTCACTCCTGGTACAGCCAAACTCGGCAGCACATTCCATTCCCTGGCCCAGGGGCAGGCAGGGGTTTTCCAGAGTGCTCCTCAGTGCTGCATCACAGAGGCTTTGGCCCTCTGCACTTCATCTCTGATGCATGACCATTTTATTTAGAACAAGCTTAGCTTGCCAGCCTCCAGGCTGCAGAAGCAGAGTGCCAGTCTTCAGCAAGAGGAGGAAGGGCTATAAATAGGGCAGGCAGGGCTGCCACAGGCAGCTTTTTGTCTGGTTAAGTTTTCTTGTTCAGCCTGGCAGAAGCAGAGATCCTGTCTGCTGAGAAGACACAGCACAGAACATGCACTAGCAACAGCTCTTTGCTCCAGCCAGTATCTTTTGGTTCTCAGGTACAAAGCTAATGGAGGCCATCTTTGAACAGTGCATTTTTGACTCACAGAATGCACTGGGTTGGAAGTGACCCTCAAAGGTCATCTTGTCCAAGCCCTCTGCAGTGACCAGGGACTAGGCTGGGTTGCTCTGGACCCTATCAAGTTTGACTTTGAATCTCTCCAGAGATTTGGCTTCAACCACATCTCTGCACAGCCAGTTCTAGTATCTCACCACTCTCACTGTAAAGAACTTCCTCCTTATGTCCAACCTAAATTTGCCCTGCTCCAGTTTCAACCCATTGCCCTATTGCTACAACCCCTTCTAAACAGTCCTTCCCCAGCAGTCCTGTAGGTCCCTTTCAGATCTTGAAATGCAGTTGCAACGTTTCCCTGGAGCCTTCTCTTCTCCAGGCTGAACAGCTCCAGCTCTCTGGACCTGCCCTCAGAGGAGAGGTGATACAGCCCTCTGATCATCTTCTTGGCTCTCTAGACCAAGCACTTGAATCAGTTCTTTGAATCCTGCACCCCCAGCTATTCAAAGGCAGCTACAGCCCATCTGGCAGAGCTGTGGTTCCCCCTGTTCCTTCCTGCTGGGATGCACCCAAAGAGGGACAGCATTTACAATCATTTCAGAGTATGCTCTCAGCACTTTACTGTACACACAAACAGATGGGATTACTTGTGCCAAAAAGAAATAAATCATATATTAAATATTACACTTGAAAGCAAACCATCAAGTCCTAAGGAGAGCAGCTGAGTCTCATAAATCATTGCCTTCCACCAAGCATTTAGCCTGCATCGCTTGGTAAGGCACTTGCAGACCTACATCTAACATACTGCACAACCTGCCATTTGCTTGCCAAGCCAAAGTGAACCTGCATGTACAGCAGCAGCAGAGCTTAGCTCAGCACCTTTCTGACAGATGGACAGACCTTGGTAGCCCTTGCTTGGGGATCTTGATGGTCTGGTCTCAGCTTTAGCAGCGTTGATGCTGGCCCCCACAGCACTGGGAACCCCACCAGGGCACCTCCTTGGTTCTGACCACACTGGGGCACCTTCCCAGTATCAAGCAAGATGCCTCCTTCACAGGGGGATGGATTCCCACTGGTCAAATATAAGGGCAGCTTTTCTGGAAGACAGCCTGTTCCATCTCCAGATAGTTTTGTTTGTTACTGTTCATTGCTGTGCTTTCAGCCTTGCTGGCCCTTGCTAAACCTGAGATAAGAGACTAAATGTAAAGGCAGGCTAGAGCCCAGTATCAGTGACCTGCTGACACTGAGTCCATCCTGCCATGGCCTCCCACAGACAGACTGGGTTTGTGGTCTATTGCAGTTTTCCTGCTGGTTCCACTCTGCTACGCAGGCATGAATGATTTCTTCATTCCACAAGGCTTAACAGCCTGTGATCAGCCTTCTGCACTTTTTTTCCTCAGCTGGTGTAATCAGTTGATACCCAGAGGTTAGTAAGGACAACTTCATCCCACTTGTGTTTAGCTGGAATATCTCAATAGAAGTCTGAAGTCTCTCAGTGCAAACCTTGTGCTCGCCAGAGCTGACCGACAATGCACAGGCAAATCTGCATTCCATTTGCCTTTTAAGTTGTGATTCAGCTATCCCCAAACCATTTTCAAACACAAGCTGGGGCAACATTTCCAGATTTTGAGAAGCTGGTGAGAACAGAAATATAGCAAGGTCCAGTTTGGGTCCATCAGCACATTCAGACCTGCCTTTGCCCAGCTACCATGTCACTTGCTGAAGCAGAGAACTCATCAGTCCCTAGCAAACCAGAGTGGCAGTTTTGGCAAAGGTTTCAGAGCTGCTCCCCAGCAGGCAGGGGACATGCACAGTGCCAGGCCTGCACATTTGCCTTCTCTCACTACCTAATCCCAGCCTCAGTGTCTCCCTGCTACTCCAGCCCACCTTCAGCACTGCAGGCTGTAAACCTACACAAGAACACTTCTCCTCCAACCCCCTGGATGTCTGAACAGTGGGACTTGGCTCACATTAAGACAACACTCTGGATAATTTTATTTGTAGAATACCAAGTTGCAAACAGATATAAAAACAACAGAACATAAAAACTCATTAGGAAACCAAACTAAAATAATCTACCAGTGCATTTTGCTCTTAGTTTCAGTATGATCTTCAATAAAAACCTTAAACCTGAATATCTCAGCATTCACTGGAGTTCTTATAATGTATTGAAGAACTGTAAGTCGCTTTAACAAACATTCTCATTAACATACCCAGCAACACACAGAGTTTCTGTGAGGGAATGAGCATAAAGCAGTCCCCATTGCATGGGTGTGGATGGACAGTACTCCATGTGAAAAAAACAAACTATTTAATGAGGGTGAAGAGATTTGCACTGTAATGAAACTGAACACAAATAATGTAAAGTGATTGCTAAAATCACAGGCTGCTCTAACACAAAGGCACATGTTACTGTGACTCTAAATTCACATTTCTAGAAGGTGAAAGTCTTGTGCCCAGGCAACTTCAAGTCACTGCAGCACAATCAAACAACTCTAACAGCATGTATCTGAACTTTCAATAGAAAGATCTGGTTTCTACGTCTTTAATCCAGTTTTAATGAGAGGAATTAATTTAGAAAAAGGAGGGCTCTCCCTCCCCTATTTACAGCCTGCAGACCATACTGCTCTCCCATCAAACTTTGTTAAGCTTTGTAACTATCAGCACCCTCACAGTTTGGTCAAAGGCACCACAAACACACAGTCCTTTTTTGTCAGGGCTCCAGTCTAGGCTCGAGATGGGCTGCGTTGAGAGAGTCACGTTCTGCAGGAGACTGACAGAACCTGCCACCCCCATCTCAGCTCCTTCAGAGTCCTTCCTCGAGCGCTGAGCTGGGTACTCGCTGCCAGCAAGAAAAGTGGAGGGGAAAAAACACTTAGAATTTACCAACACAAAGACATCATCATCCTCCCTAAGAGCTTCCTCTAATCTATAGGGAAAGCAAATAAATGTCTGAAAAATAACGACTGGTCATACCCAGCTACATCCACACTGCACACTGAGCAGCTATTTCATTAGAGACAAACTGAGGCAGGCAGTCTTGGACCCTGACACCCCTCCACTTTCTAACCATTTGGCTTCTGCCATAGGCAAGAAAATTTCATCTAAGCTACCCCTCTGAAACTCAAAGCACCTACCTCACTGCTATGAGGAGGGTTGAATTATTTTTACATGTCATATAAGAAGACATAAACATAAGAATCATTACGAGTCCAGGCTGTCAACAGTCTCCTCAGACACAGCTGCTACCATATGAGAACTTTCCATCTATCACCTTCTTCACCAAGGATATAATTAGATCTTGATTATGTGAAGAAAAGTGACAAGAGCAAGATTCACCTGTGCTGTTGTCACATTCTTTCAGGGATTAACTCAAGATTCCAGATCAAGTATTGACACTGAAATCACTTCTGCATTTTAACTGCATAGTCTGATGTCAGAAACAGAAGCCCACTCATGGTTTGCCAGAAAATTGTTTCTTAAAACATTAGAAGGTTGGTTTCTTACTGCTCTTGTGGTAGGCTGGAGAGTGCTCACTTACTATTTCCAGAGATGAAGGCTCCCAGCTCCTCCGCTGGTCATGAAGATGTCCCTGTTCTGCGGCAGGTGCCGAACCTGCCATATGGTGGACTTCTGTGCCTAATAAATAAGCATTATGTAGAAGTCAGCTATGGATGAGCTTCACAAGAGAACACAGAGAATCTTAAACCAGCCATCCCTTTTGTGACAAGAACCCAGCCTCTGCACAGTGGATATTGGAGCATCCATTCTGAGGCAGCTTCCCTTCCTCTGGCCCTGCGGCCTGCTGCTGCAGGAGCAGCCAAGCCACTTCCCACACAGCAGAATCATAGTATCATAGAATCAGTCAGGGTTGGAAGGGACCACAAGGATCATCTACCTCCAACCCCCCTGCCATGGGCAGGGACACCTTCCACTAGACCAGGTTGCTCAAGGCCACATCCACCCTGGTTTTAAACACCTCCAGGGAGTGGGCATCCAAGATCTCCCTGGGCAACCAGTTCTAGTGTCTCTTCACCCTCACTGTAGAGAATTTCTTCCTAGTATCCACTCTGAATCTCCCCTCTTCCAGCTTAAATGTATTCTCCCTCATCCTACCCTTGTAAAAAGCCCTGTTCCAGTGTCTCACCAGCCTTACTGTATCGAATTTCTTCCTAATAGCCAGATCTTTTGGAACTACTCTAGAACTACAGGATTCCCAGGCCTAGGTGACAGTTCCCACAAGTCGCCACAAGGTGGCAGTCACCACAAGGTTAAGTTCACTCTCTGCATCGCAGAACGGGAACGGTTGGAAGGGACCTGTGGGTCCCATCTAGTCCGACTCCACTGCTAAAGCAAGTTCATGTAGATCAGGTTGCACAGAAAACCATCTGGGTGGGCTTTGAGTATCTCCGGAGGAGACTTCACAACCTCTCTGGGCAGACTGGTCCACTGCTCCATCACCCTCACAGTAAAGAAGTTTTCCCTCACGTTCACTTCCTGTGTTTCAGTTTGTGTCTGTTGCCCCTTGTCCTGTCAGTGGGCACCACTGACAAAAGTCTGGCCCTATCCTCTTGTCATCTGCTCTTTAGCTACTGATAAGCATCTGACATCACTGAAAATCACTACTGAAAGGGAACATACTACAAACACTGTGTAAACTCAGCAAACCATGTCTTTTCTAACATCAAATTTTGTCCACTCAAGTAAGTAAGTACATAAATAGATAAATAAATACTGTTTTATAAAGAATGCAAACTAATCACTGCTGTGGTCACAAAAGGTTTGAAGAGTTCTCCGCATTTAACAGCCTCCAGGTTACTAAAGCCTCTCCTGTATATTACAGGATCATAGAATTGTCAGAGTTGGAAGGGACCTCAAGGATCAGCCAGTTCCAACCCCCCAGCCATGGGCAGGGACACCTCACACTACAGCAGGTTGCTCACAGCCACATCCAGCCTGGTCTTCAAAACCTCCAGAGATGGGACTTCTACCACCTCCCTGGGCAACCTGTGCCAGTCTCTCACCACCCTCATGGTGAATAACTTCTTCCTAATATCCAATCTGAAACAGCCCACTTCTAGTTTTGCTCCATTCCCCCTAATCCTATCAATACCTGACATCCTGGAAAGTCCCTCACCAGCTTTCCTGTAGGGCCCCTTCAGATACTGGAAGGCCACAATAAGGTCTCCTCACAGCCTTCTCCTCTCCAGACTGAGTAGCCCCAACTCTCTCAGCCTGTCTCCACAGGAGAGGTGCTCCAGCTCACTCCCAATATGCCATCCAAAATACTTGGTTCTGATGGACAATAATGATTTCTGTGTCTCATATGAGGTCTGATGACTGCAGGATGAAAACTGTTTGCAGAGGGCTCACTTGGTTTGGGGATATATTTAAGGTTTGAATCTGCATGCTCATCACAATTTAATATGGTCTCTGCTAAACATGACTCCCAGACCAGGGGCACAGCTGAGTGGGCAGATATACAACTGCAGCAGGCCCAGACCAGGGAAGCCCAGCTATCAGGTTATAAAAGGGAGGAAACCTGAGTGCTGGCAGCTGGACACACAGGAGCCCTTTAACTGCTTGCCCCTGGAGCCACACCAGCCACACTACCACATTGCTTGTGCCCCAGTAACCTAGGCATCTATCACCTAGCAAAGACAAGAGGTGTAGCCCTAATACTGCTTTGCTGGCACACAAAGTTTGTCTCTTACTGAGAAATTCTGTCACTCCATACCTTCTCTGAAACAGAAGCAAAACCTTTGGTTGGATGCTGAGTTCTCATATCAAAAACATGAAATTTTCCCTCAAGTGATGTGGCCACCAGCTTGTTCATATTGACATCTTTTCTGTCAAACTCCACACTGCAAACCTGGAAATATTAAAAAAAAACACTAATTATATTTGATATAGAAATATACATTTATATGTATAATATACATATTTATATATATATATATATATATGACATTTAGCCACTGCTGAAAAGAAGTGAAAGGTTTGTGATTTGTAAATGCATATTAATCATTAGTTATTTTCACAATGACATCACCACCAACCTGAAACAAGAAAATAATCTCAAAACATGAAAACCCAGGAAATCTCCTATGCTATCCACACCAAGAATTTGAGGGATGCAGTTTGCTGAACATAGAGAAAATAATTCCTTGGTACAGTCTCAGCAGAAATATCTTCTGGGTACATTTCAGGGTCCTAATAATTTTTCCATCCTGCAAAGGAGCTGGAAGGAAAGAGACTTTCCTGGTTTCCTTACCCCATTCTTGATGCTGGTCTCCCATCGCAGCGACATGGTTTTTAAGTCAAACAATTTGATATCCCCATTGTCATACCCAGCACACACAACACGCTCCTCCTGGTTGTAAGCATTGCCTAGGCACAGAGAAAGAATTCATCACAATACAGAAACCCCCTTTAGTCTGTACATTTCAGACCTCCTAAGCTGCCAGTTTCAAACTGTATGTATGCCAGGAAAATATTACTACTGGGAAATGAAGATGCAACAAACCAGCTGGGTTTCAGTCCTGAAGGGTATAGCAAAACAGTCTGCTGCTTTTGAAAATGAGAACAGAATTCTTTCCCACCTTTGTCAAATCCTGCCTAACCCATACATACTGAGCACTGCATGCTGCTCCTGTCAACCTACACAAATATATTCCTTCTCCTAGATCTTCACCTGCTACAAACCATGCTCTCCAGGCAGCACCACGGCGCTGCACTGGAAAGCAGTTCAGCAGGTCCTTAACAAGCATCTGAAGCACAAAATGTTAGTGGGAAAAGAAGACTTTTCTGCAGAGCCAGACTGGTAGGGAGGCCTTGGGTGTTACCACAGCAGAAGCCTGCCTCAAAAACTCTCAGCTGACAGGAGCAAGCAACTCATTGGTGTCTGAAAGAAGTCAGCTCAGAGTATGTAGCTCAGGATGAACCTGGATTTGGCTCAAGTTGCAGTAACTCAAAAGAAAACTGAAGTAAATACGAGGCTACTTTTTTATCCACTCGTCAGAGGAAGACAAAGGTATCAACAGCAATAAGCATTACATCTGCACCTTCTTGCCAGGCAATCTCCTTCCTCTCCATTTTGTTACTATGATCCATGCACTTTCTAGCAGTTTGTAAAACTTTGACTCTGGAGGCAAAAATGGAGTTAATTGTGTAGAGCAAAAGCAGCTGGCTCTCTCCAAAAGAACAAGTGCCAAGAACACATCAAGCATTGCTGTTGTCTTTCACCAGCTCTTAGCTGCAAGGATCTTCTCTTGAATCGATGCCTTAAAGCTTAGAGCTGGAACTACACAACAACAGTGACTGCTCCTCTGTGCACTGCAACATTTACACTCCTTCAGCACAATGCAGCTGGATGTGCAGGCTGTGTGTTTCTAGGCATAGAGAGGGAGCTTGCGCTGTGAAGCGATGAAGCTTTTCTCCGAGCCATCGAGGTTGGAGAGGCCCTGTCAGATCATCAAGTCCCACCACAAGGGATGACCGACGGCCAGGGGTCCAATATCCTATTATCACGACATTGCTTTCTTTTGAATAAAACACTGAAAACAGATTTGACAGCATTGAAAAGCAAAACCTCCTGCTGACTGGTCCACAGAATGTACACCATCCCATCACATCCTGAACTCCCTTGGCAGCTATCAAAGCAGTCACACCAGAGGAAAGAATGGTTCTCATCTGGTGAATTACCAAACGCTACTGTCCAGCAGTCTCTTTTGCTCTCGCCCTCTGCAGGCTCCATGTTAGCAACAGGAGTATCCTTCTGCCTCGGGTCCCACACCTTCACAGTTCCTGTGAATAAAGGACATTGGGTTTTGTGTTATGGACACACTGCCAGGTTCTGTTCATCTTCCCAGGAAAGGCCTTTGCTTTTCAGCCTGCCCATTCAAAATGAGGGAATACTTTTCTTTCCATTCCAGAAAGCCCAACTGCCCTTAGAGGATAAAACAAAACAACCCCAAACAAATGAGAAATAAAGCAGAAGTATTTGCTAAGGATTTCTTTTTCCCAGCTGATATTTTGCATTTATTTTGCTCTTAGTTCTTTCCATCCCAAGCCTCAGCAATAAGTTATCTTTTGCTGATCTGCAGCTTCTAGGAGAATTCAGAGGAAATGTGCCCCAAGCAAGATTCAAAAGGCAGAGTATGCAGAACTAGTTGCAGCACATTTGTAACTAGTTCAGAGGGCAGCCTGCACCCTGCCATCAAAGTTTGCAGGCTGCTCTCTCAGAGTAACTGCAAAGAGTTGTAGAGTTCACTAACTCACCATCTCGACTGCCAGTCACAATTTCTGGCGCACCTTCCCCAATTCCTAAGCCACCTACACCATCTATACTGTTTATGATTTCCTTATGACCTTTCACAGAATACACTGGTATTTCAGGAGCTTCTAAATTCCTAGGCAAGAAAGAAAAAGAACAGATAATATGGCATCTTCCTTGACACTCAAGATTCATATGAAAATGACAGGACACTCTAGCACAAATTATGTGAACTCCTATCAACAGTGGGTACAAAACACAGATTCACCAGGAACAACCACTGCTCCTTCTTCAATCCCTTTTAGGGCTATTGCTGCTGGTCTGGAAGTTCTTGCTCAGTTCTGGACTTCTTCGTAAAAGCAGTTGTGGGATTCACCACAGCAACCCTCAAGAACCAGTGTTTCTGTTGGGCTCAGAATGAATCATGCCACAGATCAAAGTAATCCAGTTAGCTTCACTTTCAGTAAGTATATTTATGTATTTACCAGTGAATGACAGCAGTCACCGATTCCCCACCTAACTCTCACTGCTGCTCTCCAGCTTTGACTGAAAGCTGCATCCAGCTCTGATTTTCATGATCCTTTACCACTGATTCTCATCCTTTGAGAACCCTTCTGATTTTGTTTTAAATTTCAACTAGAGACTAATCCATCTTGTTCCTGCAGCTCCAACAAAACTAAACCAATAGTTCCTTGGTAAGGGAAACATAACAATAACAATTGTAATCATCATCATCACCATCCCCTCTTTTGACCCTGTAACAGATTAATTATCCACATCATTTAGGACCCTGAAAGAAATACTGTAATTTCAACATTAAAAGCACATATTTAAGCATCAAACTGAGGTTGAACACAACTCATGCACCCATTCAAAGCCTCTTTTCACAAGAGGACCTAACAGGGCTGGCTGCCCACAGAAGGTGCAAGTGAAACAGCACTGAATTGTTGTGCAGAACTCACACTGGTTTTACAGAACAGGCATGGTGCAAATAAGCAGCCAGCAAAGCCTACGACTGAGTCCCAGGCCCATGAAGCACAGAGAGAGCATCGTGTCCAAAAGCCAGCTGCATCCAGAAACATCAGCTGACACACACGTGGGGCATCAAACGAAAAAGCTTTGAGAGAACACGCATGCTTACCAGATGTTAAGGTTTCCACCAAAATCTCCTGTAGCTAAGTATCTTTGCTGCAGAGATGTAGCACCAAAAGTTCCACATTTTAGAGGTTTAGGTTTTTCAATCTTTCAAAAAAAGGATACATTTTGTGTCAGCACAGGGGAAAAAGCAACACAGCTGCAGGCTGGAGGAGCAGATTCTTCAGAGCCTAAGAGTGGCAGATTTCAGTGAAACGTACAGCACAATCACAGTGTTACCACAGGCAGATTACACTTTGTCTTTACTTCTCTGTGCACATAAATGGTCTTAAAAAAAACCCCAAACACCTTGCACTTCAGCTTGTTGATGATACCCAGAGGCTGCTGTGTCTTCTGATTTGCAAATGCCATGCAGAGGGAATCCCAGCTCTTCCCAGAGCCCTGCTGATATGCTGGGATAGGGAGAACGAAGCCATTCTGTCATTTAGTCTGTCGTGTGTGCACCCTCAGTGCCTCATCCCTACAGAACTATATTAAGTGAAAAAATTGATCTGCTGGGGGCCCGCTGGGCATGGTTACCTTATAGGTCCTTATAGGTCAGTTTGAGTAAAGAAAAAAACCACAACCACCAACCAAAAAACCTCAACCAACCACGACCACACAAGCACAAAACCAAGCAAACACAACAAGCAAAACAAAAGTGGAAAGTGACACACACCCGTGCATGTTTAGTTTGGAGGAGACCCTAAAGGTCATCAAATCCAACCGTTAACCTCACACAGCCAAGTCCACCGCTAAATCATGTCACTAAGTGCCCCTCTTAAACCCGTCCAGAGATGGCGACTCCACCACTTCCCCGGGCAGCCTGTTCCAGTGTTTAACAACCTTTTCAGTAAAGCTTTTCCTAATGTCCACTCTGAACCGCCCCTGGTGCAACCTGAGGCTGTTTCTACTCATCCTGTCGCTTGTTTCTTGGGCGAAGAGTCTGATCCCCCCCAACGCCTTTTGCAAACGAGGTCTCCTCTCAGCCTCCCTTTCTCCAGGCTAAACAATCCCGGTTCCCTCAGCTGCTCCTCACAAAACTTGTGCTCTAGGCCCTCCACCAGCTTCACTGTCCTCTCGTCCCGCTCCAGCAACCGGAGCCCAGAGCCTCGGGCGTTCCTCGTAATGCAAACCATGGCAACCAGTCAAGCCGAGCAGGCCAGAGCAGCTCGGGTAAAGGGGACGGTGCAGGCTGGCGGAGCTCAGCTAACGCAACAGGCAGAGCAGGCTCCGTGGCAGGGCATTCTTCCAGTTCCCTCGCGCCGGCTCTAGACGCGCGCCTGTGTCTCCCTCCCCGAGCGGGCCGAGTCCCCGGGGAGGCGATCGGTACGCTTTGGGCCGCCGCGCAGCCGCCCCCGCCAGGGACTCACCTCCCGCAGCAGCGCCAGGCGCCCGCCCCGCAGCTCGTAGAGCTGGAGGATGCCGGTGCCGCGGGCGGCGCTGCCCAGGCAGAGGAGACGAGCGCTGCGGGGCACCCACTTGCAGTCAAACAGGGTGTAGCTCAGCGCCTGCTGCGCGTGGGCCACCACCTGCGGACGCTCCGACACCGACGACATCCCCGCCCGGCCGCCGCCCTCGACAGGCCGCCCGCGCGCACCGCCCGGCCGCGCTCCGGCGGCGCCGGAAGGGGCGGGGCGGCAGCCGGCTCCCTTTCCGGCGGCCCCGCGGCAGGCGCGTGGGCTCGCGCGCGTGGCTGTGCCGCAGGCGCCGAGATGGCGGCGGCAGGAGAGGGCGAGGGCGCCGGCGCCTTCACCTGCGTCTCGTCCAAGCGCAGCCGGCAAAAGCGGAGGGCGGCCGTCGCCATGGACACGGCGGAGCCGCGGCCCAGCAAGAGGCCGAGCTTCCCCCCTGTGGCCGCCGAGGCGCTCGGGGTACGTGGGGAGCCGGGCGGGGAAACACCGGCCTGGTCGCGGTGCCGGGAGGAACCGAGCGGCCGGGAGCTGCCGGGGTGGGGCGCTGAGCAGTCCTTAACACCCGAGACCGTGTCCGGTTCTTGGCTTGCACTGGCTTCATGGCCTGCTTCTTTCGCCGCTAGGCTGGGAAAAGCGAGATCCGGAAGGTTCCGGTGCCGGCCAACAGGTACACCCCGCTGAAGGAGAACTGGATGAAGATCTTCACTCCCATCGTGGAGCACTTGCAGCTTCAGATCAGATTCAACTTGAAAACGCGGAACGTTGAAATCAGGGTACAGAGAGCTTCTGCTGTCCTGCTTCACACCTGCCGGGCTCTGCCTCACAGAATGCAGGGGTTGGAAAGGACCTCTGGAGATCTGCTCCCAGCTCTCTCCTCAAAAGGCCTTCCTGCGCCCTGTGTGGATGGACTAGGAAGTGTTCTGAATCCCAGATAAGTGGTAGGATGAGATTGTGCCAGGGGAGGTTTAGACTGGATATTAGGAAAATTTCCTTTACTGAAAGAGTGCTCAGGCCTCAGAACAGGCTCCCCAGGGAGGGGCTGGAGTCACCATGTGTGCTATTGAATCTGTCCAGTTTTCGATGTACCTGCTAAAACATCTTTAGGATTTGCCATCAGAATAACGTTGCCATCCTCAAGCTCTCTGCCCCCATCATCCTTTTTCCCTGCTCTTCTCTGTTGCAGTTTTGTTTATATTGCTTAGGTTGGGGGAGGTTTTCTCATCCAAAATGTTTTCCTGAGTTGGTGTCAGTGGGGGATTTTCAGCAACTTTTCTTTTCCCTCCCTTCCAAACCTGGGCTGTGGCAGCTGATGCTCTATTCTTGTTGAGGGTCAAGGTTATCATAAACCACAGAGTATCCCTGGGGCCTTTCAGTAAAACAGTGTAGGAACATTGCCTGAATTTTCTTTGGTTAGACTGCATCTCTTAGATTGTGTTCAAGTCCTGACCCTGCTTAGGTTTGCAAACAGAGCTCCTTGTCTTGCAGACTTGTCAAGAGACCAAGGACCTCAGCGCACTCACAAAGGCAGCTGATTTTGTGAAAGCCTTCATACTTGGGTTTCAAGTGGAGGTAAGTGTCTCAGCAGCTCCAGTGTAAAATGCTGACAGTACACAAAGAGAGAAAAGTCCTGAGGTGGTGGTGTAGAAATAAACTTGTTTGACATCGTGACTGGAGTGCAAGTCCAGTTTCTTAAGCTCATGAAAGAAACAAATGTAATTTTTCAAACAACAGAAGATTGGGAAATGGAAGACAGCTGTGAGAGGCAAGCATGAAGCAATCATCTGGCTCTGAAGTGCTCTGCACATGCAGAGACCATTCGTTGTGCTTTAGGCCAAGCCAGTGTAGCTCTTTTGAATCTCGAATCTGGAGGAAACAAACCCACTTTATCCAGTACTGCACTGACATCACTGTAGGGGTGGAGGGGAATGTGAGGTGTCTAAGCAAGGGGTCGGGTTGTTTAGGCTGGAGGAGGCTGTGTGGAGACCTCCCTTTGAGGTTGTAGTGAGGTTGGGTGGACATGGCACTCCAAGACCACCACATGTGGCTGTGGTGGTCTTGGGTCGGCCTCTTCCAACCGGAAGACTTCTCTGCCATACAGATGTAGATTGCTAGTATCTAACTCTGTGCTGCTGATGTCATCTGTGTGTGTGAAGGGAACATGAGCTCTCAGCTCTGCTGCGGTACTGCAGTGCTCATCATGCTGATAACAAATCTCCTCACGTTTTAGGATGCTCTTGCTCTCATCAGGCTAGATGACCTTTTCCTAGAGTCATTTGAAGTCACAGATGGTAAGTGGTTTCTGCTGCTGTATTCAAGGATTTGGGTGCACCACCTGCAAGGACAGTTGTATGCTGCTTTTGCCCTGCTCCACAGGAAAGCCATCAAACAGTTATGGCTGTTAATATCTAGGGACAGGGGGCACAAAAGGGTTGTCCTTTTTCTAACATGCCCCAATGCAACCCTTCCAAATCTTCATCCTTAGAAGTGCCACTTCTTCAGGGTGATTTGCTTTTTCTTCTCAGTGTAAAGATTATTCTAACCTTAAAGGTGACCTGGAGTGTGTGGGGAGTACAGCCACTGGATTTTTAAACTGGAATGGGCTTTATTTCTTCCAAAACCTTGACAGCAAGGGAGGGGAAGTAGATAATGGAAACATCTTTCATTTCATGTACTGGTGGGACTCAGAGACTCCCATTTGGAGCAGCACTCAATCTGATCCACTCCATTTCTCCTGGTGTTAATGGTGTGTGTTTCCTCAATCTGCATTGCTCAGTAAGGGACTGCCTTCCACTGCAGGTCTGGGCTATTCAGTCTGGAGAAGAGGAAGCTCTGAGGAGACCTTTTTGTGGCCTTCCAGTATCTGAAGGGGGCCTACAAGAAAGCTGGGGACTTTTTAGGGTGTCAAACAGTGACAGGACTAGGGGCAATGGAACAAAGGTAGAATTGGATAGATTCGGATTGGATATTACCCATGAAGGGTGATGAGACACTGCAACAGGCTGCCCAGGGAGGTGCTTAGAAGCCTCATCCCTGGAGGTTTTGAAGGCCAGGCTGGATGTGGCTGTGAGCAACCTGCTCTAGTGTGAGGGGTCCCTACCCGTGGCAGGAGGTTTGGAACTAGATGATCCTTGAGGTCCCTTCCAACCCTAACAGTTCTGTGGTTCTAGAGACAGTCCCAACAGCACAGTTGTTTTTGTATGACTTCAGAACGAGTTGTTTCCAGTTTGTTGAACAAGGGCAGTCTTACACACCACTGCTGTTACACTGAGCATCTGACTCTCATTTCAGTCAAACCTCTGAAAGGAGATCATCTGTCAAGAGCCATTGGGAGAATAGCAGGGAAAGGTGGGAAAACAAAATTCACCATTGAAAACGTAACCAGGACACGAATCGTTCTCGCTGACGCGTAAGTATTCGGCTTCCCTCCTTGCAGGGAGAGTGCAATCCCAAAACTGAGCCACATCCTCTTCCAGGAGAGAACTTGGAGTTTTGGAAACACTTTTAGGGCAGTAGCAAGATAAATCATTTATAAGTGCCACTTTTAACAAACAGTTGGAGTATTTGTTTGCTCCCCTTTGTCATTGTTCTCCTACATGAGCAGCACAGCTAGAAGCTGATTAATTTCCAAGGGCAGAACTCCTTCTTGGGAGCAACCGAAGCTGAACCCACTAGCCCTGCAACACTTTCTTCCTAAAGCTATGCTGTTACATTTGCAAACTGTGAAATGTTTGCAGAAGGGTTGAGGTGAACACAGGTTTTATACTGTAGAGTTTCTAGGTTTGAAGTGCTCATTTGCAAGTGTAGAAAAGAGACTAATAACTGATCTGAAATTCCACATTCGTCTCTAGCCTCCAAACCTATTAACTATGTGAGACTCTGGCAGAGTCTTTCCCTTAACTGCCTTTTTTTTTACCCCCCCATAGGAAAATTCATATTTTGGGCTCTTTCCAGAACATTAAAATGGCACGAACAGCAATCTGCAATCTAATTTTAGGTAAGTCCTGTTACACTTTCCATTGCAGAGAAACACATCTGCCTTCTGTGGGTCCTGCCTTCTTCCCTGGTGCATCCACAGGCTGCTTTTAGAACAGGGAGCTTGCTGGGCATTGCCTTGCTGCCTTTAAGAGAAGGCTCTGGGGAAGAAGCAGGGAGCTCAGGGCTTAATTTCTGGGTCAAAAATCCTCCCTCTGGTGCAGAGGGAAGATTTTCTGCCTCTTGCATTTAGCTGCAGAAGGGCTAGTTTGAAGGCACTGTCCAGAAAGCCAAAGCAGGTGGCCTGCAGTGAGAGCAGAAGCCTACCTCTGCACTCACAGGAGTAGTCAAGGTGGTTAACCTTGACCATACTTCTCCCATGGACTTATTTCTCCCCTTTTACCACGAGATGAGAACAAAACATGAGTTATCCTCTCTGCTGAGTGAACTTGTGCTTTATTTTGCAGGGAGTCCTCCATCAAAAGTTTATGGCAATATCCGGGCAGTGGCCAGCAGAGCAGCTGAAAGATTTTGAGCAGTACAGCTGTACCACCAAGGACTGGGAGTGGTGCATGGAGCTGCACAAGCCCTCAGTCTTCTGCTTGATTTGGAAGCCCAGAGGAGAACTGGCACTGATTATGCAGTCTGATTTGAACACACACAGCCATTAAAAATATTTTAAATTGCTTGTGTCTGTGTTAGAAGTGCAGATACCTGATCTTACTTAAACATCCTCAAGCAGAGCCATGGCTCATTACTGACTTTCTGAACATCAAAGTATTAAAGAATCTGCTATAAGGACTTCAGAAAGCCTTTGAGCCTAAGGGGATCAACACAGTTAAATGTTCATCACCACACAGCATGGATCATTATTTTCCTGGGAAAGAAAGTCACCTGGAATGCAAAGGTCCATAGCTGGCTGCCCAAGAAGTCTCTGCTGATGATAGGACAAGGTGTCACATAAATGCAGTGAGCCAAAGAGGTAACAGGCTTGAGTTCAGGTACTCTCTTTATCTGCATCTTTTTATTCTCCTGATCTGTAAGAGCAGCCTAGCAAAAAGCCACCAGATTAAGTACTTGCCAGTGTACAGGGCACAAACAACTGGCAGGTGCTGGGTCTTCTTGAGATGATACTTGCAGGGAACAGAGTAAGGGGAGAGATGACAGAGCCCAGCTGCAGTCAGACTCTGATATAAACTTGCCCTTTGCTGCTGCCCCTGCCAACCAAAGGTTAACAAGTCTCTGGCCAAGTAATTCAGTTCAGGTTTGTGAATGAAAAAAATCAGAAGATAACAAAACCTGTAGCAAGCAGAGTTAAGCATTGCCCTCTGCCCCAGCTTCCAGAGCAGCACTTTCATCACATGGGATTATCATCGTTCTAGCCAAATTCATTCAAGCCTTCTGTTGCCAAGAGATTTAAGACTGGGCTGAGCTACTTCCAGGTACAGCTCTCAGCAGTGTAAGCTATACAAAAGGACAGTTCAAGAAAATCCTGCACCTACCTGGTTACCACATTTTCTGGTCCTTAGCTTGAAAGATAGGAGAGTAAGGCATAGACAGAATAATCCAATCTTTATTCTAAAGCAGGTGCCTACTGAGTAATTAAAAGCAGTAGAGACGGGGAGGGCAGCACACAAGGCCCAAATAACTGCACTACAAAGAGCATCAGCAAACAGCTTCTCTAAGGAAAACCTACTACAGGGTCTCTAGTCTGAAGGAGACTGAGAGGTGACCTCATTGATGTTTATAGATGTGTAAAGGGTGAGTGCCAAGAGGATGGAGGCAGGCTCTGCTTGGTGATGCCCAATGACAGGACAAGGGGCAACAGGTGGAAGTTGAGGCATAGAAGTTCCATGGAAATGAGGAAAGATATTTTCACTGTGAAGGTGACAACTCTGGAACAGGCTCTCCAGGGCAGGTTATATAGGTTTTGAGTCTCTCTAGAGAAGGAAACTATCTGGATGAGATCCTGTGTGATCTGGTATAGGTGATCATGACCTGGCAGGGGTCCCTTTCAGCCCCTAACATTCTGTGAAAGAAGTTGCCTTTCCTTCTTTACCTACATTGTAAGACTTGAAGATTTTTAAGCCACTTTCCACTCGCCACAAACATTCTGAGTGTAGTAGGATTTAAAACAAGGCATTTGATCCAACTCAGGTATTTGGCTGAGAGACCCAGATGTGCCTTTAAGAAGAGAAAAAAAATAGGTAAATGGTCTTGAAATGCTGAAAGTGTCTGTACTGATTTTCAGTAAATCTTGATAATGGAAGAAGGAACAAAAGCTGTGAACAGCAAAGTTTCTTTTCTGTAGAGCAAGAGGTGGAGCTGCTTTAAATTGAAAAGGAAAGGTCCAGGTAAGTAGTGAAGTGTCCCAGCCAAGGTTCAAATATTTTATTTTGTATTCATATAGTATGAAGGTTCTTATAGTTCCCACAATGTATGATGGAGCATGCAGAGGAAAAACTAAACATTCAACATAAATCATTTTCCCCACACAAACTAAGAAAAAAAAAAGAAAATAATAATAATTAAAAAACCAACCAAACCCACCTCATCCCTCCCCTTCCACTCCCCCTAAGGAAATAACATCAGCACTAATTTCTAGGATGCCAGCCAAGATATGCACAAGCAAGTAAGAGAAACCCAAAGCATTTGCTAAAATGTTTGTAACAAATACTTATGTACAAAAAACAAATTCACAAAAGAGTAGTTCCCCCTTGAAGCAGAGCACATGGCAGTTGACACTGGAACAGCTGCAACCACTGGCTGGGATTATAAACCACGTACTGATCCAGAGGAAGGGAGGTTACATGTAGTGGAGAGTTTTGTTTTGAACATGAACATTGACCCAAGTTTGGCAACATCATCCTTTAAATTATGCAAATTATGTAAACAAGAGGAACATTTCAAATCGATCTACATGCAAAACTTCTTGTCATGCAAGGACACCAAGCACCTGGATTTCTCTCTCTCAGAGCCCATGATGTGCAGCACTCAGTTGAAGGAACAGCTATGGCAGACAGGTGCTGGACTGAAGTGGATTCAGACCACCTGTGCTTCCCACTGCTGACTATAAAACAATTTCTTTCAATAGAAAAAACTACTCTACAGGAAAGATAGTACTGTCCTAAAAAAATCTAGCAAATGGTTTTGTGGGGGGGTTTGTTGGTTTTTGTTGGTTTTTTCCTTCCAGCCAATAGTACCATTGCAGAAAAGGGAAGGGATGATATAAAGTTGTAAAACACAGCTCTCTACTTTTATGTCACACAAATGTATCAAGTTAGCATCCGTTACAAATCATGATATGGACAAATCTAGAAAAGAAAAATACATCGTTCTCCAGGCAAAGGGCTGGAGAACTGTGAGAGGTATAAATTTAGATAGTGTGAAGTTCTCCTCCTCTATGGCATAGGTTAGCAAGATTTTCCCCCCGTATGAATCCTATATACATATATATATATAAAATATTACCAGTTATTTATGCTACCTGCAAGTATTCTTTAAATGCAGAGGGGAAACTACCATGGTTGAAACAACAGAATTTAAATGGCAAGAACATCATTTTTTTTTCCATCTAAGTACTGTATAAAATAAGTAGGTGGGAATCCTGCACAGTTACACTGATCCTAATTTTATTAAGCTAAGCACAAGAGGGAAAAAAAATAATCAGGAATGCGTCTAAGACCTTGAGCAGCTGTGTCTGACACGAACCCAGAACAGCAGATTTGCCTTAACCTCAGGACAGCTGTAACTGTTCCCAGTTCCTAGGTGACAAAAATCTAGCTGCCATCCAAGCATTCTGCAGTTACTGTATGCACACGAGGGCTGGTTCTTGGCAGTAGCATTAAACTATATTCTCACATGAACTAGAACTGTACTAAGTCGTTGAGAAGAGAGACACAGTCCCTGGTAATATATTAACAGGTATAAATAAACTTAGTCTCCTGTGTTACAAAAACAAAAACCCACTTCCAAATGTCATTAAGGTGAATTAATAAGAAGCAATGCTTTGTCAGCCAGTCAATATATAGAAACATCTGAACAGTCACAGGAAGAGAGTTGACCTAACACCCAGTTAAAATTTTACATTCTTCTACTATATATATAAAACTGTGTGAAATAAAAGTAAGGATGTATTATCCATATATTGAACTGTTAATATTCTGCTTGGCACTTTGTACTCTAGTTTTGTTTCTGAATCAAGTATATTAAATTAAAGCCCACCTAGCTACTACATATAGAAAGCTACATATATATCTATATATAAATACACACACACATATATATATATAGATATTTCCTTGTTATAAAAGATGAAGAAAAATAAATTAAAAGCCAACCCCTTCCCTTTCTCCACCACACTGATATGCTCTTTCCATCTTTGCTGTCCTTCAGACTTTAAAGTGCTACACTGAGTTATTGAGAGAATCAAAGTTCAATAACACTTAGTTGGCTTCATGAGGCTCATGTTGGAAAATGTGGCTTCACAGAGAAAAATACTTCCATTTAAATACACAGAGAGCATTGCTGGACGTCTTGAGCAGATCTTCAGAGATGGAGAAGAAAGCAAAAGTGTTGGGTGGTGCCCTACAGAGTCACACGTCTACCACCATCTTTTTGTGGATATCTAGGCCTCCTACAACCTGGGAGAAAAAGAAAGTGGTCATGAGCAGATGAACTGAAAGTCAGCAAGATCTCAAGAATGGCTCTGGAAGATACAGTCAGGTCGATCACAATTACAGGACCTCCCCCAGCCTCTCTAATTGACACTTTGCACGTACTGTGAGGTATGTCCACAAATTACCTATTACCCAAGGCAGAGATGTCAGTGCAATTTACACACTCAGGGCTGGAATAAGCGTAAATTGCACCCTTTTAGCTTTCCATCCTCATCTCACATTGTGACCTACTCTGTCTCAGCACACAAAATGAAAGGCTAACTTCAGTTCTGAAACGCCCTGTGAAACTATCATTACAGGAGAAGCAGAGGGCCTCAGGAAAGGCACCAGGAGTTCAGATAATGCTGCAGGCACCCAAAAGAGAAAGATCAGTGTTCAGAGGTGTATGATTCATGCACAGAGAAAGGAGGAGAGGGGTGATATCAGAGAAACTTTTTATAATGCACAAGCAAAATTCAAAGGCCAAACGCCACAAGGGAGAAAGTGTGTGCAGAGAGATGGCCTAACATCCGACGGTAAAATGCCAGACCAAGAGAGTAAGGGATTGCAGGAACAAAAGCTGTCAGGAGGTTACAAAAAAACCAAAACTACTTTAAAAAACAGGTAGAGGAAAACCAAACAGTACAAGAGGTTTGGGCAGAAGCTAAAGCACAAAAGAAAGCAAGGGCAAGGTGATGTTTGATGGATGTCTGGAAGACCGTGCAAGAGACAAACAGGCATTTCACTAATCCAGGTGTCTGTGCTACAACCCATTCGGAGTTCTTTGTAGTTGACCACACAACGCCACAAAAACCAGCTGATTTTGACAAAAAGAACACACAGACAATAGAAAAGTTTTGCTTTAACACCTTGGGGGAAAACAGATTTATTATGTGGGGTTTTTTCCCCCCCAGATCTTACATTGGTCAGGAACACGAACAAGTCCTGTTTGAACTGAGGTTATAAGTTCAAAGAGTAAGAAAGGAGCAATGCACCCAGGTGCCTGGTCATTAATGCACCAGTTCAAACAATGTGTGAGCACTCGGTGCCATTTTCAGATGTTCACCTTCCAATGTGTCATTTACATTTTTTCTTTGGAGAGAAAGAGCTTACAATTCACTGTCTGCTAATTAAATATGCAACACGGGTGAAAATCAGCCCCTTCAAGTCCCAAGTGCTACATTCAATCACTCTGCTCAGTGAAATCCAGAGCTGCTAAAATTCCCCTTTCAGCTCTCTGTGCTTTTCCAGAGCAGCACTGGGGGGGTTAACGCTCCCTGCAACTGACACAAATCCCACTGCTTGGCCTTTCTCAAATCCCTGCAGATGGTGGTAATCTCCCCAGGCTCTCTCCACACCCCACAAAGATAAATCTTTCTGCAGGGCGATTTGGAGCAGACACCTAGGTTAGAGACTGGGAGATTAACCTGGAGTTCACCTCTGGGGAACAAAACACACCTCACCCTTCCAGGCACCACCTCTGACAGTGACACTATTTGAAAGAGATCTGCTGTGTCCTACTCTGGCTTTACAGCTTCCAGGTGGTTTGAAGCAGTTTTCCTCCCTTAGCAGACTGCACATGCCTGTCCAACCGTATTTTAATTTCTTTTGGTGTTTTCCATGAAGGAGCTAGAGACATTTAAAACACCTGCAAGTGCTGTTTCTTTAACCAAATGTCAAGGCTGGAAACAAGGAAACCAGCCTCCTACAGCAAGCCAGTCACTGGCAACTCCTCTTTAAAGCTGCTGTTTCCTACCAGCACAGAGACTGCAATCCAACCTATGTCTTCACGGCAGGCTGTACCATTTTTGCCTGTAATACAAAAATAATCAGGACTGGTCTTGTGTGCAGTGCATCACAAAGCAACTCAGCAATTACTCTGCTTCCTTCAGAGGACAATCATCTTCAGGCATGCTAGAATCAATGGGAAAATTGCATCCCAAAGGAAAGATTCACAACTGGCTCCTATGTCACAGGATGTGTTGCTCCTTTGGAAGCCATGAAGCAAAAAATGCCTCCTATAATAAAGCTGTCTCAAAGAGTGACTGCTGTCAGAGCAGAAGAAACGCTCTGCTTTATACTGTTTAGCACTCTGCCTCCTTTTTTTCCCCTCTAAATTCCAGATTACCAAAGCTTTCTTTAGAGGTTACTTACAGCACAGAATTCTTCAAAGGATATTCTTCCATCGCCATCCTTATCTGCATTAATTATGGTTTTATCTACAATTTGCTGCAACTGCGTGTCCTTGAGATTGTTCCCAACCATCATCTTCAGCACCTGGAAGAGCTCCCCATTTGAGATGTAACCATCTTTGTCCATATCGTAAATGCGAAAGGCAACTGCAGAAAGAACACCGGCATCTGTGTGAAGCTCTCAGTGACCAGTGTGATGGCAAGACAGCAATCATTCACCTGCTTTGCATTAACACAAGTAAGGACACCACCCTGAACAACCTGACAAAACCATTGCCATTTAGGTGACATTTCTAACAGCTTTTCCACTTCACTCTGAAAACCATGGAACAGGAGAACCAATACAACGGAAGGTGCTACTACCAAACTGAGAAGAAAACACTCCCCTGAGAAATGTCAGTCAAAATGGTTTCAGCACTTGCAGAACTCCATAACCACTCAACTGGAAAACCTTCACCACCCAGCTAGCAGCTCACTGGCAAGCAGGAAACATTGCAGCCTTGCAGGGAACAGTCATCAACATCCCAGCCTAGTTGCCTTGCTGCACACAGCTTGCCATGAAGATTAAATTCATTTTGAAATATTTCAGTCGTAGTTCTTGCGAGCCACAGCCCAACACTTTGGGCCATGTTGTGTGTCTCAAACCAGAATTTAGTGCAGCTCTGTTCTAGCAGCAATTGTTCTTGCAGTCCCACAATGCAACACACACTGCTGTACAGTTTTGCAAACCAAGGCATCTTAGATTCATTATTTCCTTCTAGCTGGGAAGCAACTGGCAGCACCCCCCACACACCCTCCTCACAAAAAGAGCACTGGAACATTCTTCCCCAGATTTGCACACAGCATGTGCAAACCCCAGACAGTCTTCCTTCATGATTTCTCACTTAGCCCCCAATCCAGATTACTTTCATTTTTCATCATTCACTAACACAAGGATATGATAAGGATCAACAGATTTTTGCTGAAGGAGATCAAAATACTTACACCTCAACTTCTGTTCCTTATCTCCTTTGACACTGAACTGGGAGACTCCTTCTATAAATTCTAAAGAATGGAAGAAAAACATTTACAAAAAACCCGTAATTTTTTTTTCAATAAACAAAGGAAATGAACATTCAGAAGTCTTATAAAATGTAAACAGAATCTAAATTACCCAACAAAACCTTAAAATATTGCCTACCTCATGCACATCAGTGTCCACATGTGGGGTAGTTTAATGTTCTTTAGTGGGAAGTCCTCCAAATCCAATACTGAGCTCATGGAACAGACATTTTTCATAGCTGTATTTAAGTCATTTTGTTGCTAGACTTTCCCAAGGCTCTGATACAAAACTCCATAGAGCTCTCTCCTAAAGCTACTCCAGAGGGTATTCTAATTGTACAGCTCTTCTCAAGAATGGTTCCTCAACTTAAAAGCAAGAATTACATTAAAAGTGAGAACTGCTCTAAACCAAATCTCGTTTTTAAAAAGATCCATAACAAATAGGGTAAACAGAAAAACTGCACTGTTCAACACTGCAGTCATTATCCCAGGAGCAAACTCTTGTGTTGCCAAATAGAACAAGCCCCTGGGATGTGATGTGTCTGGATGAGATCCCGTGACTATACTTCTTAAGGAAATTTTGGTGGTAAAAATGACAGCAGAGCCAAACTGCAGGCTGGTACAGGAAGAACACAGAGGTATGGCAACACTGCATCAGGTTGAGAGCACTAGCACAGTTCAATCATGGTTTGTGGAATTAAATCAACACTTCCTGTAGGATTTATCAGCAAAACACATGACTGCTCATTTTTTAACCACTTTGCTTAAAAGTTAAAAACAGTAAGTCTTTAAAGAATGCCCATTTCTTCACACTAGTGATTTTGAGAGACTCACAGAAGGGTTTGGCTCAGAAGGGACCTTTATAGATCATGCAATCCAACCTCCTTGCCACGGTCAGGGTCATTTTTCATCAGCCTACTCAAAGTCCCATCTTTGAACACATCCGATGATGAGGCATGAATAACTCCTCTGGACACACTGTTCCAGTGTCTCACCACTCATAATAAAACAATTTCTTCTTCATATCCAATTTACATCTACTTTCTTTCAATATAAACCCTTTCCTGTGAGCTTCCCTTCAGACACAAATCAAACTTGACAAGGTGACAGTAAGAGAATTCATTGCCACTTATTACATGCAGCATCATTTTGCTATACAAAATGGATTCTGACAGTTTCCTGTTCCCACCCAAGAGGAACAGCCTCACCCACAACACACCATCATCCTTCATGACTGCCTGCTCTTCACAAGGGAATTTGTGACAACCCCTAGTGCTTTGAAAACTGATACCAAGCAAGTCTCAAAATCTCAACATTGCAGTTCCACTGTAGCTCTCTGTAGTAGGTTGAAGTTTCCTCCAGCATTAACAAGCACAGACCAACTCAGTTAGAAGCAGATGAAGCTGTATTTATAAGCAAAAACTATGCTCTACAATGGCATGCAATGAATATGCACAAAATATACAGTGTTTACAGTGTTGTATAGATATTCACACTTAGCCAACTACTTGAAAACCCTCTGGTCAAAAAGACCAGGAGAGCCATTCCACTGCCCCCCCAACCCCTGTCCCCAGAGAGAGAAAGCAGTGGGTTGGACTTAGCCAAGGTCAGCCAAAGCACATTATCTCTCCAGAGCAAAGCAAAACAGCTGAGATCAGAAGAGAAAAGAGGAAAAACTGTTATGGTACAGCTCCTCTTATTCTAGATATTTACCCAATGAATTTGCTTAGAATAATCCCTTCTTTTCCTTTTTACACCCAACAGTGATTTATTTGTATTTTTCTACTCAAAATCTGTAACTAAATTTTGAAGGCACAGCCTAAAACCACCACATGCTCCCAAGAGAAATGTAAAGGGGTCTGCAAAGGTTAACAGCTTTTGCAGAAATTATATTTAATAACTTTCTCCAACTAAACAAACAAAGATAGCAAACAAAAACAATCCAGAAAAACTGATAACCTTTTCCAGTCATGACCAATAGGCAAATGTTGGAGGAATGTGCTAAATGAGAGAACAAGTGTTGTGACGAGAGGCTGAGAAAACTTGGATTGTTCAGTCTGGAGAAAAGGAGGCTGAGGGGAGACCTCATTGCTCTCTACAACTCCCTGAAACGTGGTTGGAAGTTGGCCTCCTCTCCCTAGAATCAGGTGATAGGATGAGAGGAAATGGCATGAAACTGTGACAGGGGAAGTTTAAGTTGGAGATTAAGAAACATTTCTTTACTGAGAGAGTGGTCAGGTGTTGGAATAGACTGCCCAGGGAGGTGGAGTCACTACCCCTGGCGGTGTTCAAGAAACATGTGGACATGGCACTTCAGGACATAATCTAGTAGGCATGGTGGTGTTAGGCTGATGGTTGGACTCTGTCCTCAGAGGTCTTTTCCCACTAAAACAGTTCTGTGATTCTAAGAAATCACAAATTTCTGTTTTCCACTTCAAGAGTCTGCCCAGGATCATCAAAAGAACCCTGTAAATGGATTACCAACAGAGGTATTTGTCTTACTTTCACAGATTAGAAGACTGTTTTCAAAAAGCTCCAGAAGGCACATCTGGAACATTTGGATAAAGACACCTTCTGCACAAACACTCTGCTTATGCAATCTACCCCATTTTTTTCTGTCTCCTCAGCCTCGGAACGTCCTTCAGCCAGAACCACAATTAAGAGTCTGAGTAAGTGTACCTCAAGAGATACCTCATGAGCAGTCCTACATTGCAATGACCTGGAAAGCTGTTACTAAACAATCTGCTTTTAAGCAGGTCTTTCTTCCAAGAGTGCATTGGCCTAATGCACCAGAGAAACTAGTTTTACTGGTACTCAGTTTCATTAGGAATTAGAGCCTTTTGTCAATTAACAAGTTTTCTTCACCCTTCCTTTCTCAGCTAAAACAAAACTGGAATTCTGAGGGTCCAAGGATTCCAATAAAATGCCACCACTTGTCCCAGAGCAGTGTGTCTTACCTTTGAAGTCCACTTCCCCGTTTCCATCTGTGTCAAATATATCTATTACTCGCTGTACTAATGGGTTCTGTTGCAATTCCGGTAAAGACATGAACTCTTCCACACTCAACGAACCAGAGTTGTCCAAATCAAGCTTCTTAAATCTCTTCCCTAGTCGTTTTATCTCATCAGCATCAACTGAAAGGAAAAACAAACAAAGCCAAACATAAACCACATCTATCCTCAGAAAAGCTGCAGTAAGCCTTTTGTCAGTTAAAGACACATTCCATTGCTTTCCTACCAAAATTCCTCCTACTTTATTACAATTAAATACTCTCATGGAAGATTATAAAGACAGTATCAAATTCTGAGGACAAGCACAAGCTTTTAGATAAACCTTACCTTCTTTCTTCCCTGCACCAGCCATAATACAGATAGCACTGTGACTCACTGAATGCCACATGCTGACACCACATCTCTCAGGATCAAGGTGCTTAGCCAGCTCTTAGTCACACAGCTCGTACAAATACCAGGTATGAAGAAATTAAAGAGACTGAGTTTTCTTTGAAGGAATTACCATGATGTCTACACTAGACTAACACAGTAAGTTAGAAAAGCAATTATATTAGGAACAAGCAAAACTAGTGCTTGTTCAGCACACCAAACATAGGAGATTTCCTGGGACACAAGCAATGTCAGGCAGGTTAGCACAGCCCCACTGGTGACCAATTATCACTCACCTACAGAACAACATACAGACAGACCTAGTATCTTTATTGTCCCATTCCATGTCAAACAAGAAATAGATGTACCTCTAGCCATTGACCCTCATACATCTATTTTTTTTTTGTCCCAGAAATTAAAGGAGATTCAGGTTCTGCAGCAGGTTCTTCATCTATCCTCTTCAAACTTGACTCTAATTTCAGTTAAAGCACATACCTAGTACCCTACTTTACACCTCCGAGTATGCCATGAGCAGACTAAATCTGTGAATCCATAAATATCACTGAAGTATCTTGTATTCTGTTACTGTGGAAAAGCTAGAAAAATTTTCCCTGCAACAACCTGAAAATTCCCTGACAGCAGCTTGATTTATGGTAACTGAAGTTAGTTCACAAACTGCTCATCATCTCTGGGTATGAAGGAGGAACTGAGGCTCTTAGGAAGCCCTAGAAAGCACTCAGCAAACCACAGCAAGTGTACTTTACAGAACCAGAAGCTTTCAAACTCCTTGTACCAATTTCTTTCCTAACATGAACAGTTTCCTCAACCTCTCCTAGCTTCACTGAGTGCTTTTGCTCACTTAGTAAGACATAGTTTCTTAACTTCCACAAGGCACATACATACAACCTGCTCCACTTTAAATCCTTCTTAGGCTTTTCTAGAAGTGCAGCATAAAAACCAAACAGCACTTAGTCCTTCTGGTACACAAAGTCAGCTAACAGAGAGAGATTTATCTTGGGAAATTACAGCTGATTCCAAGATCTGACCCTCTACCAAAGCAGCAGCAAACTTCCACCAAAACTTCTTGATATCCTTGTCTAAAATCCAGACACACAACCCTCACCACACTATTTCAGAATAAAAGGGATAGAGAGCATGGCAGATGATTTTCTGCCAAGACTTATTTTGCCTGAATTGTGAATTCTGACATTCTGCAGTCAGTCTTGGGAACTGCTTGCAACTACAGAGGCAGAGGGCAAAAGAGTCCATATACCCAGAAAGATCTTGCCTTTGCTGTGCAAGCAAGGGACAGAACTGTGTCTGCCATTAGGGTTATAAAAATCAAGATTAAACAGCACTTGCAGAGGCTTGAAGTAGTTTCCTCAGTTTCCACTATGTAATTTAGCAGTTCAGTTAATCAGGCTCTCAGCTGCACCAAAGCCACCTTCCTTTTCCCACCAGTTTACACAGAAGCCTAGATCAGCATGACATTGTGCCACCGCGTCAAGAGCACATTGCTTTTGGCATAGCTACACAGAAACCCCTCTGGCTGACACCAAAGGAGCCCTATCACCATATGCTAAGCTATATGTAGAATATCATCATGAGACTAAAAGAAGGCAATCTTCAAAGAGAATGGCAAAGCAAAGCTTCACTGGCAATTAGCCCAAATAGTTGCTTATGCATTCCACCAGCACAGAACGCTTCTTCACAGCAATGTACTGAAGCTCTTAGCCAGCTCTTGGGTCTGTCCCCAGAAACTCCTTGCTTTCCATTTTCCTCCAAATCTTAAAGCTGTAAATAGAGAGTCAGTCTTTGGTATCTAACCTCAACCCCTCCCACTACACTTTAATGCTAAGCCAGCACACGGCAAGCTGTTAACACAGGAACTTTGTTTTGACTACAAGCTCTGCTCCAGCTGTGCTGCTGGCACAGAAAGAGTTAACAGCCTAAAAAAGAAAACCCTCACAGCATAAGTGTTTGGGAAATCCCAAAAACATGAAGCATGGCTTGTCATACCACATAAACACATTTCCCACTGTAAAATTCATGTGTCTATTAATAAATAGACTTCATACCAATATTACAACATACTAGAACACATCAGTGTTCAGTCAGATTTAAAGATTTCCTGGTCCAACCACCACTCTCCTGCTTCCTTACCTGGACTCAAAAATGGCAACATCTTTCTAGTAACTGGCCACTACTTTGTTAAGACACATCCCTCAATGCTCTGCTGTGGAGTATACATGGCAGTTAACAAGTCAGTCCAACACTGGAGAAGAAAGAAAACTACAGAAGAGCAGATTGAGACTGTATGTTAGGAACAAGTGCTTTATCATGAAGGTAGTGAAACACTGGAACAGGTTGCCTGAGAAGGTGGCTGGGGCCCCATCCCTGGAGATATTCAAAGTGAGGCTCAACAGGCCTCTAGACAGCCTAATCTAGTTGAGGATGCCGCTGCTCTCTACAGAGGGGGTTAGAGTAGATGTCCTTTGGAGGTCCTAAGAAAACAAATTTCTGCCAGGAAGGGGGTTTGGGTCAAGCTAATCTATGTCTAGCAAGAGCTACTAACATGAAATCAGAGAGCATTTTGTTGGGCCATTCAGAAATGGCTCTGTAGCAGATGAAGCTAACAACTGATGCTAGACTGAACGCCTTTGCATTTGCAGTTAGGCAGATACTGAAATTCGCAAGCCAGCCATGCTTAAGAGAAGACAAAGCACCATTAGTTTTTCTTTCTTTTAAAAACTGTAGTCAAGGAAGTCAAGATCATTAATGATAAAGACAAGAATCACACTATGGGAAGAGGAAGAGGTTGGAGAGGCATGCAAGAACACTTCTCAATGCTTTGCTGTGGTTCAGCAAAACACAACAACAACTGCCTGAAGTATGAAATTAAAGAGTCTTTGTCCTTAAACAATATTAACTACTCCCTACATACACACCCCTCCAAAATCATAGGTCAGTTCCAGTGCACCTACAATACAGAGTCCAGGTACAGATGCTGAGCAGTAGTTTCTACTATAAATGGGTATTACAAATTTCTCATTCCTAACACTGGAATGTTCAAGCCAAGGGTTTGCCTGCATTGGAGTTTAGAAAGGTTCTCCTCTTGCACGGGGAAGGGGGGAAAAAAAAAGGCCAACACAACACACCAAAAGAAAATAAAAACCACCACCCAAAAACCCCAACCAAATCAAATAAAAAACACACCACCCCAAACAAGTCAAAGAAGAGTACTGAAGAAATCAGTATTCTGCCAAAAGCTGACCAAATACCAATCTTGTCCAGTGTTTTGCTTCTGGCAAGGGATACACCATGGACAAGAGCATTTGGAGGAGAAAATAACAAAACCCCAAAAGCAGTTGCAGGAAGAGAAAGACTTCCTTTAACACTTCATGAGAAGAAAAGCCTCTGTTTGTAAGAAAAATATACAGACCAAAACAGCATCTGCAGATCAGTGTTTCATAACTGGCAATTTTACATTGGAACAATCTACTTTTTGCTTCAATGCACCACGAGCACCTCACCTGCCTGCAAACCCTCCCCCCAAGGAAAAGAATAATCTAAAAAGCTTACAGACTTTTAAAAAGTCTTTGTCTTCATTAGATGGTTTTTAAAAAATAGAAATTAGGATAGAAATTAGAAGAGAATTAACCAGGTTGGAGAAGACCTTCGAGACCATCGAGTCCAACCTATCCCCCAACACCATCCAATCAACTGACCCATGGCACCAAGTGCCTCATCCAGGCTCTTACAAATACACAGTAAGAGACAGATTAATTACATTATAAGCCATATTTTAAACTTGCATAGTTTTTCTTCTGTGAATTCAGTCATCACTTCTGCTGGGCTGAACACATGTATGTTTTCTAGGTTTGGGGATTTGTGTAACAGCAAATTTCAAACATATCCCATTCATTTTTTGTTCAGATTTCCATCATGAATACACACATACAACAGTCCTCATCTAAAGTGGATGTGCCCCTTTTACAAGGCTGCTTTTTCTTCAGTATTTTAGCAGCAGACTGACTTTCACAACATTTCACATAACCATCTCTGCAGAACGGAGTACTGAATTAATTTAGCAGAGCCTTTCCCTCATCTCTGAAGGCTCCTTACAGGCAACCCAGTGCACACTGAAATATCCTAAAGCTATATTGGTTAAGCAAAGCACAAGATAGTTCAAATGGAGTGGAGGTTTCTGAGCTGGAAGGACTGATGGTGGCAGTAGCAGACAGAATTTTCCAAGATTCAAGCTCAGGAGCCTGGGATAAAGATGAACACACTGGGAAATGCAAAGGAGGTCCAAGTCCACAAGGGTGTAAACGGTGATAACATAACTGAGCAAAACAAGGAGGCTCAAGCTTTATTCACATCATTTGAGGCAGAGTTTGCCTGTGACTCATCTGAGTGGCCAGAGCTTACTTGAGCTGTGGCCTCAGTGAGCATTTCTCTACCCTCAAACTCAAGTTGGCCTTTTTTGTGCTTTGCTCATCAAGCTGACAGGAGGCTCTACTGCTTCCCATGCTTTTCAGCACAATCAGAAACGAGCTTGAGCTCACAAACTTACTAGTTGGCTAGAAGTAAGACCTAGAACATGTTTGGCTTTAAAAGGCTCTGCTGGCAGCCCTGCAGGAACATCAATTTACCCACTGGTTTAAACACATAGTTATTTCTGTTTATTTCACAATCCATTTTGAATTTCATTTGCATGCTAACTACCAAACACAAGGTAGGGTTCTTCTAAAGCAGCTCCAGTATTAGGATTTTTGCTTAAAGAGCTATCAATATTTTCAAATTATTCCTTTTTTCTTCCAGGTATTCAAATTCCAGAGCCAACAACACCTGCTATCTTTCTTGGATTCATTTGCATACATCTAAACATACGATGAATCAGCTGAAAAGACAAGAACTCCATGCTCGCAAGGAACCACATGCAAATGCTCTGTGTAGCTCCAGTTTTTGGTAGGGTACTCTTTCAGCTGCATACTCTCTAATATGCTACTAGTGAACAGCCCATTCCTTTCCCCAACACAAGAGCAGAGAATGATCCATGAGGTTTTAAAACACTTGTTTGTTTCAGGATTTTACTCACATCACTGCTGTTCAGGATTGTAAAAAGCATTCAAATGGCAACTCAGAAAGCTGCATTAAATGCCAGTTTCTGGAGTACAATGTACTCTACACTGAGAAAAGCCATTTCACAAAAATGGTCACAGAGAGCCCAATTTCCACATACTTTTCAAACATGAGACCACTATAAACAAAAACATGGCTCATGTATTAGAAAAAAAGAGATGTCTGTGAATGAAACATGCTGTGAAATCCATTTTAAGTGATTCCAAGTCAAAAAAGAAACAAAATCAACTTTCCCCATAAGAATGGATTGCAGACACCTCAAAATAAAACAGACCTTCAGCAAAAGCTCTCACCTCACTCTACAGTCTTGTCTGATTCACCACTATAATGTTTCAGAGTAGCAACCAAGACAGCCATTTCAGTCTTGGAGATCACATTTCAAAAAGATGACGCCCTTGAGAACACTTTCAACCACTTGCCTTGTATATGCTTACAGGCAGCTGGCCTAGTCCTTTTCATGACTTCAGATGGGTCAATTACAATTTCCTAAGTTAGAAAAGAGATGCTAGTCCCCTTATCCTAAAAACCCCATCACAGTACAAAATATTGTTTATAAAATACCGTAAGTTATTTTCTACTATAAAATATTGTTTATTATAAAACATTGTTTACTATAAAAGAGTTTTCCTCACAGCCTTTTACTGTAAAATTTTCTTGCTGATAACTTGACATAGTTTGGCTGACACCAAGTTTTCACCCTGTGAAACAGCACCAAATTTTCAGTAATTTCCTCAAAGAGCAGCTGGGAAACAAAGTAACACTTAAAGGAATCCAACAACACTCATCCACCCACTGAAAAGAACTAAATGTTCTAAAATGAAGGGTAAAAAGAATATTCCTGACTATTCAATGGCATGAATCCTCAATTTGCTTCCTGTAACTGTCAACTTTAAAATAAAATTATTCTTAGGAGACAATAAAATAGCAGCTGCAGTGCCAGGCAGATGTTACCACCCAGCAGCACCATGCAGACAGTATAAATGCATTAATGCTGACAAGAGTCCCCTAGAAGTCTAACCATTCAAAATCCTGATCAGATGATCTTCAAAACCACTGTCTGGTCTTGACCTGAAAAGCTTTTGTCCTGTCAGTGATAACCACTTCAAGCAGCAGGAACATTTAATATGTGAAGAAGGTGGCGAGTATCTACTTGGGGGGCTTAATTCACAGACATGCAGAGTACACACCTGCATCCCAGCACCCTGCTCTTTTAGGATACTCAGGCACACTGAATCTTTAAGCACACTGCCATCATCGCAGAGATCAGGCACAACCCCAAAAGGGATAACTACATCTTCCCCAGCATATGAAGTTATGCTGCCCTGATAAACAGCTTCTCTACTGAGAAGGTCCATCAAAGCAGAAAAAGCTTTGATCATGTAAAACCTCAGATGTACACAATGATATCCTCAACATACAGTTTAACCACAGAACAGAGTGGAAATATTCTCTTTCTCTGCAGTAAAAGGGGGCAAACAAGCTCAGCAATAAACCATTACATTGGCAGGTGCTTGTCCTTGGATTAGAAGTTCAGGATGACAAACTGCTTACAGAATCACAAGGACCTCAAGGATCATCTAGTTCCAACCCCCCTGACATGGAGGAACCACTCACACTAGATCAGGCTCACCAGAGCCACATCCAGCCTGACCTTATAAACCTCCAGGGATGAGGCTTCCACCACCTTCCTGAGCAACCTGTTCCAGTGTCTCACCACCCTCATGGTGAAGAATTTCTTCCTAACATTTTATCTGAATCTCCCCTCCTGAAGCTTGGAGCCATTCCCCCTGGTCCTGTCACTACCTAACACCCTTAAAAAGTCCCTCACCAGCTTTCTTGTAGGCCCCCTTCAGATATTGGAAGGCCACAATAAGGTCTCCTCAGAGCCTTTTCCTCTCCAAACTGAACCACCCCAACTCTCTCAGCCTGTCCTCATAGGGGAGGTGCTCCAGCCCTCTGATCATCCTTGTGGCCCTTCCTCTGGACACCTACCAGCACATCCAGATCTTGTAACAGCGGCTCCAGAGCTGGATGCAGTGCTCCAGGTGGGGTCTCACCAGAACGGACCACACTTCTTTTGATGTAGCCTAGGATCTGGTTGGCTTTCTGGAGTTCAAGTGCACACTGGTGGCTCATGTTGAGCTTCTCATCCCCCAGCACCCCCACATCCTGTTCTTCATGGCTGCTCTCAAGCCAGTCACTGCCCAGCCTGTATCAGTGCCTGGGATTGCCCTGACCCAGATGCAGGACCCTGCACTCGGTCTTGTTGAACCTTATGAGGTTGGCATGGGCCCAGCTCTCCAGCCTTTCAACTCTTGTTCAAAACAAGTTGTGCTCAGCCTAACACCACAGGGACACTTCACAAGACAACCCTTTCCTTCATCAACTTTAGGCATGAAATACTTTTCCAGTGTAGACCAAGCCCTTAACGTGCACCAATGAATTCTATGCTCATGTGGCCAAAAGCAACTAGCATCAAGTGGTTTCTCACCTAAATGCCTGGCTGCAAGAATACACAGAGAAAAAACTGTTCTTTTAGCCTCAACCTCTCCATCCTCTGAGAGTGCAAAGCCATCTTAGGTGACATACTTTGCACCTACTATGCACCTGCTATGTCACACACTGCTCCACAAGCTGTTCCACAGCTCTGAGGAACAGGCACTGAGAATAATGGAAAAGCCCCACCAGTTGAAATGCCAGTTATAAAGCTTCACTGGACAGAGAGCAAATCTATCCTCAGTTTGTTTCATACTCTAACAGAAAAACTAAAACCATCTTTAGAGGTGATTTTCTTTTAAACATGGCCTAGGTCCTGATTTTACAATCTAACAGCAAAAGCTGTATTTTTTCCCCAAAGGTGATCCTCCACCTTGGAATCTGACCATCTGAGTTTGCATACAAACTGCATTAACCTTTTAAGCAGTGAATTCAGTAAACTCATACATGAAAGTTGTACAGAGCAATCTCCAAACAGGATTAACCTAACAATATAATGTAGCAATTGAAACACTTACAGTGCGAGCACATTTCCAAAGGGTAGCTTGCCTCGTTTCCCTGAAACACGAAAAAGAAAGAACAAAATTGCAATTATTCTCCAGTTAGCTTAGAGGAACTGTTTTCAGTTTCAGCACTGTAAAGAGCTTGGCTAACACAAGTGGCGTGGTTATTTCAAACCAAACGACCGCAGACGGTGTTTTATTTAGATAGGCGTGTGTTACCCAAACACAGGAAGAAACAGAAATCCACGGAGGGGTCCCCTCTCAGGAGAATTCCCATGGAAATACCAGTGGGCCATGCAAGGATAAGAATTCAGTTCCATATTCTGAACTCCAAATGTCAGAACTCACCACTTACACATTGTACCAATGCTACTTTCCAAGTTCAAATGGTATTTCATTTTGAAACTTCTCATAACCTGCGTTACCATTTTACACACAGAAACAGATGTGTCCTTCGGAAGCACCATGATCAACTTGACTCCATTAGCATCAGGGGGAAAAAAAGAGCCACCTGCCCACTCCCTCCCTTGAAGGACTCTCACAGGAAGACTGATGCAAAGATAATGGTTTACACAAGAGGTTCAGGTGTAACAGCTTTACACTTAATATTTTTGTGATGTACCATGTTAATATGTTGCTGTTAAACTAAGATGTTAAAGCCTTGCTGCACAACACCACAGAGTAGGAAAAATTAAACCTTTGAGGGGACAGTCACTGGGAATTTTGACATACTGAAACCTGGGACTACTACAACACACGAACGCCAAAAGACACTGAAATTCAAAGCTGGTGGTCTTCTCCCCCAAACATCTCACTTACAGAAGATCATAATACACACATGCTAAGTACCTTTTCAGAATCAGTAAGCAAAGGAGTGACCAGATAGCTGAAGAGTCATGATCAAACATCATCAAAAAACTGTGGTCAAGAGAGCGTTTTACACAAGCAAACAAAACATTTGAGTCCAAGACACGTATTCAGCAGTCATTCTCTGTGTGAAGCATAGATGAACACTTGCACTGAAAAGACTCCTCAAAATTACACAAATTTGAGCCAAAATAGAGATTACTTGATAAGAAAGGGGAGAAAAAAACCCCACCAAAATAAAACAAGACAAACACCAAAAAAATCCCCCTCCCCCTCCAAATAATAACTACATTTAGTCTGGAAGCATGTGACTAATGTGCTAGTGAGGCCTCCCCTGGGAATATAGCATCCAGTTCTGGACTCTCCAGCTCAAGAGGGACAAGGATCTACTTGAGAGAGTCCAATGGAGGGGTACAGGGATGATTAAGGGACTGGAGCACTGTCTATGAGTAAAGACCTGGGGCTGTTTAGTCTGGAGAGGAGAAGACTGAAAGGGTATCTAATAAATGTATATAAATATCTGAGGGCTGGGTGTCAAGAAGGAAGGGACAGCCTCTGCTCACTTGTGCCCTACGATAGGACAAGGGGCAATGAATGTAAACTGCAGCACAGGAAGTTCCACCTCAACATGAGGAAGAACTTGGTCACAGAGCACTAAACCAGGCTGCCCAGAGAGGTTGTGGAGTTTCCTTCTCTGGACACTTTCAAAACCCGTTCAGACTCATTCCTGTGCGACCTGCAATAGATTCTATGGTGCTGTGGCAAGGGGGTTAGATTTTAAGATCTCCAGAGGTCCCTTCCAACCCCTAACATTCTGTGATCCTATCACTGCATTTCCTAGTAAGGACAGAAAGGGGCAGAACAAGCATCTCACGAACCTAAATACATCTGAGAGGAGATGTGTTGTTGAGGGGAGGAGAGGGTACTTTTGCCTTCTAACCTCCAGCACATATTCTCTCTTTTTTTATCCCCCACAACCCACACACTCTCTTGCTTCTTTAAAAAAAGTTAATACACTTGCTTTGTAAGAGCAGCAGCAAATGACACAGCCCTAACTTCTTCCCCAATGTCTACTTATGGCAAGACAGAGTAGAACAGAAACACAGGTAAGGATCATCAGGTCCTCAAAACTTCGGAAACATGGCTGAGATATTCTGCTCAGTGGAAACTTATTCTGCTGTGGCAAGGAATCCAGGAGAGCAGTGCCACATGGATAATCTTGAAGAGAACCCAAACAAAAGCTCAGAAAAAACAGCAAAGTCTAAAACAGGCCATAAAAGTCTAGTGCATGTATATGAATACAAAAGGGTAGGGGACTTAAAATGAGGGAAAGCAGAATTTTGAAACAAGAAGAAACAGGAACCAGGGGATCCAGCTAGGCTGCTCAAGACACGAGGTCATGAAGAGGCAAGAAAAACACCAGACTGGAAGGCTGCAAATTAAAGGAGAAAGTTGAGTTAAAACCAGTGCACTTATGCACAGACAAACATACAGTCATAACTACATTTGAAGGTTGGTTTGGGTGCTTACATCCTTGTTCAGAGTAAGTTAATTTCTAGTACAGGCTACTGAAACCAATCTGCTTAAAGCAGCATAAAATGCTTCTTTAAACTGAGCACCTAAAAATCTTCAAAATGGCATAACTCTTCTTCATCCATGAACTGAGTAAGTGCAATGTCTATAAAGACCCTTATTATGCATCTGGATGCACATGCTATGCCATAATCAAGTTACTTAAGTAGCAAAAAGCCCAAAACTATTTGAAGAGCAAAGAAAAGTGAATAAACTTCAGCTTAGTTTTTCCTTTGAAACACTTACTGCTAAAAAGAGGCATTAGAAAATACTTACCTATCCAGGACTGGAACTTGGGCATCTAGAAAAAATTAGAAAAATCCAGTAAGTGACAATGGGAAACTTACATGATTAGTCACTCTTTGCTACATCATAGTTAAAGAAGGTATATTAAAAAGGCAGTTACCTGGTAATGATGTGCTGAGTGCTCATCTTCATAGGAGAATCCAAAAGCCTGCTAAGGTTTTAAAATATTTTAATCCTTCTGGGTATTTTTTGGGTACAAATAAATGTCTGAGCCAAGACTCCTGTTTGCACAGCTGCAGCCTGGACAAACACAAAGGTGTTCCTCTGTACCAAAGACTTGATTCTCAGAGATGAAGAGCAATGATTTGTTCCTGTGGTCAGGCATTTTTCACCACAGTCTGAGCAACAGTAGAAAAAGGTCACTTACTTGTCCCCAAATACAACCACTATGTGTATATACAATACAAGCCCTGAAACCCAACTGCTGAGTGAATAGGTTGAATGTTTTCTTGCTGTTTAAGAACAGGTAGGTAGTAAGACGGAAGGCAAGAGCTTATGTCCACATAAATGTGTTATGAGGAAAAGCAGGGAAGGAATCACAGCTTTGTGAAGTATCAAATGAGCCCTTTAAGAAAAGGAGGAAAAAGTCAGGTGAACATTTTCATACATACAGTTTAAATTCAGAGAATCACCGAAGTTTAACACCAAGACTAGCCAGCATTTTAAAGAATGCTGGCAAAGATTTCTTTGTGAATGGCTGCATTACACAAAATTTGACAGTTACCACAAATTATCATAATTATTAACCTTATTCCACAAAATAACACTGCATGCACACGGATTTCTTTATTTTAATGACACCAATTTATAATGACTAAAGTCACTGTGGAATCTCCAAACAGCACATCACTTCAGCTTGGATGCAGGAAAAGTTGATTTGTACAAATAAATAGGTAGAGTAGTGAGGTTCTGATACAACTCAACTGCCAACTTCAAAAAAATCATTACACTATTAGTATGTCCTGTCAGATATATATTTAGCATACCTGACATGAAGTGAGAGTATCCTCTCACATACACTGTATCAGCACAGCTAGAGCCAAGTGACATGAGGTTTGTTGAAGAAATGCAGTTTGTACAGCATCAACACTTCACAAGAGATTGACTTGGCAGTTATGCCTAGTATAAAACACGCCTTCCTCAGCTGCATCTGGGTACTGCTGCCATCCTGCTGAGTTCAACTCTCTTCTCTCCAGTTACACAATTAGAACAAGTGGCTTGGAATACTACAGCTACAACTTCATTCCTGGTTAAACAGCAGCAAAACCATAATTTACAGACAGAAGTAATTACAGGTCAAGGAACAGTCTAGAGTCCACTAACAGAAGGCTGACCAAATTCTGAATACTGCAAAAATATTTGCTAGAGAAGTCAAAACATATCAGTAAATACTGCAGAAGCTTATATGACATGTAGTTTGTCCCTTTAAGAATACAAATGTTCCTTGCCATTTTACTCTCTACTATTCTCTCCTTTTCTCCTTTCAGTACCTGTGCCTTTTTACTGATTAAGGATAACCTACTAATGGATTTTAGTCTTTACTTCTGCTGTGTATTATCCACAAAAATGTTTCTCAAGTCTCGTTCTTTGGCAGTGACAATACTAATTGCTGTCTTCTTAAGATCAGCGCTGTACACGCTCCTCCGAGGTAGGAACGTTGAGGGCAGTTCTCTGGACAAGTTTCCTCTTGGTGCAGGACATGAAGAGCTGTGGATAGAAAATTTTAAAAAATTAAAAAAGGAAATCTGCAATTAGCTAAATTAGCAACAGACTTTAGATTCTTAGCTGAAGGTTTTTATACAAAACAGCTTTGTACACAGTAAGACAGACAGCAAAACAGCAGAAAGTGTTTAGATGCCACAAGGTCAGCTTAGGCCTCATCTCAGATTTAGTCCTCAACAGGCAGTGTGTGAGAGACTACAAATGAAGACCTAGAACAGTTTAAAAGTTAGATTCTTTCAAAGCTTTTGATTTGTTCCCATAGCAAATCAATTCAGTAAGTGTAAAGAGTGGTCTCCTAAGATCTGTTTAGTGTGTGTACAGGAGTAGCTGTCCAAGATGTACTGTGATTTCTGCAAGGACATACAAAGAAGAGTAATAAACTCATCCTCCTTGTGAGTGGCCTTAAACGTGCAAACTACATGAACATTGCCTTTGGTTGCTACACCTGTGCACCAAAGCTCCCCACAGATACTGAGCATTACTGAGGTTTCTGCATTAATGCACACTTTGTGGGATGCAGCCAACACACTATACCTTGTGCTTCCTGCATTTGCTCTTGCAGGCTTCCACACTACTAATTATCTTTGTTATCACATGACAAAAGTACAGCATGCAGGTGAAACAGCTAACCAAGCCATGTCAGCTGGGGGTCAGAACCACAGATTATTAAGATAATCAATTCTCCAGTTATGCATAAAGCTATTTTCCATCACCCTCTACTCCAACTAGAAAAGTCTGGGAGCAGCAAGAAGAAAGAAGGCAGAAGCTGGCCATCAGTGTTTAAGAAGGGCCTATTCAAAAGACCCTCGCTCCCTTTCACAAACACACAAACTGCTTCTCTCTCTTTTCTCATTCTTGTCCATAAGATCAAAATGAATGATTAATGAAATTACCTGTTGAGAGAATTCTTCCTCCTCCTCGCTCTCCTTCGAGCTCATTTTCCAAGTATTGCCACTTGCACAAAGCTTTAACAATGCAGAACTGCCAGCTTGGTGAAGAGAAGTTTGGGTTTCATTTGGTTTTAACAACCATTGTTTAACAAGTTACTAGAACTTTGGCTGTCATAGGTTGGCACCACATTCTTCAATAAGCACCAGGCAAGTTGTCACGTTGAAGAGGATGGGATTAGCTAGGTTCTAGAAATTATTGCATTAACAGAAGATGCCACAGACACATACACAGTGGTTTAGATAAAAGGAACTTCTGACAAAGCCCAGGAGGCTTTAAGCCACTAATATTTGAATTCCTGAATTAAATGCTGGTCACACAAATACACCAGAGCTCACCCGTTGCACTTTGCACATTGCATGTTACTTAGAGGAGCAATTGAAGCCCAAAGGCTGTTCACCAGAGCACAGGTGAAAGATGTGCCCAAAGTTCTGATAGATACCACAAGAAATATGAAAAAAAAACCCAACCCCAAAAAACAAACACCAACACACAAAACACCAAAAACAGGAATAAAGTCTGAGAAGCAAAAAAACCAGCAAGAAAACCACCTTCATCTACATCATTTAGAAATGGTATGAATGCACTTTGACTTTTGTCAAATTTGCTCAGGAAAAAACCAAAAACATACATACACAAAGCCCCAACACCATTAAACCAGCTACTCAACACAGAAAAGTCCTTAGTCCTGAGAAGAGTCTGTGAATCAAGAAAATGAAGAAACACATGTTACTGATTACCTTGCAGTACATTTATTTACAGGAGTATCTAATTTGTAGACAACTTGTAAAGCAGATGCCACAGATAGGCTGACCAGGGAATTTGGCATCTGTCTTTGACTCAGAATAATTAAGTCACCTTTTAGGCTTTTCATTGCAGCCACTAAATCTACTTAAAATTAAAATATCACAAGACAGTTACCCAAAACCAAGACTGCACTTAAATAAAGAGCTGATAACAGTGCAGACCAACCACCACAATTTAGAAATTAACATTTAAAACAGCTTGGTGGTTTTTACACTGTTCCATGCAAAGCTGCTAACTACTCTGCACAGAATTATTCCAGCCACAGGGATGCAGCTCCCCCAAATACTAGTTCCTTGGCATTAGCAGCTCTCTACCACAATCTAATAAAATATCTGATCAAATGCTAAAAATAAATCTACCACTAAGGTTCTTATGGTCATACTAATGTTGAGTCAGATATTGTGACAGAGAAGAACTAAGTGAAGCCAAGAAATCAGAGGGCATTAATTTAGAAAGCAGGTAACTTAATAGCAGTCAACAGTTCCACTGCCAACCCCAAATTCTCAGCCTAGTTTCCAAGATCATGACCCGCAGAAGGAACTAAATGCATAAAAATGCCTGATATCCACCTCACATTCAGTAAGATCCAAAATTAATTCTCTTCTAGCAGCATGCTGTACTACACTGCTCAATCTTACGTTACTGTTCCAGGCCACTGAGAAATCCATTCACTTCTGAATGGCAGCCTAATTCCTTGCCCCTCTAATTCTAAGGCTAAGGTTGCACAGCAGCAGTTGAAGATGCAAGACTTCCCAGCTGAATCCAAGTAAGACAACAGTCTAATAAAGCTTCACAACCACAGCTCTGCTGATGCCCCTCTTATTTTTGTAACCAAAGTTGTGAAAGTGTCCTGCCCTGCATTTCACAGCCATGGTCTTTGTCCAGAAGTCCAGTATAATACCTGCAAGCACTTCTGGCATCTAGACTGTCGAATCTGGGCACCCTGTTACTCTGCAGTGCAAATACTCGGTTTCCCACATGTGCAATGGTAGGAATTAAACAAGCTACAAACAAGCAAGAAATTCTTACAGCCTACCCAGAAAAGCAAGGGATTACAGGGGAAAAAAAAAAGGCAGCAGCAACAAAGTAAAGGCAAAGAAGAAAAATAAATCAAAATCACAGTAGTGGGACTCCAGCATTCAACTGATCCCCAAGACTTGGGATCTCCTACTATTTCAGTACCACTTCCAATTGAAATTGGTAATTTTGGTTATTAACATAACTCAACAGCTAGAGTTACCATCATATATTGAATTTACAAAATAGCATGGGTCAAGAAAAACAGACACAGAAGATAGTCTTTACCAGGTTAAGTCTTGCAATGGTGTGTTAACAAAAGAATAAACAGTATTGTAATGGAAGTGCCTTTAGTCAATCAGAAACAAAGAACATATTACAACAATGGATTATAGTGATTTCTTTCTGGACCACTGAACACAAGATACATCCACAGAAGCAAACTATGAAATTTTTGACTGGCCTTTAAACTTGGTATTCAGTACTTCCTACAAGCTATTAAGAGCTCCCTAGGTGTACAGAAGGATAAGAAATGGATTCAACATCCACCAAGGTTTAGGATGCACCCTGAATAATAAAAAGAAAACCAAACAAACCACACTTGAACACGCTTGTAAGTTATTACAAGTGGTTTTGGGACACATTTGCTGCTCCAAGTACAACTGTTTGTCATTTGGAAACCCATAAAGAATGATGATAAAAAGCTGCAGGATGACTGTTTAGTCTAGTACAAGAGTTTATTTTATTAAGTAATTTCTCTAATGATTTTTAACTTCTCTTACTCAGCTACAACCCATAGTGAAGACACCAAACTTTTACAACAGAGAAAGTGAAACCTGTTTTCATCTATTTCTTATACCTTAGTGCAAAAATGTATAAGTTTTTCAACTCTAAATTTAACAAGGGATTGTTAATGTGTTCTCCCCTATTTTTTATTCACATACATAAATATTATCCAAATCTTGATTCTGCAAGAGTTGAAAAAAATGAGAAGCATGGTCCAAATGCAGTAACTGAAATGTCACATCCTTTAGGTCTAAATAACCTTTTATTGTTGAATAAATAAATATAGAAGAGCTAGAGAAAATGTACAAGTTCAAATTGGGATTAGAGGAAAAAAACCCCTTACAGTTACAACTGGTTAACACATTGCTGTCCAATCAGTTTATGGTTTCATACACAGTGGTAGATACATTTTTCATTTCCTGGCAGTGGGAGCTTTTAAGAGGATACAGCTATCAAGCATAATACATCCACAACGCCTCAGCATCTCTCTTATAATTCCACCCTGCTGTTTGAGACTAACAGCATAAACCTGCCAACATACCCTTGCATCCTATGATCTTTAGTTACAGTCCCCATTCTGCAGCTACAGCATAAACTCAATACATGCTGATGAGTGCAATCACCACGCCTGGAAGCTATGGTAACTTTTTGCCTAACACTTTCAGTTACACTTCTTGAAAGGTTTACTAGAATTCTAATAAACCACTGAACTTGTATCAGCATTCAGTTTCCATGTATCATCTTGAAAGTAAAACTACAAAGGTAGGAGGGACAGGTCTTAGAGCTGTTAATATCCTAACCCCCTGTCTCACCTAAATGCTAATTAGTAGCAAACACCAAGGAGTGCTACAAGCATTTTGTAATTTCAAAAGGGCAAAAGCCACACAGCATGCTTTAACTTACCTTTGGACAGAAAAGATTTCAAGTTTTAAATGTGCTGTCCTCGAAGTAGCCTAAATGTCTTAATCCTGCCTCTTTAGAACAAACTGTGACCTTCAGTCCTGAAGGAACTCAAAAAAAAAGACTAATACCTAATTCTTCAACATGGCATTTAAATTGCAGACATCAGAGATAATGAACCAAGGCAAAGGGGATTGACGGCTTTGGGATTACAGTAGAGATCAAATCAGGTTAAAGCTGTTAACAGCGCTCTGGCATTGTTGTTCTTTGCAAGTATGCAGAATAAGTGTTATAATTCCCTTGGCCACCTTTACAAAAAGCCTTATTCCAAAAATTTTGGTTGGGCACATTTGTTCCATTTGTTCACAACAAAAGAAGTGATGATTCTATAGAAGATTCTTCCCTCTTGGAGGTACATCACATTCTACCACATCCCTCCTAAGGATGCAGGAGACAAGAAAGACTGTACAAGTCTTAGGAAAAGCCTACAGTTTACTCCTTAGTCACCATCTAATCCAGTCATGGCTCTGGTCAAGCTCTGTCAGTCATTTTAAGGGAAGCCACTTGTCCTCTGGCTGGCAGTTGGCCAGTCACTTCTGCTATGCTTTATTTAAATCCTTCACTGTCCACGGGTCTCCTCCAAAATGAGATGGCTTAAGGCCATCACAGTGAAGCAGCTATTCCAAGATACCACAGGGAAGCCCTCAACCAATGAAGCAAGAAGTGAACCTGAAATTAGAGAGAGCTGCTGTTGCCAAAGCCTCTACAAGACAGGAAAACTAAAGGAATTGAGAGTGCTATTATAAGAGGATTCAGCTTTAATCTTTAATACATCATTTGGCTTTATGAATATTAAAAGGAAAGAGAAAATAAAAAGTGCATCTATTTAGCAGAACAAAGCCATTCACTTTAAGTCCTAACATTTTGAATTGCAGTGTTTAGAACTGCGAAGCAATCCATAAAGTCTGTCCAGATACAGCAGGGATTATACAACTCATTCACATACATAAATGCCCTAGGGTTCCCTGTCTGAACTCAAGGCACAACTGAAGAGCTTTCCACAAAAATCTAAACATCCAATCACAAGTGGTGTCCCTCAGGGCTCAGTACTGGGGCCAGTGCTCTTTAATATCTTCATCAATGACCTTGACAAGGAGATTGAGAGCACACTCAGTAAGTTTGCAAATGACACCAAGTTCGGTGAGTGTGTTCACCTACTGGAGAGTAAGAAGGCTCTTCAGAGATACCTGGGAAGGCCGAACTGATGTGATGAGGCCAATCAAATTAGATTCAACATGACCAAGTGCTTTGTCCTGCACTTGGGTCAGAACAACCCCATGAATACTCCAGGCTTGCGACAGAGCAGCTGGAAAGCGGCTCACCAGAAAGGGAACTGGAGGTGCTGCTGACTGGCAGCCAGCTGACCTCGAGCCAGCAGTGTGCTCAGGTGGCCAAAAAGACCAACAGCACCCTGGCTTGGATCAGGAATAGTATGGCCAGCAGGACGAGAGAAGTGACTGTCCCCCTGTACTCAGCACTGAGGAGGCTGCATCTTGAGCAATGGGTTCCTTTTAGGGCACCATGTTGTAAGAGAGATGCCAGAGAACATCCAAAGAAGGGCAAGAGAGCTGGTAATGGCTCTGGAGAACAGCTCTTGTCAAGAGCTGGGGTGTTTTAGAGGAGGCTGAGGGGAGACCTTATTGCTCCCTGCAACTACGTAAAAGGAAGCTGTAGAGACAGCAGTCTCTGTAGATTAAACTTGAGAGAAAAGCACTCACAGGGACAAAAGTTAACTTCCAGCTAAGGTCCAATTCCCTGTGTGGCATTCAACAATTTCATTTTTGGCAGTTGCAAGCTGCTACTCTTCAGAGGAGGCAATCCAGTCTACTTATGCAATCACTCCAGAGCTGGCATTTCTAAAGCTTGCATCAGTCTCGAAAATTCTCAGAAGCCTGTAATTTTAAAGTGCATGAATGAATAATGAACTCTCCAAAGCCAAGGAAAAGAGCTTCCTTCACTAGGAGAACAAGAGTGCTGCCACCACTGAGTCAAATTAAGTTCTGATGCAATAAGAGTTCACCTTAGGAAGCCTTTGGGATAAGTAGGTTGGTGTCTCATTGCTTCTGAAGAGTCACAAAAAAAAATCTGCAAGACACGAATTTGTTGGTTCCAATTTTGTTAGCCTGTTGGCCTCACCTACAAAACCTCTTACTGCACAAGCCACTTCACTGAAGTTCATTCAATTCCCTTAGCTAAAGAGACCACAGCATCTTTCTTTCTCTAAACTTTAAAGATAATTGCAATGAAGTTGCCCAATCAATGCACCCTATGACCATGCTATTACATTGACAAAGATGCTAGTGAAAGTGAAAACAAAACCATGCTGTCCAACCAGAGAAATCTGTAATCCAACTACAAAACAAGGTACAGAAAAGACTGAAAGGCAACAGACATATCAGTCATGAAAACAAATAAAAAACACCAAAACAAAACAACCCCACAAACAAAAAAACCCCACAGAAATATTTACGCCTAACAAAAGTGGAGTTGAAGCATCCCAGAAAGTATTTCAAAGCAGTCCATTTTGTTTGAGTACACAGTGCAAAAACAAATAGGACAGAGGAAAGCAGAAACGGTGACTGAAGATTGCAACAAGTGATTAAGGTGTCACGGCATTGTCAGAGTTAAGGGTCAACATTTTAATAACAAAGAAATGACATAAACTTACACTCAAAGGGATTCCAAAGGGAAACAAAAGACTTAAACCTATCACATGGATCTCACTTTTCAGGACACTGACCAATGCAAAGCCAAGTACATTGTCTCTGATTTAGTTTTTTCATTAATAAGAGTGGCAATTTTTCCTCTTCACTGGTAAATATGAGCATAGAAAATCCAAACAGTAAATTGAATCACACTTGTGTGAAAGAACAACTTGAGATTTGTTAAAGTAACACAGAACAACAGAAATAAAACTTCAATCAAAGCACTAAGCCACAGTATGCAAGTATGACTGAAAACCTGGAGGTCTGTCAAAAGAAGAAAGTCAAAACTACCCAAGAATCAGAATGCCCATTTTACAAGCAAAATATTTAATAGACAATTAAAGCTTTTTCAGCTTCTCTTTCTCTGCAACAATTTGGAGAGAAAATAGTTTTTGTCTGAAGAACCTTCCCAGAAAACACACAATGTTTAAAACTTCCATTTCAACAAAATGCAATACAACAGCAGTCCAGGAACACTGAGAATTTATCACTGCCTGACCCTATATAGAAACAGAACAGATACTTTAAAACATACTGACTTGACCTAAAGCCATACTGAAATCTATTTTGCTATGTACAGAAATACTCTCATGAGGCTGCTTTCAATTACACCAAGTTAATTTTCAGCACCTCTTTTGAAACCCAAAAGAACTATGGAGCTTCAGGAAACAGCTCTCTAGAGCAACTCCAGTAAAACTGTGTCAAGTTGCTTAGCAGCTCAATGCCTCTCTCCAAAAATCAACAGAAAGTCAAAAACTAGGTCTTTCTCCAATGCTTCCAGTCAAGCACTCTTGACGCTGGGTTGATGAGGGGTGTGAAAGGTAGGCTTTCTTTTCTCTCCATAGTAGTATGTTGTGGAACTTAACTGTCCCTTAAAGGCATAGTACTTGTTACCATGACTGCAAATTTAAACTTTCTTTGTAGTTATTAAAAAAAGAGTTAAGTATTGTCAACAGCTGCAGAATCAAAAACTCTATCTCTTAAAACAAAACAACAACCCAAAAAAGTGAATAAAACTAAGGAGTGGCCCAGACTTCTGAAGTTTCTGAACTTTCTGATTTCACTTGTACCGAGAAGATCAGATAGAAAACTGTAAGCCTTTGCAGGAAGGAAGAAAACTGATAATCACTAGATCAGTTTCATGCTACTGCTCTTCGGCAATGAGCATTAGAAAGGAGTATTAATACTTCTTTTTGCTAAGGGTTTTCCTAAAGCAGAAGAGGAGCTGTAGTAGTCAGACAATCTCCAGTAGAAACCTCCTAACTAACGTCAAGAAACAGCTACAGGTCTGCTTGTGGCTAATGAGATATAGCTCACACACTTATCAAGCTGAGACAAATTCAAAGATGAGGATCAAGCTGGAAATTTAATGGAGCATGCTATGCTCTTAACAACTGACGAACACACAAAGTATTTGTTTGTAAAGTATCTGGTAAGGCTTCCTCACCACAAACTTCACCAGCATGTGTGAGCGAAGAATGGAAGATCACTATGAGTGAGAAAGTAAGTTTAGAAAGCTTCATTTTTTCAGGAAGCTTAGAGGAGTTTCACTGTACTGCTGCAAGTGGCATTTGCAGAAGGAAAAGCAAACAGCAAAGATACATTCCAGAAATGAAGGTAACAGATTATACTGTATCATATAACATCATTATACTGTTCAGTGTAACAGATTATACTAGAGTTGAGGATAACTGCTTCTTCACAGCAACAGGTTGCAAATACTCAGAAACAAGGTGACTAGAGCATCTTTGGCTACCAATGTATCTCATGTTTTCAGATTTTAACAGTGCATTTAGTAATGGGCCAACTGCAGAAGTGAAGGCTTTGGAAACAATTGCGGGGGGGAGGGGGATGAGGGGAGTGGTGTGCATTTGTTTGTTCTTTGGTTTGGTTTTGCTTGTTTGTTTTTAAATGTATCTGAGAAGACCTGGAGGAAAAAGAAAGCTTGTGCAGCTCTGTTGCATACAACAGTCTGACAGTTTGAAGGAGTCAATCATCCTTGAGTAGGAAAGTTTAAGTGGAAATTTTAGAGAATAATACCAAATCACATAAACTACACTACAAGGACTCAAAAACAGATTCAGGAAAGTTACACAGGTCAGTGCTCAGTACTTGATCAAATGGTCTAACTGCATAGAAACACGCTGCTTAAGTAAGCGCTGTCCCCAGACTTTCTTCCCATTTAAGAAACTCATAGCTTAATAACAACTTAGTGCAAAAAGAAAACCTGACTTTGGAAGAAGTGAGACAAGCATCTTATGGCTGCCCAACAAGAGGAGAGAAAATGGACAGTACAGGTAAAAAAAAAAAGACTACAAAGAAAGTAGAAAATAAAATTGCATTCAGGAGTTATCACAGAAGAGACTGAAGAATGTTGCAAAGGACATACATCTGAAAACAGAAAAGGCAGTTCAAAAATGGGATTTCACAAACTGACAACAGTAGAAGACAATCGAGAAGGCAAAGATGCAGAACTGACAAAGATGTGCAAACCAAAGGGACAAGCTGAAGGGGAACTGCTGCATAGATACAGAATCTGCGAAACTGAGATTGTACTGCAGCACTCTGAACCATCTCTAATAGTTAACATCTATCCTAATACTTCGTTGGTTCTGGTTCTTGGCTGGTTGGGTGTGAGGGTAGGGTTGTGAGGTTTTTCTCTGTCTAAAAGGATAACAACTTTGTCAGAACTTACAGCTGTCAACTACTAAATTGAGACATTTTAACAAGCTCTGGGTTAGTTTATGCCAGTCAAAGACTCATTAAGAATCCCATAAAGAATAAAGATGAGTCATATGGTTTGAAAACAGGCCCTACCAACACTGTGATCCAATACAGAGGGATCAAAACCATTGTAATTAAAATATCTGGAGGTTTACAAAACATTAAACAGGTCTTCAAGGCATTACCAGTTTCCATGCTAATCAGAATTTCCACCAGATTAAGAATTTACTTTCTGAAAAAGATGCACTGTAAATTTCTGTAATCTTCCAAGCACCATTATCACAGGTTTCCTGATCAAAGGAAAGCCAAATGAAACAGAACACAAGACAGAAAAACACCACGCTGCTTTCACTTAAGTGTTTCACTGCTATGGAATATTCCAAAATCTTGAAACATTTTCCTTTATATAAATTGTAACGTGGAGAAAATACTGACGTGGGGTTTTTGTGTTGGTGATGTCTATTCAGGAGTTGGTTATAAGAAATAATATTCAAATGCAATTTAAAAGATTGAATATTTAGGTTGAGTTCTCCAGGGCAGGAACCAACTTGTTTCTTTTCTTTATGTACAGGAAGGCAATTATTTAACATTCAGTATCATCTACAAGCTAGTAAAAGGGTACTTTAAAAATTAAACTAGACTTCCAACTGAGTTTCAGTAGCTCATAAACAATCCTATATTGAATGTGTGAATAATTACTCAAAATCTAATTTCCTTACAGATTTTAGCACTATTTTGAGTAAAAATTCATAGTTCAGGGGACTAGAGCATCTCTCCTATGTGTAAAGACTGAGAGAATTGAGTCTTTTTATTCTGAGAAAGAGAAGACTGAGGGGGGATCTCACAAATGCTTATAAATACTTAATGAGTAGGTGTGAGTGTCTGGACGATGGGACCAGTCTATTTTTCAGTGGTGCCCAGCAACAAGCCAAGAGCTAATGGGCACAAACTTGAATATAGGAAGTCCCATTTAAACATGAGGAGGAACTTTTTATGTTAAGAGTGGTGGAGTACTGAAATAGTCTGTCCAGAGAGGTGGCGGAGTCTCCTCTGGAGTCATTCAAGGCCTGTCTGGACACGTTCCTGTGCAACCTGCTCTAGATGAACCTGCTCAAGCAGAAGGGTTGGACTAGATGCTCTCCACAGTCCACTTCAACCCCTATCATTCTGCGATCCATCACCCCAGACTGGCACAACTGTGCCTATCTGCACACAGAACAACAGGCTATCATCTTTCTGCTGCTTTTCACCTTCTCTCTTTATAGGATATACTTGCAAAAGTACACTGCTTGCAAACCTTAAAGGCAGTATATAATACATATGGATTTGTACACCAGTCTGTAACATGAACTGCAAACCAAAGAACACTCCTCTAATTTTGAAGTGTTTTCACTCCTCTTTGTGAGATGCTGAGTAACATGGCTTGACTTCACAAAACATTTAGGGCGCTGCACGGATGCTAACACCTCTCCCGAGAAAGCTGCCAAGTAAAACTACTGCTAAAACCCCCTGTTCATTCTCTCTCAAATAAAATCCTCCCAATTTTCCTGGATTCTTTAGCTGCTTTCCTGCAGTACTGTGATATCATAACTAAATCTCAAACTGTCAACTTTAGTCCCCTCAACTTTAGACCCCTTTACTTGTGTGAGTTTTTCTCACCAAGGAAGGGAATTTGGCCACCTTCTAGCTCAGAACTGAACTCTAACATCCAAGACTACACAAGATTCAGACTAACTGTTCATGCATTATAAATAACAGTTGCACTTTTTTCAATGCACTCTCTGAAGTAAGAAAACTAACAGCAGTGCACCCAACTGTAATGTTTTAACTTTATTACTAAAATTACCAAACTTAGTGTTTTAAATAGAATATTTCAGGAAAAATAACACCATTTTAACAAGAACTCCTGAAAGAGTTTAAGTGGGAGCCAGGTATTTTACTAGTTATCCCCACAAAGAACAGCAACTATAGTGCTAAGATGGTCAAACATGAAAATCAAGTCTATCCTTTGGCATTTTTTTGTTACTGCTGTTTAGAAGTTCTCCTTCTAATGATTTTTTTCCCCACAACTTGTTAGCAGATCTGCATGCAACCAAGCTTTTACCCCCCAAAAAATGTGAAAAGTTACCAACAAAACTGAGCTATGACTGCCCAGATACCAGGGTGCTAAGCCCATTAAGTGATGGTTCAATACTAAATTAAACTTCCACAAAGAAAGAGCATTACATACACAACGCTGAAAAAATAGTTTAGATATCATGCCTATGAAGTAGATAAGAAATTCTCCTTCAAAAAAATAAAGTCAAAAAGTCAGTTTATTTTTAAAAGTCAGTTTATTTTTAAAGCCCTCTCTGCCAGCCATAGTATCATTGAGCAGATGAAATTCAAATGACTTCTTTCAATTTCAGTGATGCTACTTAGTACCTACACAGTCAGCAGTGGCAACAGTTGTTTTGCCTTTTGTCCTGTTTCAAAAAACCAAAACATGGAATGGAGCTATTCACAGGGTGACAATGGAGAAAGGGTAGAAAGAGAGGAGTACCATAGATGAGGTTTTCCTTCCCAAGGGTTCCAGCTGCTTAAAATAAAGGGTAAAAAGACTCCATGTTTGCCACAAATACACTGGAGAAAGAAAAGAAGTCCCACGGCATTTAAGGATGATCCCAAGATTATGTTCTTGAGAGAATCACAGTTGAATCCACTTTTCCAGGAGCTGGGTTTTTTTTCCCCAGAAACATAGTAACCCTGGGCTATATTGCTGAGCTTCCTATCCCTTCCTCTCCTGCCCCTCCCAAATTCTGGCTGAACTTCTTTAACAAATGTCTTACTATGCTTTTTAGCTCCTACCTTACCTAACAGACAATGAAATAGAAGCATTTGTGAACCTCAAGCTGACTGCCTAATTCTGGTTCTTTGCCTTAACAGTCTGCTTAAAAATGTCCATCACCACAGACCTCACAAATACCTGAGTATGAACTGGCACAACAATTTGCAAGCCCACATTTATATTGCCAGTTCATGAGCAATGCCATCCTTTAATCAATCTAAAGTATTTAAAGGGGTTCTAAGACTTCCTTAATGCAGTTAACGAAGTTATTTATATTGCTTCCTTCATTGTGGAACCGAGTATCAAAAGCAGGGTCAACTGACTGTCAAGTTACAAGCAAGTCAGATATAGCCTGCTTTGCACTATATACAAAGTTTTCCCATGTAGTTGAGTAACAATCTGATTGTGGCTATGCAAGGGACAATCTAAAAGCAATACATAAAACCTTTTACCTTTTGGGTTGTTGGTTGGTTTGTCTGGCATTTTTTCATGGAAAAGGCCTAATAATAATAAAGCATAGTCACACAATAAAATTTTCAAGCTACACATTTAGAAAGCTGAATAAAATGTCAGGATTCAGTTTTCCTGTTTAAAAGAACCATCACTCCAAAAATTAATCCACCTGAAAGATGTGGACTTTATTCTCAGACACACCTGAAACTTTCAAAAGCCCAAACATCCTCTTTCGCAGACTCTAGCGATTCAAATTCCAGAGAACAGACCTGAACAGGATGCTATGCCACAGTTACATTTAGCAAAATACTCAATATTAGTAAGGAAATACTAATCTAGCCATATCATGCATCAAGCAGAATACACTGCTTCTAGTCCTGTGATTAAATCATTCAAGTTATTTAAGCTCCCTCATCACTGACTGCGGAAACAGCAGTGAAAATATTCCCCAAATACTTGAACTGATATACAAAAAGATCTGTCTATTCTATATTAAAAGATATTGGTCCTTATCCCTCTACTCTACCCTGGTGAAACCACACCCAGAATACTGTGTCCAGTTTTGGGCTCCCCAATTAAAGAGAGACAACGATCTGCTGGACAGAGTCCAACAGAGAGCTGCAAAGATGACTGAAGTACTTGAACATCTCTCCTATGAATAAAGACAGAGGGCTGTTTACTCTGGAGAAGAGAAGGCTGAGAGGGGATCTTATCAATGCTTACAAATGTCTGATGGGCAGATGTCATGATGAAGATGCAAGTCTCTTTTTGGTGCTGCCCAGTGATAGGACAAGGAACAGGTACAAGCTGTAATACAGGAGATTCCACCTCAACACGAGGAGACACTTTATGGTGAGGGTGATGAAGCCCTGAAGCAGGCTGCCCAGAGAGACTGTGGAGTCTCCTTCTTTGGAGACATTCATAACCCACCCAGATGCATTCCTGCACAGCCTGCCCTAATTGATCCTGGTCTGGCAGCAGAGTTGGACTCTATGATCTTTGCAGGTCCCTTCAAATCCCTAACATTTTGTGATTCAAGTTCACACCACTTCAGCTAAGAATCAACTAATTTCATACTCTCCTTGCTAAATAGTAAACAATGACTGACTATGGTCTTCTGGGTGGTTTTTTGTTTCTTTTACTGCAGGAAATGCTGGGGTGTTTCTTGACTTCAGTAATTTAGGAACACTGTTAGATAAGCTTCAGCTGAGGAAAAGGCACCAGAAGCACCATCACACAAGCAAAGAGTCAAAAGAAATTAACAGAGTCTAGCTGAGAAGATGGGTTGCACTAATTATGGTTTGGGTGACTCCTATGGAATTCTTTGCCTTCTGTCCCACAGCAGAGCTTGATATGAACCAGAATAGAGGATCTCCCAAGAAAAACGAATTTCTCTACCTAAAACTAAGACTGTTTAATAGAATCTCCCTGTGCTATTTACCTTTTCCTAGAAAACACTACTCATCGGAAAAACTTGCTAAGTCAACTCTGACAGAAATAGCACATCAACATTACTGCTCGCATTATGTAATGGCCTCATCATCTTATACTCTGCCTGATAGTCTATTTTAGAACTGGCTATACCAAAACATCCAGAACTATATTACCTGACTCGCTAGATGGTCAGGTTTTATCTTAAATTACCTACTGTCAGCACAACAATACATTCACCTCTTTCTCCACTCTGATCCTGTAGAAGCACAAAAGAAATGTTACTCCAAACTGTGAACAAGAATTATCTTTTCCTTTAATAGAAAAAATATTCTAATGAAGGTTGAAACAAGGTCTATTTCTTCATTAAAAGTGAATTCTTTCAGTGAAAATATCCACAGGGTAGTGACAGTAAAGCAAACAGCAACTTAAATAAAAAAGTTCTGCTTAATGTTTATCAGCTGTTAATATTAGCTTAGTTTTCAGACTACAAGGCACCTAAGATCAGGTGTTATCAGAACCAGCACACTGAACTACAGCAAAAACTCTCCTGGCATTGTTACTGCTTATGTGAGCAAATGAACCCCTTTACTGGTAGAGATAACATCCAGCATACCTTATTTCCCCAGAATCTGCATTTACACGTTACACTTGACCATATAAAAGTTAAAAATGTCACAGAGCAATAACACAATTATACCACCAAAAGATGCTAGCACAGCTTTGGTCACAACAGAGTGGAGGAAAAAAAAAAAAGAGAATTGAAGGCAATTGTACATGACATTTTGGTTCACTGCAGGTCACTACCACACACAGGCCACCACAGTTAAATAACATTTTCTTTCCTTTTATGCATGCTAGCAAATGTCATCAGGCAAGCCTCTGGGTACAGAATTTTCACAGAAGACCTAACGGCAACGTGAGCACAACTGCTCTGCAGAAGATGATCACTGTTCATTTCTAAGTTCACAGCAATTAGTATTACAACCCTGGCATGCTTTCTAATCATAACATTTTTCCTTTGAAGTCTCAATTTCATCAATAACTTTTTTCCTCGTGAGTTTTCTTTTCTCATACTCTTAATGTACTCCAAGAGCATGTGAAGGCAATCAGTAAACCAAATGCTTAGTCCCAAATTGAAACCAAATTTTTATGCATGTCAAAAATCATTTGTCCAAGTGTTCATCTATGAAGTATTAGAAGTATAGAACAGAAAGACAGCCCGAGCATCTTTTCTGCTACTACTTTATTTTCTGAAAGACAGACTGCAGTCCCCTGCTTAAAAATGAAACACAACCCATTATTCAGCTCTCAGGCCCTGTGAGATTTAGTGTGAAATATGATCAAACCAGCTGGCCTTGCTTTTAAAGGGTTAAGAGTGAAAAAGTTTAACCCACTTAAAATTCTCCAGTTGTAAAAACTAAAATATTGCCAGGGTCTTCCTGCAACCAGAGTACTGGCTGATTTAGGCAAAAAGAAATGTTTATTAAAAAAGGGCGTTGATTTCTTGGCAGCAGTGAAAAGCAGGAGACACCCCTAGCGTCGACGTAAAATACTACAGTACTCCATACTGTATCTCTGGGTTAATTTCACGGCAGTAGAAGGGAAATGTAAATCGTCATGATTGAAAAAACAGCACGGCTCCAACAAACGCACCTGGGCATACCGCATACCTTCTTCCTAGAGTCTCCAAAACCACATGCCTATCATATTTGAAGTGTCAGCTTTCTACACTCGGCCCAATTAAAGTATACATTATCTAGCCTGTCTCCCTGCCATGGGCTACGTGCATTAGAGCTTTCCGGTCTGCACATGAAGAGAAAAACGCTGCTGCTGCACCAAGGGCGGGGAGGGGAACCCTATTGAGACTGCTGAACAACACCCACAAGACATCGCTACCAAAATGCCGGGCTTGCTCAAGGCGCTGCTGATGCATCTGGAAAACAGATGAAGCGCAGGCCGGGGAACGCGAACCCCCGGACTGAGACGGGGTGGGGGGTAGGGGGCGGGAGGAGGAGTCTACAGGCGGGAGTGAGGTGAAGGGGTGCCGAAGAGCGAGGCGGGAGGAGGAAAAGGGAAGGGCCGAGTCCGATGAGCGCTGCCGGGCCGCGGGGGGTTGGAGGAGGCGAAGCGAGGGAGTAGGCGGGGAGGCAATGGGGCGCACGGGGGCGAGGCGGCCGCCGTGGGCGGCCGAAGGGAAGCGAAGAGACGTGCCTGCCCCAGGGGAGAGGCGCGGGGTGGCCACAGCGGCGGCCCGGAGGGAAGAAGGGAGGGAGAGAGGGGAGAAGCCCAGCGAGGTGCTCGCCCGCAGGAGGACGTGGACAGCTCGGGGGCGGGAGGCGGAGAAGACGGGTCAGAGGCAGGGCAGCGGCAGCAGCAACGAGGCGGAGCGGCGGTTGGGCCAGGCCGCGGGGGTGGGGGGCGAGGCAATGGCCCCAACGGCCCGGCCCGGTCTGGAATTTTCCGGAGGGGCGGGAGCGGGAGCGGGGGGCTCTGCGGGGAGGAGAAAGCGAGGGAGGGTCCTCACCATGGCGGCGAGTGGGCGTCAGGCGTCTCCGCCGCAGCTGAATCTACCGAGCCCTGTCTTCGCTACGTGCGTGTTGAGCGTCGCCGCCGCCGGGCCCGCCGCTGCCACTGGCTTCGTTTCCCCTCACTGCGGCAGTGGCTGGCGCTGACCCGCAACAGCGCGTAGGGAGCAAGGGGAGGGGGCGCGAGCAGCGCTGAGGCTCGGCAGCGGGGGCGGAGCCTCCCACATCCGGGCACCGCCGCGCACAGCACCGCCCCCAGGGGGCGGGGCGTAGCTCTTACGTCAGGCAGCGAGGCGGGAGGAGTGCAAAATGGCGGCGGTGTGAGGGCGTGCGGGGTTTCTGAGAGCTAGGGGGTGCGCAGTGTGAGCTAAAAGGTGTTTGTGCTGTTAGGTGGCATTTTTTGTTTGGTTTTCAAATGGCCTTGGATGTTCACTGTTGCTGCAAGATAGGCTTCTGCCCAGGTTTCCTCAGGCGCTCTGAGGGCTGTCGCAGCTGTTGGCGGTCCTTGTGCTGTCATGCAGAGGTTGTTTCCTCTCAGCCACTCTTTTAAGCTGTGCTGGTGGGGGCCTTGCTGTTTTAGCTCCTATCGCTGTTCCTGGTTAAAAGTCACAGAGATGTGCTGAGGGACATCGTTTAATACTAGACTTAGTCGTTAGATACTGGTTAGTCTCAGTGATGTTAAAGCCCTTTTCCAAGTGAAGTGATTTTACTATTCTGTGTGATACTTTGCTTTCTGAAAAATTAAAAAAGTCCAGGCCGGAGAAAGCTCAATACAGGTGGACCTTTAGAAGTGAGCCTCTGAGTGGTGCATGCTCTCCTTAGGTTCTGGCTGTTACTTTCTTCAGCTTTTTAGCCTCATGCTGCGTGAGGCTGCCCAGGCTGCAGGGTAGCCTGTACCTAACAGATTGTGAGGTGGTATCAGTGGTGTTGACAGTGAAATACACAAAACTAAAACGGTTGTGCCGTTTTAATTCTTTAAAGAGTTTACAAGTATGTTTTTCCTTTCATGGTGATAGTTAATGCTTTGTACCCTGGATAGTAACAGAATACAGTTGAATGCAAACTAAGATGAAAGATGTCTTAGTAATGCCTTTGAGGCAAGACTTAGGGCAACGCAGCTGCTTGCATAAGTAAAGCTGACCCCCAGGGAATGAGCTCTCTGTATTGTAAAGTAGGCCAGATGACATCTTTAAAAAACTCTATGAAGGGTAAAGTAAAATAGTGAGTAAAGATGGGTTGATTTCATGTTCCCTTTGCTGGTTTTGCCCTTCTCTCTGTGCTCATTCCACTAAACGTGTTTATATTGGAGCACCATGATACAGCACATAACACTGTGACAAATTAAGTGATGATGTGAAAATCATAATTGCGTATGAAGTATTGTTGTGCTGATACTGCCAAAGGGAAGATTCAGTGCCATGATGATGTTTTTCAGGCATTTGCTATTTGGCTCACAATAGCTAGACACTGTGCCAGAGAAATGCAAATCAGTCTTGCCAAGTTAAAGGTGAATGGCAGCCTCATTTGTGGGGGAAGGGAAGACTGGATTATTACTTCAAAGTCAGGTTAATTTTTAAGGACCATAACTGAGCATGAGCTGTTCAGTTTAAAATGGTAATTTCCCTTTAGCTTCTTCTGGGAGCAGAACTGCCTTATCACTGCTGCCCTGCTTGTGGGAGTTCCAGGTGTTCTAAGGGTAGCAAAAGTTACCTCAGGAGTTCCTGGAGAAACCTGTAATCTTAAATGCTGATACACTGATGCGAAGAGGAGTGGGGAAATCTCCTCTACAGAAGCTTGCTCAGGAAACTAGATAAAAGATGACTGTGAAGCTCGGAACAGATTAGAACTTCTCATCTGAAAGACTGAAGCAAAGCCCAGCAATAAATGTGCAGTTCTTGGAAATCATTAATGACTGACAAAGATTCTGTATGGAAACTGATGTTGAGTATGCCTTCATATCTGTAAAAAGGAGTGAGCTTGACCAGGAAGAACAAAGAGTGGAACAGAGAGATTGCACAGAAAAACTCAGCAAAAGTAAGTAAATTTGGAACATGGTGATGAGTGCAACTAAGCAGTGGTGAGCAGAAGGTTATCTGCACCAGAAGAAAGCAAAATAAACACCAGTGCATAACTGTAAGCTTTGAGCAAATGGCATATCAAAAATGGGGCCTGTTCATGGTGAGAGGTTATGGATAGTAAAATTACCTGCTCCAGTGAAGAAGTCTCCTGCCTGTCTGTATTAACACATACAGGTCTGTCACTGTAGCCTTTTGTAGCAGATACAAATCTCGAGCAAAATCAGCTAAATGAAATGGAATATAGCTAGAATTTGTATTGCATAATGTAAGGAAACTAAAATAAACAGAAATGAGAAATGCAACTCCTTAATGGTTTTCAAATAGAGACAGCCAAGAACTTATGAAAATACAATTTTTGTGTTGCAGTGCAGTTGTGTCACTGCAAGTAGTACTGGACCTCTACATGCAGTACAAAAAGGAGCTAATTTAGTTGGAATTCCTTTTCCTGTTGTGTGAATGTGTCAAATTTGCTTTTCTTTTATATCTGACTTCCAACAGAAGTTAAAAATGCAAGATGTGTGTTGTCAGCATGTAGATAAGTGTAGAAAGCCATGACTTGTTTAACACTTTGCATTATCTGTATTTCTGAATGTTTTTGCAGATTCTAATGCTTTCTGAGAGTGAGTTTCAACCATGCTGTGTTTCGCCAGTTTCTGCCTGTAAGTGAAGCTCCTCTGCAGCATAATTACAGCCATTCCTACTAGGATAGATATGTGTTTTCATGGAATTGGAAGCTGGTTTTGCTGCAGATTGCTAAACAGGTATGTAAACTGTACCTCTCTGGGTTCTTCAGTGTTACTAACAGCAATGAGGTGGCTTGCATAATGCTTGACCTAATGTCTGGAAAAACATTACTGTTCTGCTTATGTGTCTGGACTCTAGCTGCAGTTCTTTTTGTAGCATGTTTCTTTTAAAGTGCTAATTGTGATGCCTTATCTGTCTCTGAGTGGTTTTTAATATGGCACATATCTTTGATCCCCTGAGCATACCCTTCTTTGTCTTGCCTTGTGCTAGCCCTCATATAGACATCCCTTGCTCACAAGCGTGGCTGGATGCAGTTTGTCTGGAGCATTTCCCTCTCTGTAAACCCAGAGTGAAGGCTGCCACCTAATTAAATAATCTTCTGCCTTGACCCTTAACAGTCTGTAAGCAGCTTTTCCCAGCAAAGCAGGTAAACTCCTGGGACAGTGCAGTAAAGCTTGGAAGTACATGATTTTGAAGTCTATGTGTGTTATGGGCTCCAGTCATCTTCTGTAAAAATAAACTCTTATTCTTCTTTAGTGCTCCAGAAGGAAAATGGGAAAGCTGTGTTTTATGAACTGGCTTTGAGGGAAAGAGCTTTCAGCTACAGTGGGTGGGAAAAGCTGTATTTATCAGCAAAGGAGGAAGCCTTTTTAGATAAAAATGAAAACTCTCATCATGTTTGAATTAGTGCAGACCCTGAACTCTAATGTCTATAAAACTGAGGCACCATATTTATTCCATCTCCTTTCATTTGTAATAACAGGTGGAATAATAAGCAAATCTATATATACAATACTGACTGGAACTGACAAATGATTGGAAGGATAAAGTGCCTCTCATTGTATCTCTCTTACACCTACATCTGTCTTCAGTTGAAAGCAATCGAAAGGAGTCTGCCCTTATTTTCTTGCATATTTGTGAAGGCATGTATAAATTGCCAAAACTTGGTAGGAGAGGGAGATGATACTTTTCAGATACAGTAAGGCACATCTGAAAAAGCTAATCAAATGAAAGGATTAGGGATGCAGGGGAGCACTGCTCTCTCTACCTGGAAAATGAAGGCCAGGAGACTCTTAAGGCCACAAGAAAGGCATTGGACCACAGAAGCCTTGTGAAGCTGTAGGTTAGCAGGGTGATTTTTGGTTACCAGTTGGCTCATTTTGCATCACTGCAGGTTGCTGGGTTTCAAATTGCTGGAGCAAGTGCAGATGTGTAAGTTGTCTCTAACATATGTGCATTTACCAACGCAGTGGTTGTAAATGCTTCTGATCTGTGGATCTTGCTGCCCAGTGTGGTGTGAATTAAATGTCCTGAGAGCAGGATTATTTTCTTTTGAGTAGCCTTTTCAGCTCTTGATGGCAATTAACAGCTCCCAAGGACTTGAAACCAGACTGAAAATTACAGCATAAAACTTATTATTTTTCTTCCCTGGGTTATAAAAAGTGGTCTTCTCATTTCCTAGACTGACTTACTGCCAATTCTAGCTAGGATAAACTGGAGATAAAAATGCTTTCTGTGTCTTTCTGACCCATTGTCTGTAATTGTATCCCTGTATGGGCTAGCTTTCTGCAGAGCAGAGCTAATCCATGGGAACACATTGCAAGAAAGATGGAGACTGAAAGGTTACATTTTTCTTGAAACTCTGCGGTTTGCATAATCATTTCATGTAGTGATCTTATTTGCCTAGCAGCTGATAAGATTTTTTGAAGGCATCCAGCTGTAGCTAGGGTTGGTATAATTGGTTGCTTTTTTCTGAAGACATTTGTTCTGGGGAACTCTTAAGAGCTGTGGGCTGACTGCTCAAAGACCTTGCAGCAACTGGAGAAAAGTGCTGCAAGCAGGAGTACAGTGTTTGATTTTATCTTTTTTTTTTCACTGATGTACTTGCCTAGCACTGTTGTAAAGGCTTCTTGCTCTTGTTTAACTCTCCTGGAGGTCAAGATGTTATTGGTCTGACTTCTGAAGTTCTTATCTTCCTGCAGTAACTGATTAGGTAGTAGAGATTGACCTGTAAAGGATATTAGTCAGCTAATAATATATATAATGTCCATCTTGTGGAAACAATTACTTGAATTATTTTAAGGTGGTACTTATTCTATCAGTGGTCAGGTGTTGGCTGACTGCTTCAGGCCAGTACAAATTCTAAAGGTATTTCAGAAAGGACAGGGGCAACAAACTAGACAAATAATTTAATAGTGAAACAACAGGGTCTGAATGGAAACAATGCCAAAAAGGTCTTAATTCTTTCTTTCTTTTTCTTGTGGCAAACAGAAAATTGGAGAATTGCTTGATTGTTGATCCCCTTTTGTTGGGGACAAATTTTGAACACTAGTAAGTAAACTGACTCTTTAAAAACTAATCAAAATAGATGTTGTTGTCATTTGGAGTATCTTTTAGCATAGCAGTATGTGTTGTGGGGAGTTTAATGATGCCAACCTGAGGTTCTGTGTCTATTTGTTCTTTTTGTTGTGACAGAAGAGAAAAATAATTGCATTAGCAAATGCTGCCTATGATGTGATATGGTAAAGTCCAGCCATGATAGCTGTGCATTTTTCCTTAGCTTTGATTGCAATGATCTCAGTGCTCATGTAATCAGTTTTCTGCTTCTGTGAGGAATTAAGGAGCCTGTTAGGGTTTTCAGGGCAAAAAAGATGCAGGAAGTGCAAAGTCTTGCACCCAGTTTGGGGCAATCCCAAGAACAAATATAGGCTGGGCAAAGAGTGGCTTGAGAGCAGTCTTGGGGAGAAGGACTTGGGAACTCTTCAGGGTGTCAGCTGATGGAAAAACTCACCATAAGCTGGCAAAGTGTGCTTGTAGCCCAGAAGGCAACCCTGTCCTGGGCTGCATCAAGAGAAGTGTTACCAGCAGGATGAGGGAAATGATTCTCCCTCTCTACTCTCTCAGGAGACCTCACCTGGAGTACCGCATCCAATTCTGGTGCCCCCAATACAAGAAGGATATTGAACTGTTGGAGTGGGTCCAGGTGAGGGCCACAAAGATGATCGGAGGGCTGGAGCGCCTTCCTTATGGGGACAGGCTGAGAGAGTTGGGACTGTTCAGCCTGGGTAAGGCTCTGGAGAGACCTTATAGTAGTCTTCCAGTACCTGAGGGGTGCGGGGTACATGAAAGCAGGGGAGGGACTTTTTAAAAGGGCTTCTAGTAATGGGACAAGGGGCAATGGCTCCAAGATGGAAGAGGGTAGATTTAGACTGGATATTAGAAAGAGATTCTTTACAGGGAGGGTGATGAGACACTGGGACAAGTTGACCAGGAAGGTTGTGGATGCCCCCTCCCTGGAGGCATTCAAGGCCAGGGTAGACATGGCCTTGAACAACCTGGGCTAGTGGGTGGTGTCCCTCCTCGTGGCAGGGAGGTTGGAATTGGATGATCTTTTAAGGTCCTTTCTAACCCAATCTATGTCTATGAGTCTATGACTGTGTATTCATGTAAATGTTCAAGATTCCCTCGGTTGAGATGATGACACCATGCTGAGGTAAGCATCATGCATGTGTGATTCTCTGCTCAGTGCCTCTGGTCCATGAAGAGACCTTTTTGGGAGTGTATGGTGAGGGCTATGTGGTTTGTAGTTTCAATTTGAGAAATAGGAGGAAGTATAACTCCCTGTGCCAGCTAGGTCAGGATGTGGTGGTTGGTTTTTGTTGTTGTTTTTTTGGTTTGGGGTTTTTTTAATTTTTTTTTTTTGTTTGCCAGAGCAATTCAGAAGTGCATGTCTGAACTCCCAGGGAACTAACTTGCTGCTCAGACAGAATGCTGCCACTCTTTTTATAGTCACAATAGGTTTTACTGCTTTAGACATGGTGAAACTGGTTTGGGTGATGCCTTTTATTCCAGGTGCAAAGCACCAAGTCTATTGACTGTCAGTGTTTGGATCATTGTTGGATATTGCCTTTTTCCTACCATGACAGTCTTCAGATATTCTGGATCTGCAGCATCACATCAGCTCTTTGGTGGTGGGTGAAGATTCAGTCCTGCTCAGCTGCTTTCAGTAGGAGTGAAATTACTCTCATGCTTCTGGATATGGTTTCTGTGGTTTGTTCCTATAAAGTAGGTTCAGGTGTTGAAACCCAAGTGTTTGGTTGTATTATTTCACCCTGATGCTGGGAGAGGTAGATTCTGCCACTGTGGATGAGACAGTCCTGCCATTGTGACACAACTTCCTAGTGTAGGGGCACTCAGCGTCTTGTTCCTGTTATAGCTCACACCAATTTGGGACTAGAATAAAACAACAGGGTAGTGGTGGTTTTGTCAATGTAATTTGCAGTTTTCTTTGAGTCAGTCAGGAGTATTTTGTTACCTTCCTGTTGCTAACCAGCAGAGCTAAAAGTGTAAGATGTGTCTGGGAAATGTTTACATTCTGCCCCCTTTGCAAATAGAAACCATTCTGAGAAACACCCCTCGTGGCCTCGTGAGGAGCATGCTCTTCACTGATTTAGGTATACATAGCAAGGAATAAATGCAGGTCATCAATACTATCTTACCTTGCTGGATATGAACTCTCTAGTTCTATAGCACTGCTTTGAGCAAGACCTCAGTAGAAAGCAGCCAAAAGCTTTCCTTCTCTATGGCTCCTGCATCCTGTAGTCATACTTTGGGATAGAAGGGACTAATTTCCCTCAGTACCAGGGTATACATATGCAGTCTTCTAATGGTCACATGCAGTTAATACTTAGAGGGTGGGTGTCAGGAGGATGGGACCAGTCTTTTTGTCAGTGATGTCCAGTGACAGGGCAAGGGGTAACAGGCACAAACTTGAACATAGAGAATTCCACCTAAACATGAGGAGGGACTTCTTTAATTTAAGGGTGCTGGAGCACTGGAGCAGGTTGCCCATCTCTGGAAACATTCAAAACCTACCTGGATGTGTTCCTGTGTGACCTTCTTTAGGTGAACCTGCCTTGGGAGGGGGGGCTAGACTCACTCTCCAAAGGTCTATTCCAACCCCTACCATTCTGTGGATTTAGCTTGGGCCAGAGAGAAGGACTGCTGTTAGAGAGAAGGAGGAGCATGTAGGTAATCCTCTTGAGAGCAAGTCCCTTTTTCACCCTTGCTGGCCAGGACAGTCTTGATCAACAGCACATCTGATACAGTGGGAGAATTTTTCCAGGGTGTATGGAGGCTTCCTCTTTTTCTGGCACACATAAGCAGAGATCTGCCTATCATGCAGAACAACCTGCAGCCCTACTTGTGTGGGCTGCTAGTTTTTTGTTGGTGGTTTTTGGGTTTTTTTATAAGCACTACTGTTCTGAGTGAAAAAAACAGAGAATATTTTAGATTAATTCTCCCAGGAAATAACTTTCAGCAAAACCTGGTTGCCAAGACTTAGAAGACTTGGATATAGCCTAAAACTGCTTGTTGCAAACCTTGGGAGGTCAGAGCCTTTGAAAGAGTTGCATGGAGAAACCAGCATTTTAAAAATAAAACCCAAAACTTCCTCAGATCTGAGCTTTGTTGCTTTCAGACCCTCCCAGTTCCTGCAAAGTCTGAGTGACCCTGCAAATGGACTTTTTAAAGAGGAAATGCTGTTACCTGATCAAGGCCTCTGAACATGCAAAAAAAGAGCAGAGAATGTCTAAAGATAGTAAAGCTCGTGGTACTGAAAGGAAAAATCCATCACTGAATCAGTCAGAGGTGCAATCTTCTAAGGCACTTGGGATCTATAGATAAAGCACTAGATTCTTGACAGTTCTTTGACCTAAAATACAATTTAACCAGAGATAGTCATCCTGTAATTCATGTTAATGTGGAGTGAAATGTATGAATTTTTAAAAATAAGATAAAAAAGGGGAGGGGAAGAACACCCCCCCAGAATGCACGGCACTGTAACTCCGGGTTTGGACATCTGTCTCGTTTGTAGAGTGTGCAGTTGTGCAGCTGGTTTGTATAAGGCAGAACACCGTTAAAGGAGAGCTCCCCTGTAGTAACTCCTTGGGTTTATTGGCATTTCAGTGCACATTTTACTGCTCAAGTGGTGGATTTGTTAGTGAACATGGACTTTTATCTTTTGAATAGGGGGGTGTTTGTTCCAATTGAATGCATACATTTGTGGATCCTTGTAAAGTCACTGATTAAGTTGGCAGTGAATTTTCTGACATGGAAAAGAAAGACATTAGGTGAAAAGAAAGGAAAGAGTGTGTGAGTGATGTGGAGATTGAAGAACTGTGAACATAAGGAAAGAATTTTTTATAATGAGAGTGGTGAGACACTGACCCAGTGTCTGATCCATTTTGAGATAACTGGGTTTGGGGTAATTCTGCAGGTAGCTTCCAACTGAAAGATGAAAATAGTTTCCCAGGTATTGTCTGATTCCACTGAGCTATGCAGTTGGGCTGGAAGTGTGCTGAATCCCTGAGCAGACCAGTAAAAGGCTGTTCCTGTGGGCAGCTCTTGTTGTCTAGTCCAATCTTCAACCAAACACCACCATGCCCGTTAAACCATGTCCTGAAGTGCCATGTCCACATGTTTCTTCCACACCTCCAGGGATGGCAACTCTACCACCTCCCCTGGCACAGTTTCAGGCCGTTTCCTCTCATCCTTTCACCTGATACTAGGGAGATTTACCCCCACCTCACTCCAACCTCCTTTCAGGGAGTTATAGAGAGCAATGAAGTTGCCCCTTAGCCCCCTTTTCTCCAGACTGAACAATCCCAGTTCCCTCAGCTGCTCCTCACAAGACTTGTCCTCCAGACCCTTAAACAGCTTTGTTGTCCTTCTCTGAAAGTGCTCCAGCACCTCAGTGTATTTCTTGTAGTGGAGGGCCCTAATTGAACCCAGTATTTGAGATGTGGCCCCACCAGTGCTGAGTACAGTGGCATGATCACTTCCCTATTCCTGCTGGCTACACTGTTCTTTTTCCAAGCCAGGATGATGTTGGCATTGTTGGCCACCTGAGCACACTGCTGGACACACTGTACATTGGCTTCAGCCATAGTGCAGGTAAAGGAAAGTATAGACTGTTAGTTTTGCTTTTCTCACTGCAGGCTTCCTCTATATGATCTACTTGCATGAACCTTCTTAAAATATTATCCATCTCAGCTTGAGCAATTTTGTGTAGCTAAGGTTCTTCTAAAGTTAATTGCCATGACAGTTGGGTTGGGGAGTGGATACCCAGAATCATATAATTATTTCAGTTGGCAAAGACCTCCAGGATCATTGAGTTCAATCACCAACCTAACACCACCATGGCTGTTAAACCATGTCCCTAAGTGTCACGTCCACATGTTTCTTGAACACCTCCAGGGATATTGACTCTGTTGTGTCCCTGGGAAATAACTGCATCTGTAGTTATCTTGGCAGACTGGGCAGCTGGGAGACAATTTTCCATGAAAGTAAAGAGCTGCAGCAGGTCTGTGGGAGCAGAAGCCTTTTCATTTGCTTGCTGTCACAAAGCACCACCTCCAACCACACGTGTAGTTATCGATGCCCATCGGGCGGGTGAAGCTGGAGTTCATTATCAGACTTGAGAGCAGGACCAGGCTGAGAGTTGGATGGAGTGTAGTGCATGTGAACAGGGAAAAGCTGGCAACAGATGGCATCATAGTGGAAAGAATGAGGCAGCTCACCAGCTGGCGCTGTTTCTGGCACATTTTGTCAGTTTGTGTTTCTTCAAGGAAGAATTCAGTGTTTGGTTAAGCTTTGTCATTAGTTTTATAGTCCCTGGTCCTAGGAAATCGTCTTGTCTGCTCTGGATGTAGCATCCCTTAAACTGAAAGGAGTTTTGGATGCTAAGAAACATGACTGGTGATCACAATGTAGGAGTGGATTTTCTTTTTTGAAACAAATGAAAGTCCAAGTGATGCATCAACAATGTGGCCAGGGGCGCCCCAAACCCCTCGCTGTGGCAGATGGTTCTGCTGTAATTACTGGAAAAAAGGGATGGAAAGTACCGATGAGCTAAGCATTTCAACTCGTTTGTATCAACTTACTGCTTTTACAGTAAGTTCAGAGTTAGGAAATACTGAGGTGATCTAGTTTAGTAATTGCATAGAGGGAAGGGATTCCTAGGTTAATTTTGTATTCAAATAAGTTTTTCTTAAGCTTTGTTTAACCAAAAAAAAGAAAGAGATTGAATGTTATTAATCACTTCTGTGTTTCCTAAGCAAAACTCTTAAAATGTATAAACCTAGGCATTAGCTTCATCTCTAGGGAGTTTAGCAGTTCAGTTTTCAAGAGAGATGGGCTTCTCACTCACTGATTTTTTTTTTCCCTGCGCTTTTGTTCTTGCCATAGGTTTAAATTATCATTAAGTTACTAATGAATAATAATGATTCCTAAGCTTTAAAATTGTATTTTTAATATCTGTTTAAGAAAAAAAAAAAAAAAAGGAAAGAATAGCTGCCTGTGAGAAGGACAACTGCTTTCTAAAAGGGAGAATATATCTAATTATATATAAACATTTATTCCATGCTCATCACCATAGTAACTGAGGCCTCAAGTCTGTGTGCTTTGCTGAGCAGGGTTGCAAATACTGGAGTGAGCCAAGGCCTGAATATCTGTATGGAAGTACAGTTTTGTGTTTGGTGGAGGCACAGCTAGTCCCTGCTACACCTTTGTGACCTCTCTACTGTGTGCCACGAGGTATATTCCTGTGGCTGTATATCGTGGTGGAATCAAGGGCTTGACTGTGCTGTAGTTGAAGTAATTGAAAAACAGATATTGCCTTGGGAGTTCAGCTGGTTTCAGTGAGGACAGGATCTAACCAGTATTAATTTTGAAATGTTTTTGTGGTTTTTCTTAGTATATTCTTGAGCCAAGTATATCCACTGGCTATGCTGAGAAAGGAAAATGTTAAATGATGGAAATTTGATGTCTCCTCTCATATGCTGACCTTTGAAACGTGGCCACAGCGTTTTATCAGAATCTTCACTTCAGCAGCTCTGTTACCGTCAACTCACTGCATCTCTGTAGTTTCAGATGTATCTACTTTTATCTGTAGCTGGATAACTGCTGTCAGTGAAGCCTCATCTTTTAATTTCAGCTTTCTTTTTAGCAGCAGCGAAGGCAACAGCTAGCTATTTCTGTAGCCTATTTGTAAATAAATCTCAGAGGTAGTCCTTTTTTGGCTGCTCCCTCTGCCTTATAAACCGTTGGAATAGAATGTGTTTTATAACCACTAAACTTTTCAGACTCGGCTTCTAAAACATTTATCTTCAAATCTCAACGAAGGCTTTTGCTTTTAATCTGCTACATTAACCAGGCCTTCATTTTGAGCCTTTAAAATTACGATGCCATTTTACTTTCCAGCGCACTTTAGATCATCACTTCCCCATCCAAGGTCCCACGGAGCCTTGCACGCTTGTTTAACAATGCTCATTTCAAGTGGTACCTCTGATTTATTACTCTTCTTGTGGTTTGCAGACAGTGAGGTACTGTGGCATCTGCATTAGTTCTGCAGTGTTTCCAAAAAGATAAATAATGCGCAGGTGTGACACAGCACTACAGTTAATCACGCCAGCAAACTGCAGCACAAGATGCAGTTTTGTATAGCCATTTATAGTCTGAGTGTTTGAGAGCTGTAACTCTGCTTTTGGCTGGGTTCACTTCTGTGGCCCTTGTAGAGTACGTTTGCAATCGAGTTGTTGCCAAACTTCCACTCAGTGTTAAGGTCATGTTTACTACTGTGCAGCTGCATAGTGAGGAGCTGCAGTAAAAGCAAAATAAACTTTAAGACTCTTCATGAAGCAGCTTAGTGTCGCTCTATAGGAAGCTGTTAGCAAGTGGATGTTGGACAGAAGCTCAAACTGACTGTAGACCAAAGCAGAATGTTGCTGGCAGCAGTTAAATTTTACTGTTTCATTATAGCCAACGTGTCCTTGACTGCAGCTCTAATAAAAACATCTTGTCCCTGTTCTGAGTGCTGTTTAAAAAAGAATATAGCTGTAAGAAAACTGCAGTCTGCAGCTCTCCATATGTGGTGTTAGTACTGTGTGAGGTTTCTTCTATTAGCCAGCTTGAGTGATCTGCTAGCCTCCTAAAAGAGCTGTGCACATTAAAATTCTGGCACTGCAGAAGAAGAGAGTGCTGGAACATTGGAGTTCCTGTTACTCTTCCAGGGAATAGGTACATTCTAGGAGGCTGAAAGTGGTCCTCCTAGATGAGGGTTGAGAAATGCTAGCAGTGAGCCACCAGAGAGCTTCCACTATGGCTGTAGCTGTTGTGGATTAGACATCCACACCCACACACCCCTTTTCATTTTGAAATCTTGTGGATAGATGCTTTTTTTGCTGGTGTGAATGTCAGTAACTATTTGAGCTTTAAAAAACCCAAATAACCAGCACCCCAAAAACCATGGCCAAGGGAAGGAGTGTTACTCCCACTGACACTTGGAGAAGCCTTTTTCAGCCAACCTTAAGGATCAAGGTGTATGTTGTGATGATCAGCTGCATGTGACAAGCAAAATTCTCCAAAATACTAATTTCCCTGTGTGAAAGCAGGCTACAGAGCAGAGAACTGTTTGTTTGTTTGTTTACTTCTTTTGGCTGTATTATCCTTATGAGAGAGACTATGTTTGTTAAAAAAAAAGAAATCCCACTTGTATCAAAGTCTTCAAGGGGAGGTCTCAACTTCTTGAAGACCAGTCAACCAAACAGGGAACATTAATGCACAGAAATGTGAACTTCTTTGTTTCTGGTGCTGTGGAGAAATTTACCTTCCCAGCGTTCAGCTCCTGAAAAGTTGATACAACTGCTATATAGGGCCTGATTGTGACTTCTGGTGTATTGCAAATACAGGTTCAAAAGTTCACTGTTTTGGAACAGGAGATGCAATAGAATTATGGTATGACTCAGTATGATTTGTGTACTCAAATCCCAGTGAACCTGAGGAGGTCTGAAACCTTTTATCAAGCTGAAATCAGCCCTTTTTTCTACTGTCAGTCACTTCTGCATATCTATTTTTGGTTTGGTATTATTTCCCATTATAGATGTGATTAAAAGCAATTTTGGAATAATTCATAGAATCATAGCATTGTTTCAGTTGGAAGACGGCTCTAAGATCGAGTCCAACCATCAGCCCAAGACTACCATGGACATTAAACCATGTCCCAAAGTCAAATGAGTGCTAGAAGTGCGATGTTGCTTAGTAAAGACTTTTACTTGATCTAAGGAGATTTAACTTTCCAAAATGATCCAGGCTACTTTCCAAAATATATCACTGAAAATGCCCTTTCATCTGCCTTCTGCCCTTTATCAGCATTCACACTGAACTTTCAGGAGATTCTCTGGGCATTTCATTTCATGAAACACCAGTAACAGTTGTAATTATGATGAGGAAAAAAATACAAAGGGGACAACCAAGGCAGCTTTACACAGCTGTCCCTTTTCCCTGTGGGACTTATTAAGTGTTATACAAACAAGACTCTCTGGTTGCCGTTGCTTGTGCTGGGACTTGCTGTCTGGTCTGTTTTGTTTCATTATTAATATTTTCTTAGCAATTTACCATGTAGCATGATCATTTTGCAAGTTAATTACCTGTGACCAGTGAAAGTTTTGTTCTGAAAAATTGCCCTGAACACAGAGTGTGGTCTGATATGGTCTGCAGATTGTTTGGATGTAGGGTTTTTTCCCCCCCCCTAAAATCTTAGGTAGGGCTTTGACTGAGGATAATTTAACACTACTATGTTATCACACCAGAGCTCTGTTTTCGGACTTAACATTTAACCTTTGGTTTAGCCTGAAGAAGAGGCCGAGAGGAGACCTCCTTGCTCTCTACAGCTACCTGAAAGGAGGTTGTATTGAGGCTGGTGCTGGCCTCTTTTCCCAAGTAACTAACAACAGGATAAGAGGTAATGGCCTCAGGCTGCACCACGGGAGGTTTAGATTGGATATGAGGAAGAATTTCTTTACTGAAGGAGTGGTCAGGCATTTGAACAGGCTGTCCAGGGAGGTGGTGGAGTCACCACCTCTTGAAATGTGCAAGGAATGTATGGACATGTCACTTTGGGACATGGTTTAATGGCCATGGTGGTCTTAGGCTGATGGTTGGACTTGGTGATCTTAGAGGTCTTTTCCAACCTTAATGATTTTATTATTCTATGATTAGCTGACAATGGCCTGCAGCTGAATCTTTCTTTACTAGAGTAGCTTTTGTGTAAGCCAAAACACAGCCCACATGCTTATACTATAGTTGGCTTTGAAGTAAGAGCAAGTATTGAAGACAAGGAAGACTTGTAATATTTAAGTTACAGATTTAAAGAAGACTCCTGAAGCAGCATGTGGTATTTTTTATGGGACTACTAATAAATCAAGACTGTAGGATATTTGGAGCAGAAGATGGGTTTTGGTTGATGGTTGGACTCAGTGATCACAGACATCTTTTCCAAGTGAAACAAATCCCTGATTCTGTCTACCCCATTTTTTCCCCAGAGCTTTGATCTGTGACTAGGTCTGTGTGTATAGATCTGTATATATAGCAGTTAGTTATTAGTGACAGAAAGCTTGTATAAAGCTGGAAACTAGATGAGCAGAGTATCTCCAGTGCTCTGAGTGTACAAACCCATCATGAATTCTTGAACACAGAAACCAGTACCCAGCCTTACTACCTATCACTTGCAAAATATGTTTACCCTGATAATTTGAAATGACTACTACAGGCCTCAAGAGCTCACTGTCCTCTTTGTGTGTGTTTGTTATTCCCACTGTTGATAATGGGAATTAGCTGTACACATCAGGAGGAGATTATACCCACTGGACTAGAACTTAGACAGCAGGGAATAAGAAATTCTCTAGCTATTAGCTGTTGAGAACAGTACAGCTTAAGCATTGCTCCCATTTGGCTTGTCACCTCTGCATTTTGTGATTATCTTTTTTGCTAAGGAAACAGTAGTGGAAGTAGCAACTGTGAAACATGATAGCACAGTGCTACCCTGAAAGAAACTGCAGCTCAAGTGTGGCACAGAATTTGGAATGATGGAAGTGAGCCATTTTTCTGGGAGAAGGCCCCATCCAGGTTAGCCATAGTATAAAAGCCAACTGTCACTTACTGGATCAATAAATGATTGTCCAGAGAAAGGATTGCTTTCATTTATGTCCTTTCAAATATATTTTCAAATTTGTATTCAGTTCTTTCTTTCAGCTGTTGGGCCAGACTTCTTTGTTGTTTATATTACTCTGATTTATTGTTTCTGTTCTAGTACTGTCTGATACCTTCAGTCGTGTAAGGGGACCATAGCATCACAGAATGGTAGGGCTCGGAAGGGACCTCTGGAGGTCGTCAAGTCTGACCCCCCTGCCAGAACAGGATTACCTAGAGCAGGCTGTACAGACAGCATCTAGGCAGGCTTTAAGTGACTCCAGAGAAGGAGACTCCACCACCTCTCTGGGCAGCCTGTTCCAGTACTCCAGCACCCTTAAAGAAGTTCCTCCTTATGTTTACATGTAACTTCTTATATATGGAAGTTTGTGCCTGTTACCCCTTGTCCTGTTGCTGCGTGCCACTGAAAAATAGACTGCCCCCATTCTGCTGGCACCCACCCTTTAAGTATTTGTAAGCACTCATGAGATTCCCCCCTCAGTCTTTTCTCAGCTAAAAAGCCCTAAGTCCCTCAGCCTTGTTTCATAAGAAAGATGTTCTGGTCCCTCCTTCATCTTTGTAGCCTTTTGCCATATCCTCTCAAGCAGTTACCAGTCCTTTTTGAACTGGGGAGCCCAGAACAGGACACAGTACTCCAAATGAGGCCTCACTAGTGTGTGGCAGATATGCCTGGGCATAGCTAGTATTGGACTTGACATTAGCAGGTTTTTCTGCTATGTGTGACATTGCATTAGAGCTGGCAGTGGGTTGAGAGGAGTAACAGTGTGACAAAACACAAGGGACCAGAAGTGCTTTGGCTTATAAATGCTCCATCTTGGTTTTCTGGGTTGTTTTTGTTTTGTGGTTTTGGATTTTTTTCCTTCATTTTCTGAATCTTCTTTGCTGATCCTGTGGAAGCTGTCAGGCATGGGGAACTTGGAGCTCCTACACGTTTCCAAAATGGGAGCTGCAGAAGAGATTCAATCATCTCTGCAGGAGACAATCTCCCTCCTGTGGAACAGCAGAACCTCTGTGGTGACTAGGAGCAAGGTTAGGGCACGATACTGGGATTTTAAATTGGCAGGAGAAAGGGGCACAAGCCTTGGAAGGGTTTTCAGATGCTGGAATTCAGCATCTGTTACTTTCTCCTAAAGCAAGTTCTCAATTTTTTTGTATGACTTCTTTCTAAAATTGTACATCAGATTTAGCCCTTTGCTGTGGGTAAGCAAAACTGGATGGTTTCAATAACATAGTGTGGCTGCAGTGGAATATTTACTGTTAAAGGGGTCTAAAGCAGCTGATATTTATACACATTCTGCTTTCTGTAGCTCTTTTGTAAAAACCATCAGTATTTTGGGCTCTTCTGTGAGTTCCAGTTCATAGAACTTAACATAGCAATTTGGTTTTTTTTTTTCTTTTAACAAAAAGAATTATTTTCCCATTTTCTAAGTGCAGCAATCTGATCTGCATATCTCACAGATCTCTATCACAATGATTTTGGATCTCACCACAATTCATTGAATCATAGATCTGGCTTTGGTTGGGAAAGACCTCCAAGACCATCAAGACCAACTGTCAACCCAAGACCACCATGGCCATTAAACCATGACCCAAAGTGCCATGTCCACATGTTTCTTCAACAGCTCCAGCAATGGTGACTCCACTGCCTCCCTGGGCAGCTTGTTGCAATGTCTGACCTCTCTTTCAGAAAAGAAATCTTTCCTAATCTCCAACCTAAACCTTCCCTGGCACACTTTCAGGCCTTTTCCTCCTCCTCATCACCTGATACTAGGGAGAAGAGACCAACCCCCACCTCACTCCAACCTCCTTTCAGGGAGTTGTAGAGAGCAAGGTGGTTTTCCCTCAGCCTCCTCTTCTCCAATCCCAATGGGGGTCCTTAGTTGAAGGCTCTGCTGAGCTCAAAGCCCTGTCTGACTTGGAAAATACAAATGCACAGAAAGCATAAGGTTGAGTTTGTGATGGAGGAGCTGGAACTAGAACACACCTTGATATGAAATTTCTGCTAGAAATAGGATTTTTGCCTTCAAGCTGAATAGGATTCATGCTTATGATCTGAAGGTGGAAGGCTCTAGCTCATTAGCACATTAGCAAAAACCTGAGGCATTTGCTTTCATAAATGCTAATGTTATTCCCCTGAGAGTGGAGCACTTTGGAGGGGGTGAGGAGAGATGGATCTTTTAGCATTGCAGTGGAGATTTAAATTCACCATCTCAGATTCATTGCCATGTAGAGCAGTGAGAGAGCACAGTGTGCTGACCCACTTGCAGACAAATGCTGTGTTGAGATTGAGTATTGGGATCCTGTTAACTGGAAAAATGCTAACTTATGGTCTTCTTCAGAGCTTGCTGGGTTTTGGCTTGTAGCACACAGCAGCACAGAATCATGGATTTGTCCCAGCTGGAAGGGACCTCTAAGATCATCAAGTCCAGCTGTTGACCTAAGACCACCATGGTTATTAAAATATGCCCCAAAGTGCCAGGACCACCTCCCTGGGCAGCCTATTCCAATGCCTGACCACGTTTCCAGTGAAGATATTTTTCCTAGTATCCAACCTAAACCTCCCCTGGCACAATTTCAGGCCATTTTCTCTTGTTCTGTGACCTGATACTAGGGAGAAGAGACAGACCCCCACCTCACTCCAACCTCCTTTCAGGGAGTTGCAGAGAGCAATGATGTCTCCCTTCAGCCTTGTCTTCTCCAGACTGAGCAACCCCAGTTCCCTCAGCTGCTTCTCACAAGATCTGTTCTCCAGGCCTTTCACCAGCTTTGTTGTCCTTCTCTGGACATGCTTCAGAAGCTCAATTTCCTTCTTGCAGTGAGGGGCCCAAACCAGAACCCAGTATTCGAGGTGTGGCCTCACCAGTGCTGAGTACAGAAGCATGATCACTTCCCTGCTCCCGCTGGCCATACTGTTCCACAGGCCAGGATGCTGTTTGCTTTCTTGGCCACCTGAGCACACTGCTGCCTTATCTTCAGCCAGCTGTCATCCAGCACCCCCAGGTCCTATTCTGCCAGGGAACTTTCCATCTACTCTGCCCCAAGCCTGTAGTGTTGCATGGGGTTGGTATGACCCAAATGCAGCACCCAGCAGCATGTAACTTTGGTTACAAAAGCATGTGATTTGGGACAGTCTTTGTGATACATATGGGTGAAGTGAGATCTGTTTCTTTCTTTAGAAATGTATCATATCCTTGCTCATTTTGATGCAGTTTGGGGTTATCTTTGAAGTGGGGAACTGTTCCTCTATTAAAGAAATGGTATCCTCTTACAGTGGGAAGAACTTCAAGCTGGGCAGAAATGCCCTATTAGTGAGGTTCAGTACCGTGTGGGGTCCCTGCACCTTTGTCCATCGCTGGTCTCCTTCTGGACTACAGACACCCACTGGCTGCTCCTCTTTAGATGCCAGTGTGAATTAAAATAAACTTGGCAATAGTGAAGGGGACTCTTTTACATAGAAGTGCTTGCATTAGATTCTGCAAGATTGTTGTGTGCTTGCCTGGGAGAAGTGGCCTCCACAGTTACAAATGGAGTGGGATGGGGAGTCCTTTTCATGTGGCATACAGCTTATGGATGGCTCCTGGGTTTTATGAAGTTCCTCCATGGTAGAGTTTTCGTAGTAGCACCATCTAGCGATTGCTTGGAGGATTTTTGATCATGGGCTTTTTTTTTTCCCTTTGGCAATTCTAGTCTGGTTTCTGAAGTGAAGCTTGTGTTGACCACATTTTTGCCATGCTCTTCTTCCTCCTCTGCAGCCTTCTACCCACAATGTTAAATGCGGAGTCATTGTCCCTGGAGGTGTTCAAGAAACATGTAGACATGGCACTCTGGGGCATGGTTTAATGGCCCTGGTGGTGTTAGGTTGATGATTGGACTTGGTGATCTTAGAGGGCTCTTTCAGCTGAAAATTCTGTGATTCTGCTTTAGGTGAATCTGTTGGCATAGTGACCTTGAGCATCAGAGTGCCATCATAGTCAAAAGATAGGTTTTGTTTTGGTATTATTGCATACTACTGCCACTCCTCTGAAAGCAAGGCCCTCTGGGGTTGTGACCCCACCACAGGGGTTCACATTAAACTCATAATGATTCAGCTCAAGCTTCTGAGAACACTTAGTCCCTATAGCGTATACTTAGTCCCTGTAGCACTCCAGCTTAGTGTAGGTATTGCAGTCACTCCCCTAATGGCAGGATGGCACCTAACCTTGCAGTTACAGTGCTGAGAATGGGCAGAAGACTATCTTACCTCTAACACAGTCATTTGGGGCTTATCTTCTTCATCAACAACTCCTATTATTCCTGCTCTCAAGATTGTTCAAAGGCTGCAGAAGTTGCCAAATGGGATACAAGGCTGTTCCTTGATATTTGGGACTGCATCTAGGGAAGAGCAACTCCATGTATCAGTACAGGTTGAGGGCTGAACTGTTGCAGGGGAAAAAGATGTGAGGGTGCTGTTGGACAACCATGAGCCAGCAATGTGCCTTTGTGGCCAAAAGGCCAATGGCATCCTGGGGTGCATCAAGTAGAGTGTGGCAAGCAGGTCAAGGGAGATTATCCTCCCCCCTGTATTCTGCCCTGGTGAGGCCACATCTGGAATACTGTGTCCAGTTCTGGACTCCCCAGTTCAAGAAGGACAGGGCCTTGCTGGAGAGGATACAATTGAAACCTACAAAGGTGATTAGAGGACTGGAACATCTCCCTTACAAGGAAAGACTGAGAAAATTTGGTCTTTTTAGTCTGGAAAAGAGAAGACTGAGAGGGGATCTCATGAATGCTTATAAATACTTAAAGGGTGGGTGTCAGGATGATAAGGCCAGTCTTTCTTCAGTGGCACCCAGTGACAGGACAAGGGATAAGGGGCACAAGCTTGAACATAAGTTCCAGCTAAACAGAAGGAGGAACTTCTTTAAGGGTGCTGGGGCACAGGAACAGGCTGCCTCGAGAGGTGATGGGGTCTCTGTCTCTGAAGACACTCAAAGCCTACCTGGATGGGTTCTGGTGTGACCCCTATTAGGTGAACCTGCTTTGGTAAGAGTGTTGGACTTGAATATCTCCAGATTCTGTGGGATCCCCTATGATTCTGTAGGATAAAGGAAGGAGGAGTGTCTGTTTCCCTGGGGAGGTAAATGAAACCATTACTGATGGCAGACAAAGCACCACTGAGACTCAAGTTTATCTACATTAGGAAAAAGAGATTATCAAAGCCTTAGACTTTTTCAGTGCAGGTGTACTGTTAGGAATGATTTTTTTCTTTTAATGTAAGATTTTTGGCATCAACATGGATGGAAAAGCTGCCATTGCTTTTAACCCCTGTCTCCAGTGAAGATCTCTTTGTATCTGTGTACTCCTATCTGAGCTCTGTGACTCACTGCAGGGCAAAAGATTACAAACTCAAATGACTGCAGAGTGTGAAGTCACAAAATCTTGTGATTCTTGACTTGTGTATGTCTTATTATCCAGAGCAGTTCAGTGAGGGCTAGAGCACTGTGTAAACAAGCTGTATTTGTCTGAGCTCTCCAACACTGCAATGGCAGACACTGCAAGACCACCACTGACCATCAGCAGTGCTTACTATAATCTTACCTTAATTTTTTTGGTAGCTGGACATTTTCTTATTTACACTTGTGATGCAGTTGGAATCCCTATGAATTTCATTTGCAGGAAGAGGCTGAGAAAGTTATGTGTAATGAGCAACAGCACTGGTGGAGGGTCCAAAGAACATGAGTGATGGGGAGTGGCTGAAAGAAGTGAGAAGAGGAGGCTGAGGGGGAGACCTCATTGTTCTCCATAACTCCCTGAAAGGAGATTGGAGTGAAGTGGGGCTTGGTATCTTCTCCTTAGTATCAGGTGATAGAATGAGAGGAAATGTCCCAAAATTGTGCCAGGGGAGGTTTCACAGGATGGATATTAGGAAAGATTTCTTTACTGAAATAGTGGTCAGGCAATGGAACAGGCTGCCCAGGGAGGTGGTGGAGACGCCGTCCCTGGAGGTGTTGAAGAAATGTGTGGACGTGGCCTTTTGGGATGTGGTTTAATGAGCATGGTGGTCTTAGGTTGGTGGTTGGACTTGATGATCTTAGAGGTCTTTTCTAAGCAAAACAAGTCTGTGATTCTGTGTATAAGGTCTGTCATGGAATTATCTTTACTGCACAGAACTATGCTGTGTTGACTAGTAAGAGAAATAATAAACCAATTTGAGGTAAGAACAGAAAATGATGCAAGGAGGACTGGTTTGGCTCTTGCTATGTTGATGCAGCTTTTTCTTTCCAAGGCTGAAAGCCAAGGCTCACAGGGATTTGAAGCCTTAAATGCTGGTCTCATGGAGAGTGGAAAAGGAAGCAGTCCAAGAAATGCTGGTGAAAGCTGCCAAGTATGCAGTAGGGAAGGCCCATGGGCAGGAGTGCCTCGCTCTCCTAGCCAAAGATCTGGATTAGTTGCACTAAGGGGACTTTCCAACCATTACTTGTGAGCTTTGTAGAGCTAAGGGAAAACTTGAATGTTGTAAGACTCATCACACTGCCACTTGGTGCTTCAGAGCTGACACAGTCATGAAGGCAGTTGTCAATGCTTTGAATTCTGAAAGTCACAGCACTTGTTTCAGATCTCAGAAAGAGGCTAGCATTTACAGCCTGCCACATCCTTACATAATCAAAGCTTTATGTGGAGACTCCAGAAGAACAGAACTATGCAATACAGCTCATGCATCAAAAATTTACATTGTGAGTGAGGCAAGTGCTCTTAACCAGCTGGCATGTAAAAGCCTTGTACTACACAACTTACAGCTTCCTTGTACAGAAGTTCCATTTACATCTTTTATAGGAAGAATGTAATAAATTGGGTTTTCTGATACTGTGCTATTCTGGAATCACTAAAGATCATTCTGCATCTGCAAAACATTCAACAGAGTCTCAGATAAAATAAGTGAATCAGTCATAGAATGGTGGGGGTTGGAAGAGACTTCTGGAGGTCATCAAGTCCAACCTCCCTGCCAAAGCAGGATCACCTGGCCAAATCACACAGGAATACATCCAGACAGGTCTTGAAAGTCTCTAGAGAAGGGGACTCTACAACCTCTCTGGGCAGCCTGGTCCAGTGCTCCAGCACCCTATGGTAAAGAAATTTTCCTTATGTTGAGGTAGAACTGTGTTTCAGTTGGTATCCTTTGCCCCTTGCCCTATCAGAGGACACCATTGAAAAGAGACTGGCACCTTCTTGACCCCCATCCTTCAGATATTTATAAATATTAATAAAATCTCCTCTCATTCTTGTGTTTTCCCAACTAAACAGCCCCAGGTCTCTCAGCCTTGTCTTGGTAGGGCATGGAGGTTTTGGCAGTATTATTTCATTTTCACAGTAAGACAGTAGGAGATACCAAAGCCTGTAGTAACACAAAGCCTTGTGCAAACTCTTACTGCAAGCCCTGTGCAGGATCATAGCTCTAATAACCATGAGTAATAAGTTGCTCTCAGATCATTTTACTCAGCAGTCTGAAAGTGGCAACTGCTACCTAAATATAGATGAAAAAGTGACTCTGAAATATTTGGTATATTGGTTTCAGTCTTCCATGTGAAAATGAAAGCTGGACACTTCATGAGAAAAAGTCTTGAAGTCTGTCATGTATAAAAACCTTTGGATGTGAGTGTTTTGTGGTTGCAGCTGGATTGACACCCTGTCAGCATTTTCTGGCATTGTAGCAGATAACAATAAAGGTATCTTTAAGCTTGGAGTGTTGTGTCCTATTCTGAACAAACATGGAAATACTACTTAGAAAAAAGGGGTGTAAAGAGCAAACTTGTCTGGAGATTACATGCTGCTGGCTGAATAATGCATCCCACTGTCCCAACAAGTTTGCTGGTGACCTGAGCCTTACCAATATTTGTACCAGCGTTGTCCTGGATGAAAGAAACTCAAAACATTACGTTCAGAGGACTGCTAAAGTCTTGGGTCTCCTTTACCAGGAGCAAATGTCTGCTGTGTGTCCCAGTTTTAGCTGCTTGCCCTTAAGATAGCCACAAAGCAAATCACAAAGGAAAATGGATGGGGCTGTTTTGCTTTACATGTGCAGGCTATCAGTGCTGTTGTCCATGGTGATACTTAACAAACATCGAGTCATCTTCTATGCAGGAATAATGTAAGGCCATATAGTCACACTTCTGTATGCTTAAACCTCATCTAGGGAAGAAGGATATAACAGCGGCTGATAAATGCCATTTACACCTTCCCAAGCTGTTAAATGACTCTTATCCTTTTAATTGCTGCTGCTGTCTGTGAAAGGAGTGCTGTGGTGTGGGCAACAAGGTTCAGTGTCAGGAGATAGAGCCTGCAAGACACAGCTGGTCTGACTGATCTCTTCTTCCTTTGAAATAAGCTTGCTGCATCTGTAGGCTCTTTCTTGACAGCCCTCTGAACTGAATTTCAGCTGAATTGCTACAGGGCTGGCTAGGACATGAGAAAAATTGCTGCCCCATTTGACATTAATGTGAACCTGAGTATTTTACCTTGGGAAAGGTGTGCTTCCACATAGCTGAGAATAGCAGCCCCTCCTGCACCCGCATAGGCTGGGCTTATTTGTTGTAACATGCTTAAATGCTGGAGTGCTAGGACACTGTGGGCCAAGGGTATTGTAGAAGGTGAACCTGGAGTACTGTGTTCAACTCCCAGCACAAGAAGGACATGGACCTGCTGAAACAGGTCCAGAGCAGGACCATGACAATGATCAGAGAGCTGGAGCACCTCTCCTGTGAGAACAGGCTGTGAGAGTTTGGGGCTGTTCAGCCTGGTTAAGAGAAGGCTCTGGGGAGACCTTATATTTCAGTATCTGAAGAGTAGAGGAAGGCTGGGGAACACTGTTTAGGAGTGTTTGTAGCAATAGGATGAGGGGCAATAGTTTGAAACTACAGCAGGGTAGATTTAGGTTGGACAGAAGAAGGAAGCTCTTTTCAGTGAGAATGGTGAAATAGGGGAAGAGGTTGCCCTGAGATGTGGTTGAGATCTCAGCCCTGGAGACATTCAACTTCAGACTTGATGGGGCCCTGAGCAACCTGATCCAGTTGGAGATGTTCCTTCTCACTGCAGGGTGGTTGGACAAGATGACCTTCAAGGTTCCCTTCCAACATGATGTGTTCTGTGATTCTGTAACTCAAAGTGGAGGCCCATCTTACACATTTTAGTGTTATTTAGACAGATTTTTTTCTGTTCATTTATGAATCCCATATATTTCTTGCTGATGTGATTCCAGTGTGTATCTACAAACAAAAGCATGCCAGTTGTTATGGAAGAAAATCATGTTCTATCAGTGCAGGGATGGACTTGATTGACATCTGGAACTTTCATTGAAGCCTCTTAGGTGGAAATTTCTGCCCAAGTGCTGGCAAGAACACTTCTGTCTAAAATACAGATTTCATTTGAAGTTGCTTACTTCAGTGTTTCTGTTTTGAATTTTTTTTCCTATGGTCTAGGCCAGAAAAGAAATTAACACAGATTATTTCTACAATTTCCTCACAGTGAAATTTGCCTCTGTCATACTGCCTGGGTAGAGATGCATCTGGCTAGCTTGGTGTTCCAGTGGTGCATTACATCAGTGCTACTGTCAGGCTCTGTTGTCTGTAGAAATCTGCAGTCATGGTTTTTGATTAATAACTTCATGGAAGAAAATACTTCTTTGGTACTCCACTTCTGTCCCTCAGGTTTAACAAAGCTAAGTACCAGGTCCTGCACTTAGGTCACAACAACCCTATGCAATGCTACAGGCTTGGGGCAGAGTGTCTGGAAAGCTGCCCAGCAGGAAAGAACCTGGGGGTGCTAGATGACAGCTGGCTGAATGTGAGCCAGCAGTGTGCTCCGGTGGCCAAGAAAGCCACCAGCATCCTGGCTTGGCCTGTATTCAGAACTGGTGAGGCTGTACCTCAAATATTGGGTTCAGTTTTGGGCCCTTTGCTACAAGAAAGACATTGAGGTGCTGGAGCGTGTCCAGAGAAGGGCAACAAAGCTGGAGAATGGGTCTGTTGAGGAGGAGCAGCTGAGGGTACTGGGGTTGTTTAGTCTGGAGAAGAGGAGGCTGAGGGGAGACCTCATTGCTCTTTACAATAACCTAAAAGGAAGCTGGAATGAGGTTGGGAGTCAGTTTCTTCTCCCCAGTATCAGCTGACAGAATGAGAGGGAGGTTTAGGTTGGATATTAGGTAAAATCTCTTTATGGAAGGAAATTGGAACAGGCTGCCCAGCAAGGTGGTGGAGTCACTGTCCCTGGAAGTGTTGAAGAAACGTGGATCTGGGCCTTTGGGGCATGTTTTAATGGCCATGGTTGTCTTAAGTCGATGGCTGGACTTGCTGTTGAAGGTCTTGTCCAAATGAAACAATTCTGTGATTCTTTACTTTCCACACTATATTAGTGCAACAAAATGCAGTTTGAATTTTATCACTCAGCTCTATTGAATGCTATTGCTGCCTAACTTTCTAAAACCACTGCCTTTTTAATATGGTATTTTCAACTCATTTAGATGGTCATAGTAGAGAAGAGATTGTTTGAGTCCTTTATTACAAAGATCAAAAGTCATGGTTACCATTTACATACACCATTTACAAATTATTCACAAAGGGAGTAACAGATATGCAGGAACTGACAGCTTCCTTCAGCATAAATTGGGGGTGGGTCAGTGCAGTTGTTTCCCTGCTTCATTTACTGGAAGGAAAGATATGGAGTTTGTTGTCTGGACGTTAAACACTGATAGAGTGTTTATGTAGCACCTTTAGTCATAACCATGCAAAGGCTTACATGCTGACCTTCATTTGCAAGGGTGCAGTGCAGGTAGTATCATGGCACTGGGATCTGCACTCTTCACACTGCAGAGTGTTTGTTGGTCAGAAATACTGTTGCTCTTGGTGTGACACAGTGGCCACCCTTGAAAAAGTGGTTTTCTAGGATTTCACTGGTTTGAGCACTGTGTCATCAAAACAGAAATGGGGAGATCAGTATCAGCACTGGAAGAAAGAAATGAAGCATGGCTGGTGTATCTTTCTAGAACACTCTATGATCTTAAGATAGAGATTAACGATGTTGTTGGATGACTCTGATACCACATCTGATTTATTGTTTTTCCTTCATTCAGGTTAGCACACTTTATACCATTTCCTAAAGCTATTTCAGAGAAAATGAACAACAAAGAATCCTGGTTTGAGGGGTTTGGTAAATTAGCAAATTTCACAGAATATCTTACAGCACTTAACAAAAGGGACAATGAGTTTCCAAATTCCTTGGTATGAAAGCACAATATCAACAGTGCAGTAGCTGCCACTTATCTAAACCTACTAATACCCATAATTTGCACTTTTTGCTGTCCACTGGGGTGACATGTACAACAAAATGCTCGAGGGAGCACACTGGTTTAGGAGCAAACACAAAGGTAGATACAGAAATCACTGACCCCATGTTGCATCCAAATTCTAAGCGATAAAGCAAAGCACTTCACAAAAGTTGTCAGGTGAAACCATTGAGTGGGGATAATCCAAATACTTACGACAGTATTATGATGATCTGACTTTCTACCCATCTATCAATACTCTTTACCATAAACTTTTCAGTACTTTCAGGGTGACAGAGAAAGAAAGCTGCAGATGCCAGGGTAAACGTAAAATACGATAAGAGGCAAAGATGTTAGTGGCACCACCTGTATATACAACAAAGTTGTTGAAACCTTATGGAACAAAGCAGTGTTACAGGATGCCTTTGTTAAGGCTTCTTGCTGGTTTGAAAAGGTAGCATTTTCCTCAGGGAAAGTCCAGCAGTATTGGTTTTACCTCTGTTCAGTGGAAGGTCTCTTTGTTGATCCACATAAGACTGCGTGTTTCATTTGGTTTGCATTCATACTCGATGCTGCCAAAACTGTTTCCCCACTGGCAGTGATCTCGTTTGTGGTAGTTGTAGAATTTGACTTGCCAGACCGTTTCAAAAACACCAATGTCATTGAACTGTAAGGAAGAGGGATATGAGTGTTAGTGAATGGATTCTTTTGTTTGTTTCTCTGTCTTAAAGAGAAACTGCAAAACGTGAAACAGCTGATACAAGGGTCAAAGTAGCTGTAAAGCCTGCTCTGGCAGCATTTAGTGCTCAGATATACATGAAATGTGAAGGATTGGGTACTCCATCTTCTGTCCTCTTGCACTGAGAAAGACAAGGGAATAAAAATGTTGAAGTTCCCATATGGATAATGTTACCAAAAGCGAGAATCAGGCTATAATCATTCTTAAGATGACACAGCAGTAGTTGACCCAGTGATCTCAAAATGTCTTACACATACTGGAGATCATGTAGCCAGTGACCTGCAGAGATACTGGCCATCACTTCACCTTTATACCTACACCTAGAGGCTGCAGTTAAGATTGGGAAAATTCCTTCTTCTGTGGAATCTGAAATCTCTAACATTCCTCTATTTCATAGCCTTGTTTGCAATGTCTTGACTGAGATGTGCTACTACTAGACCACATACTCCTTCCTGGGGAACCTGTTCTGTGTCTTAGGTGAAGCTTAAACAAAAGGTGTCCTTTGTGCATTTCTGTAGTCACTGGTTGTACTGTGATAGTGCAGCTTTTCAGACTCGGCTGTAACGGAAGCTAGGTGTGTCTAATACAAGTGTTTAATACAATGAAGGAGTAGAGAGACGTTGGCTGAGCTGTCTGGTTGTGCTTTTAACTTTGAAGTGAACAAGGCTGTGGCTGTAGTAAGTTCTGTAGACTGCTGTACTGTGTCCAGATCTGGTACCCCCAACAGAAGAAGTACATCTGTGTGTTGGAAGGGGTCCAGAGGAGGGCCAAGAAGATGATCAGAGGGCTGGAGCATTTCCCTGTGGGGACAAGCTGCAAGAGTTTGGGCTGTTCAGCCTGGAGAAGAGAAGACTCTGGGGAGACCTTATAGTATCCTTCCAATACCTGAAAGGGAGGGCTCTGGGGAGGGCTTTTAGTGATAGGGTGAGGGGCAATGGATTGGAGCTGGAAGAGGAGATATTTAGAGATTTAGAAATTCTTTACAGTGAGGGAACCCTGGAAGAGGTTGCCCAGGGAGGTTGTGGATGCCCCCTCCCTTGAGGTGTTCAAAGCCAGGTTGGACAGGGAGAAACCTGGTCTAGTGGGAGCTATCCCTGCCCATGGCAGGGAGGTTGGAACTAGATTATCTTTAAGTTCCCTTCCAACCCAAACCATTTTATGATTCCATAAAAGTCTCCTTCTTATAAGCCACTGCTGGACACCCTTAAAACATCAGAAAAACCTTGTGAGTAAAGCTTTCAAGGGTAGGTTATGATTTCAGTTGTAGTGATGATGTAAAATTCAAGTTCCTGTGCTTTAAGACCTTGTAGAGACTCTGAAGTGTGGATGTGAAGCCTGTATGTATTTCTGTTGGCCCCAGTATTGTGGCTTGTTGCTTGTGTTATGTTATTAGAAGATACTAGATCATGGATTCAGCACTACTGATCAGCACTGGTTTTGATTTTTTTTTTTTCCTTTTAAATATTTCCATCACTCACTTCAATGACAGCTTCTTCACTTGACTGTTTTCCATTCCCATCATGTGCCTGGGAGCTGACCTTTGCTCATCTGCTTATTACAATCACACTTGCAAAGGCAGTGTGAAATCCTTTTTACCACAGTGGCTCTTCCTCAGCTGCAAGCAGAGCCTTCTGTACTCAGTTTTCTCAGAAGGACCTGAATTTGTTGTTGGGTTTTTTTGGGTTTGGTTTTTTTGTTTTGTTTTTTTTTTGATTCAAGATGTGGCATTTAAGCTGCTGCTGCCTAATGGCCATTGCTTCAAACCTTCCCCCAACTTGCTGTGGTAGCTTAAATTGAGCCTTGACAACAGCCGGAGTGGAAGGTTTTTATTTGGCTCCAGTTCCAAGTGTTACCTTCAAGGTGCAGCTGGACTATTTCTGCTACTTCCTTTAACAAAGATAGACTCAGCTGTACAGGCTATTTCATCTCTCCCAGCAACAAAAACCTTAATTAAGGATTTTGGGTTTTATTAATCATCTTTGGTAGTAATCCAGATATACTCATCATGCAAGATAGTAAAGGTTGAGCAGATTGGATATGACTGTGCCCAATCCACAGTGAAAAATAGTCAGAGAGGAGCATCAGCCATCTGCAGTGTGGAAACTGAGGAAGAAAAGGTATTTCTAATAGCTTTTGTAGGCGGCTGTATGGTACAGGATCAGCGTTTCGTTTCAGGAAAGCTCTGAATTTCAAGAAGATAGAGGAAGAAAACAAGTTCCTCCAATGACCTAGTTTGCTGAGCTACCCTGAGTAGTTTGACTGCTGTGTATTTCCAGGAGAAGGAAAGAATTAATTACAGAGCTTTTCCACTACCATGTGCTTTCCCCTCTCAGCCCTGTACTTAGCAGATGTAGCAGCTCTGTGGCATAATGAGCATACAGAATTCTCAGAGCTCCCCTGAATTCCCACAGCTCCTACAGCTGAATCTTTGCTCATCCACGGGGCCTGTATGGTGCCTTCCACAGGGAGGAACGATAGTCCTGTTCTTTGTAGGTCAGGCACAGAAGGCTGTTATTGTCATCCAGTGTGTGACCTGCCCTGGGTCATCCTGCTTTGGCAGGGGGGTCAGACTCAATGATCGCTAGAGGTCCCTTCCAACCCTTACCATTCTATGATCACTCTTGAATTTGCATGCTAGGATGACTTGCTGGCTATTTATTACTGGGAACAGAGATCTCACATCTTTGTTCAATCTTAGTTTAGTCTGACAGAAGACTGAAATGAGACCCCAGAAGAGGTTTCTAATTCAGTTTACACCATTTGCTGGCGAGTTTAGCGGTTTCTGGATAATGCACATAATTGAGCATTCAGGTAATGCAAATGCATCCTCAGGTTCTGCAATTCAAAAACAGGGTTGTTGTTGGAGATGTATAAACTGTGTCTGTCACAGGCCAGATGTTTACTAACCACTTAAAGTAGGAGCTCAAAGAATTATTTGTTGAAATTTAAAAGCAGATGTGAAATCAGTTCCTATGGAGCTTTATGGACCTTCTATCTTGCAGGCACTGACGGGCAGTATCAGACCAGTTTTGAATGGGTCTGTTTCTAATGTGAGTTCAGATTTTATGCCTTCAATAGAGATAAGGATGCTGTAGGATGCATCAGGATCCTGCCTGTTCTAGAAAAGGAAATGGGGGCAGAAAGTCCTCATAGTTGAAGGAAATAGGAAAATTTAAAGCTGTATGCATTAAATCCAGCTTTGAGAATTCAGGAAGTAGGTATTAGAAGCAGTTTTCAGATGAGGATATCTGAGGCTGGTTCCCTAAATCTGTTATGGCTCTGTTTAGCTAAGCAGCTAAATGATGAGTTAAACGTAAATCCCTGCTGAGTTGCCTATGTTTAATACCTGAAAGTATCAACTGTGGACACCTAAGTCTGTACTGAAGAACCTATCTATCAAGATCAGATCCTAAAAAGGGCTAAGGACCTGCTTAATGCTAGAAAATCCTATTAGCTTCATGACTGATATCCCAGGATTTCATTTGTAAAAGCAACAAATATTGTGGCTACTCAATTCTGATGCTGCAACAAACCTTCCCAGAGCTTGTATCTGAAAATCAAACCCTCCTTACTTTTCATGGAATTGCTTCATTTGTGCTTTGCATTGGTTTTCTCCATCAGAAAAGTTAAACTTGCAGTTTTTCAGAGTTCACAGCAGTGCTGCACTTATGGGCAAAAGTGGCAATCAAAAGAGGAGTGTATTAGTCAAAGATGGGGGTTTTTGAGTGCTGCACTTCCTGGTACGAAAGCATCATTAAATGTAACTGCAATACTCAGCAGTGGCATCCAGCAGCCCTATTCTGCTCATTGGAAAGTTACACTGGGTGTTTGGTTTGCTTGGGCACTGAAGGGAGATGACTGTGTATGAAAGTCATAAATGTGCACAAATACTTCAGGCAGTATTACTATCTTAAGAGTAGAAAGTGGTACCTGGGATGTGGGTCTCCAAAATTAAGTTACATGTGCTGTAACTATTAAAAACTCCAAATGCAGATGTTGCAGTTCTTACTTAGGAGATGATTATCATGCTTAAAGATGACTCAAAAAAAGAGTGAAGATAAAGATGAAGGTGAAATCTTGTAAGCATTTAACAAATGCAGTGAGAAAAAGCTGAAATCTGGTGGTCCTGTCAAGGTGCTAAACTTGTATAAATTGGATCAGACCCCTAAAAGAGATGAAGATGGCTTACTGTCCCATTTGTTTGTACAGAAGTTATAGAATAAACAGCAGGAACCACTCACAACTGGAATCAGGAAGGGGGAGGGAAACTCCAAACAACCAAACCAAAGTCAGAACAAAACAAACCTCCTTCTGCACCCCACCCAAAGAGCACTATGGAAATCTGGCTGCTGCTCTTCCTGTGTTCTGTCAGCCCTGCTGCCTTACAGGCTGGAGCTTTTGTCATGTCTCTCAGGGGCATGGTATATACCAGTTCTGGTCCTTGGACCTCCTCTGAAGGGTTGGGGTCAGGAGCCACCTGAATAAGACCTTAAGTTTGTGAATGCAGGGACAATGTGCTAAAGGAAGCCAATGGGGAAAGAAAGGGACAAGACAGTCTTGAAGGGAAGGATGTGTGTTCTCCTGTATGCTTTCAGCCTCTGGCAGGCCCTGAGGTATCCTGCAGATGACAAGTCGAAGGGAAGAGTAGTCACCCTCTGTGCTTGCGGAATGCTCCTGCTTGGCAACTAGGGCTTGTGTTTTCCAGCTATGCTCTGGCCAGCAGTCTTACTGACACAAAACAAAGAGGAGGGCAGCAGCTGTGATCAGACTTTGACCTGAAATATTTTACCTCCACAATTCCCTCTGGGAGTCAACACCCTTCTGCCTTCCCTTGTCTTCTTATGCCAGGGTAAGAGGACCACATACCTGCATGTTCACCTGGATGGGCTGTCTCTCCCCACTCTTGGTATGGGGCACCCCTTCTGTGTCGTAGATGCCTGTGTAAGAGACCACCTGTGCATCTCTTGATTTCTCTTCCAGTGGAACAGTGACACCCCCGATGCCCATTGTCCTGCAAAGAGATGGGATGCAGCCTTTCAGCAGCAGGTCCCCTTCCCTGGAAGCTTAGAGCCAGCATGTGGGCTGGCCACCTCTGTGCTGGGAGATGCTTCCACGATTTTAGGAGTCCTGTGGGTGCTGCTGACTCACTGAGGCTCCTGAAAAATGTCAGGGCTCTGCAGTCACCCAGGGTAGAAAGGAAAGGCAGGAGCCCTGTGATCTCAAATAGCTAGGGAGAGGTTAGTGGAATCTCTTCTCCTAGGCTACCCTTCCACCCAGAGCAGATTCTCCATCTGCTTCCTCCCTGATGCCACTCTGCTTTGCCATGCTGCGACGAGGCTTGGCCCTGGTGCCTTCTGAACACGGCCTCTTCCCTCTGCCTCCAGCACGAACCGCAGGGAAGGAAGGAAGGAGAAAAAGGGCTGGGTATAAAGGGCTCCGGGAGAAGAGGGGGAGGGAGAGGGAAGGAAGTGACTCCCAAACGCGGTCTCTCTCCCGAGCCAGCTGAGCAAAGCACTGGGAACAGCTGGCCAGGGACCCAGAAACGGGGCCACCAAAGCAAAAGGGCGGGGAGAGCGAGAAATCACGGAAAGGCCGTGCTGTCAGCCTGCCAGGAAAAAATATTAAACCTCTAAAAATAAAGCAGCGGGGAAGGGAGGGCCGGGGAAGCCGCGCCGAGCGGGGAGGCTGCACTTACGTGGCCTGGACGGTGCCGGGCCGGAGGGACACCTCGATCTTGTACTTGGCCCCGGTCAGCAGCTTGATGGTGCGGTTCTGGCCGAAGCGCTGCCCGTCCACCTTGAAATAGACCGCCCCGTCGTTGGGCTGGATCTTGAGGGAGACGCTGATTTTCACGAGGCCGGGGATGTCGCCCATCGCTTGTTGCCGGGGAGGGGCTGCGGGCTCTATGCTCGTCTCGCCCCCTCCGCGGATAGGCGGCTGAGCCGGGAAAGGAGAGCGAGACTGCGAGGGAGAGGAAGAGGAGGAGGGAGGAGGAAGAGGAGGGGCTGCGGGATCCTAGCCAGTCCAGCCCTGCCCAAAAGCAGCGGATGACAGATTTGGGGTTTTTCCCTCCCAGTAATCGCGGTGCAGTATCTGGGCGGCAGATGCCCACCCACCACCCTCCCCCTCACACTCAGTCTCTCGGGCTGGGGGACATTTGTGCAGCTGCTCAGATTGCAGCCGGGTTCCGGGCAATTAATCCGGCTCCGATTACTGCAGCCTTAATCCCGCCATTCGGTGCCGCCGGCGGTCAGCACCGCGGACAGAGGCGCGGGTTCCTCCGCGCCCCGCAGGGCTCCTCCGGCGGCGGACAGCGCCTCGAGGGGCACTCCCCCTCCGGCGCTGCCTGCGAGCCCCTCACTGCGGCCAGCCGGCTCCCCGTGCTCCCTGCGAGCCCCTCACTGCGGCCAGCCGGCTCCCCGTGCTCCCTGCGAGCCCCTCACTGCGGCCAGCCGGCTCCCCGTGCTCCCTGCGAGCCCCTCACTGCGGCCAGCCGGCTCCCCGTGCTCCCTGCGGGCCCCTCACTGCGGCCAGCTGGCTCCTGCTGTGTGCATCTAATCAAGTAGCATGTTGCAGGAGCAATTCATCCTACAGTGGAAGCCAACACCTGATCATTAATCACACTCTGAACTTCACTGATTTGTTGCAAAGATCTTTGCTGACTTTAAAAATCCTCAGAAGCAGTCTACCAAAATCTAGGTGAAATGAATCCCACTGAGCATTGTCGAGGTCAGCAATGAATGCTCTTGAGAACATCTTGGAAGTAATGAGAGAATGAAGTGTTGTGTACAGGTTTTAAAATGAGGCAGCAGCTGCGATATGGATGTAGGTATGGATCCACAAGAGAAGGTCACATGTGCCTTTCTCCCTATCTTTTTTGCTTGTTGTAGAATTCTCATCTTTTTGTTGTACTCTGCTGAAACTGCTGCTCTTTGTGGCTTGATGAAAGTTTTGCTTGCAGCAGTTCCCACTTCTCCAATTTGAAATGCAGCTCTGTGGGAAATCACCAAGGCTTGACACGTGGGGAATCCGACAGCATCACTCAGAGTGGTGTGTGGAGAATAATGGCCATTGCCAGGGGTCAGTTTTACTCGCCTCATGGACCAGACATATCATGTTGTAGTAAATTGTGTGTGGCTGAAGACATTGATTGCAATTAACTTCCCAAGCACACCAGAGGTCAGATCTATAATGAGGTTTTTTTCCTTTATTACTTCTGCCTGAATGATCGTCTTTCTCTGGACACAGCTCAGGCTGTGACTTTATTCCAGACCACAATGATAAACATTGGGAATGTGAGGGAGAACTGAAAGCATCATATTATGGATTATGCATGCACAGGCTGACTGTTTTGCCATGTGGAAGTGAAATACAGTAAGAGAAAAAGCTTTATGAAGAAGGGATTTTAAAAGTAGGCATTGCCTTTGTTTTTATCCATCTGATGGCTTTCTATGCTTTAGAACATTTGTTTATAGAATCCTACCAGATGCTCTTTATCAAGTGGAGATCAAGGAGAGAGGTTGCCTGTGCTAAGTCTTTCTGGCATTAGTTTTGATGCTGCCCACATTAATGATCCTGACCAGCTGCACCTGGGGCCTGTACCCACACTTCTGCCCCTCAGACCTGTTTCATCTCAGCCCTGGGCCACCAGTCCCTTCCTGAGTTATGCTCATGTACTAATCCCACTGCATAGCTCCACAATAAATATGTAAAACATTCCTTCAGGTCAGAACAAGATGGGTCATTTATGATGGCCAACCCACCAAGGTGACATAGACAATACCTGTAGTAGTCTTTTCATGCTTGGCCCTTTTTGATTCCTTTCTTAACACTGTGCTAAACTGGGAAATGTTCCACTTTGGGGTTTCTTTTTGAGAAGTGGATGCAAAGCCACAGTATCTCCTACACTAAAAATAGCTCTATGTGTGATTCCATGTGAAGTGAATTGTGCTGAGACTTGCACCTGCCAGCTCTGGATTTAATACTGGATTTAATAATTCCTTCCAGACCTCTGTGTTCAGAAGTGAGAAAAGCTTTTACTGCATTTAAAGTTGGACTTCATCACCCTTATAAACCACTTGGGTATATGCTTCTTCCCAAGCAGACAATCATTTTGATTTAGATTCCCTTGGAAATGCAGCTTGATTTGCCAGGAAGATGCATATCTATGGAGAGCTCCCATGCTCTGCCACAGATGGAGTGGGCTTATGGCCTTTGCAATGTAGCAAACGTGTTTGAGGAACAGCTATGTGAGGGCTAGTAGAGCGAGCAGTGAAGCTGATGTAACAAGCTGAAAACCACATATCTTCCTTGCAGCTGACACCTTTATTTGCAAAGATGTGCTTCCAATTTGTACATCCATCTCTCAGGTAGTTCTCTTGCTCAGATAAATGTGGTTCATAATCATGTATATGGTTTTTAATGCCTGCAGGAGTGGGCCCTGAAGTAGAAGGAAAACCTCCAAATTTTCTGGAGAGAAGCAGTAGCAAGATCTCCTGCACATGATCAGATCACTCACCGGTAAACTGGCTTAAGATGTTCATCTCTGTGGCAGATGGTGCAGTGGTGGTAAATGTTGCCAATCCAGCATCATGCAGCTTTACCTGCTTCAGAGAGAAATGGGCAGAACAGGGTAAGTTCCAGGAGGTTTCTGCAATGCAGTTACTTTCTCCTGCCAGACAAAGTTCTGTCCTCCCCTGTGTGGAGGGCAATGACCACATCATCGTTTAGGTTGGAAAAGACCTTTAAGATTATCAAGTCCAACCACTAACCCAGCACTGCCAAGTCCACTCCTAAACCATATCCCTCAGCACCACATTTACACAGCTTTTAAACCTCTCCAGGGATAGGGACTCCACCACTCCCCTGGGCAGCCTGGTCCAGGGCTTTACAACCCTTCCGGGGAAGAAATTGTCCCTGATGTCCAATCTAAACCTCCCCTGGCACAGCTTGAGGCTGTTTCCTCTACCTCTTCCTCTCTCTTATGCCTGCTACTGCTTTTTAGGAATGGCTGCACAAGGAAGACATGAATCAGCAATCCAGCCTGTCCTTCACACCTGCCATGGCCACTGTATGGTTAAGCACCATTTTGCTTCCTATGAATGCTTTAGCTGAACAGTACATTTCTGCCTGGGGTAGATGAAGTGCTGATTTCTCTCTGGTGAGGTGTGACAAATGAAACCAAACCTCAGTGTTAAAAGGATTGTTCCAGACATGTGGGGTGTAAGGGCAAAAGGAGCAGCTGGGCTTTGAAGATGAAATAGAAATAATATAGAGCAAAGAAGTGCTATAGAATTAGTTGCTTCCACCTAATATTGGATAGAGGTGATTTGATACTTTGACACCAAGTTGCTTAAATAGCTAATGGTAATTTCTGGAGTCATTGGCTTGGTGCCACTGTGTCTAGAATTGCATTTCCCACCCTCAAGGGTAAATGAGAAACTGAGCTTTTGTGAAATCATGGAGTCAGCATGCTTTTCTGTTCACAGTAAACCACTTTTTAGTGTAAGGTCATACAGATGTTCTATTGGAGAGGATCTCTCCCTGGACATTACATATCATAAATTTATTGTGTAGAGCCCTGTCATCCTGACTCAGCACAAACACTGAATCAGCAGGAGCAGGTGAGCAGGAAAACCTGTGGAAAAGGCTGCCTGCAGGGAGGAAAATACTGGCAGATTCTTTTGTCTTTGTTCTCCACAAGCCCATCCAGCTGGGGAAGGGGGTTCTTTTTTCTCAGGTCTGAGGGGCAGCAGATGAGATAGAAGGAAGAGATAACTGTGAGCCAGGTCTTGGTCTGTAATGCTCACTTTGTGCTCTGGAGCATTATGGCTCCAAGGCAACTAACAAAGGAATAGTTTGACTTCCATCCATGCAGTGAAAGCTATTTAATTTGAGCTGACATTGTCTATGGCCTGTATTTTTGGGTTATCAAACCAAGGCGGGGGGGGAAGTGTACTTTTCCCTTATAGGAAAGATGGAACCATTGGAATGAAAGGGTAGAGAAAGGAATTATTCACCTTCTTAAAGCAAAAGCAATTACAAACAAAAAAGAAAGGTTTTATACAGAGGGGATCTTGCAAGCTTGTGAGTCCACCAAGCATCATTCAAAAGGAAGTGAAGGGAGCCTTCACAGACATATAACTCAGAAATTCAGTTAGATCACCTTAGCTCTGGAATGCATCCTCAGTTCACTCCAGGCCCTGGAAGTGGTAAGCAGATTCATTACTGTAAATATAACACAGCCTTTTGATCCTTTTTTAGTGGTAAGTTTTTACTTTTAGCTCAATTTCCAATAAGCATAAAGCTTTTGTTAGCTGTGTGGAAGTTTCTGTCTCTCTAGTAATTGTAGAATCTTTTGGCTGATGTCAAGTACACTTAACAGCCAGAGAATTGGAAAGCTTCTGTTGAATCTTTGATATGCAAACTACCTAAATGGATGATTGGCTTGGTCAGCAGCTAGGGCCTTTCATAGCAATCAGACTCTCATAATAGCATCACAGTATGGTAGGAGCTGGAAGTGACTGAATCCAACCCACCTCCCAGGGCAGGTTCACAGTCATGGTTTACGTGAGCAAAGAAGCAATGTACTGAGACATTGTAGGTTGTATCAGCAAAACCCAAACAGACTAATAGTGTACCCACAAAGGTCATCTTTTTCAACCACCCTGCAGTGAGCTGGGACACCTCCAACTAGATCACGTTGCTCAGGACCACATAAAGTTTGGCCTTGAATGTGAATGTCTCCAGGGATGGGGCCTCAACCATGTCTCTGGGCAAGATGTTCCAGTAGTTCACCATCCTCATTGTGAGGAACTTCTAATGTCCAACCTAAGTCTACCCTCTTTCAAGTTAATCTATTTTGTCTCATCCTATCACTACAAGTCCTTGTAAAAATTCCTTTCCCCAGCTTTCTTGTAGACTCCCTTCAGGTACTGGAAGGCTGCTATAGGGCTTCCCCAAGCATTCTCTTCTCCAGGCTGAGCAGCTTGAACTCTTGCAGCCTGTCCCCACAGTGGAGGTGCTTCTGCCCTCTGATCATCTTTGTGGCACTCCTGTGAACCTCTTTTTCTGGGGGCCCCAGAGCTGAACACAGTGCTCCAGGTGAGGTCTCACAAGAGCAGAGCAGCAGAATCACCTCTCTCAATCTGCTGACCACACTTCTGATGTAGCCTGGACTCTGCCCTTGCCTGCATGGGCTCAGCGGTAGCAATGGCCTTGTGCACAGGGGAACACTTTGCTCTTGGCAATGCAGCAGCCTCCATATTGCCTCTGATACACCACCACCCTTCCTTCTCTATGGAGAAGAAGCATTGCTACTGTGGTATATACCAACTTTGGAAAAAAATCCTGGTTTTGCCTTATCTTTCAGCAAATACAGCCAAATGAGCTCTGCAGCAAGGGAAGGGTGCTCACAGAAACTGGCATTCTGCAGTGCTTTGTGTAATGTACTGCCCTAAGCCATTTATGCCTGTTGGACAGCAAAACGCTTTGGGAGCCCGCAGCCCATCTCCCAAACCTGACCAAGTCTGGTAAACAGATTTCTTGTGTCAGCAGAGGGCGCATGGTCATTAACCAGCGCAATGCCAGACCTCAAGTGCTCACCTCACCCACTGCCAGTGAGACGTCAAAGATAGGTGACAGAAGCAGTGAGTTGGATGCCTGGCTTGAGATCCTTTTGGCAGGCATCAAGCAGCAACATGTTCCACCACCCTGTTTGTTGCTGTGCCAGAGTTCATATGTTTGCAGATCATAGAGCCGTAGAATAGTTTGGGTTGGACAAACCTGAAAGATAATCTAGTTCCACCTCCCTGTCATGGTCAGGGACACCTTCCACTAGCCCAGGTTGCTCAAGGCCTCGTCCAGCCTGGCCTTAAACGCCTCCAGGGAGGGGGCATCCACAGCCTCCATAGGCAACCTGTTCAAGTGTCTCACCACCCTCACTGTAAAGAATTTCTTCCTAATCTCCAGTCTAAATCTACTCTCCTCCAGCTTCAATACATTCACCCTCATCCTATCACTGCAAACCCTTGTAAGAAGTACCACCCTCAGCTTTCTTGTAGTCCCCCTTCAGGTACTAGAAGGCTTCTATAAGGTCTCTCCAGAGCCTTTTCTCCTCCAGGCTGAACAATTCCAACTCCCTCAGCCTGTCCCCATATGGGACATGCTCCAGTCCTCTGATCATCTTTGTGGCCCTCCTGCAGACCCACTCCAACAGTTTGATGTCCTTCTTGTGCTGGGGACCCCAGAACTGAGTGCAGTACTCCAAGTGGTGTCTCACCAGAGCAAGGTAGAGGGGGAGAATCACATCACTCATCCTGCTGGTCACAGATTCCCAGGGATTGAGCCCTGGAATACTTATTTAATTTCACAGGACCGTGTCATCAGAGCTGTCTGTGTTTGACACGGCAGAGCATTTTTTCAGGCTGCTACTTGTTCTCTCAGAGGCAAACTATAAATACATGCATGCTTCTGCATTTCCCTATCACTGTGTAAGAGGAAATAGGCTTGTTTTCATGTGATTAGCAGTCAGAGGAACTTGTGTGAGTGACACAGCTGTACTGTAGAAACACCCGCAGCCAGACCTTGCTGCCAGAGGAAGTTTGCTGCCAGTGCTGGTAGACCTGAGAGCAGGATTGCCTGAGGCATGGAGCGAGAGCCGAGGCGCATAAGGGAAGGCTACCTGGTTAAGAAGGTAAGTGGGCAGTCAGGGCCTCAAGTGGAGGAGGTAACTAACTCCAAGCAGGCTGGGGAGGTGTAGGGAAACATGCTCTGCTTTTAACTATTAAAAAAGGATATTTCTTTATTTTTTCAAAAAGAAAAGACAAAAGAGCAGAATTCCTTTAGCAGTAAACCAGCGTGGTGTTAATGATTATAGAGGCACTTACTAGCAGTTGTATCTTGCCAGAGTGCTACATGAGGCATTTTGCACCTATCTCAGATGTGTCTTGGGATCAAAACTTTTTATTAAGCAAACTAACAAACCCTTAGTGGAACCTTGGCAAAGGTGCTGGTTGTCAGCCATCTGAACGTGAGCCAGTGTGTGTCTGCAGCATCCTGGCCTGTATAAGGGATAATGTGGCCATCAGGAGTAGGAAAGTGATTGTCCCTCTGTACTTGGCTGATTATGTCCCTGTACTTGGCCCTGGTGAGGCTGCACCTTGAATACTGTGTTCTGGTTTGGGTCCCTTGCTACAAGGAAGACATTGAGGTGCTGGACCATGTCCAGAGAAGGGCAGCAAAGCTGGTGAAGGGTCTGGGGAAGAGGTTTTGTGAGGAGCAGCTGAGGGAAGTGGAGTTTTTTGGTCTGGAGAAGAGGAGGTTGAGGGGAGATACCATTGCTCTCTACACCTCCCTGAAAGAAGGTTGGAATGAGGTGGGGGTTGGTCTCTTTTTCCTTGTATCAGGTGACAGAATGAGAGGAAATGACCTGAAACTCTGCCAGGGGAGGTTTAGGTTGGATATTAGGAAAAATTCATGTACTGAATAAGATAAAGCATCTACTGAATTCTGGTAAGGCACCAGAACAGGCTTCCAAGGGGGGGGGGGGGGGGGGGGGGTGTGTGGAGTCACTGTCCCTAGGGATGTTCAAGCAACCTGTGGTCACAGCATTTTGGGATGTGGTTTCATGGCCATTGTGGTGTTAGCTTGATGGTCAGTCCCAAGCAGCTTAGAGGTCTTTTCCAACCAAAACAATTCTATGATAAATTAATCACTGCAGTGATACTGTCATGAAGGAGGGGAGAGACAAATTCCTACTGTGCAGACTGCAGAACTCTGGGCTGATGTATAGAGTACAGGGAATGATGATTTGTGTTCCTCTGATGGGGCAATGGCTGGGAGTTTAGATACTGAGACCATCCCAGCCTGTGCCTGGCTGGATATGCCAGGGAGGAGATGCATACAGATGTGCCGGTGTGAGTCTCTCACCTTCCTGTGGATGCTGGGTTGCCAAACAGTCTGTGTGCTGAAGCTGCTGCTGGGTATTGCTGCAACAGCAGCAGAGAAGTTGCAACTGTGCCAGTTTCCTAGAACAGTCTCGAACGTGGCTCTGCTTTTCACAGATGTGACCTCATGCTAGTGCTGGGGAAAAGCAGTATGATAGAGTAAGGGCCAGAGGGCAAAAGAAGCAGAAGTTATTCATCAGGTGAGTACTAGGTATTTGATACATCAGTCAGGCTGCTGGCATTTCCACAACCAGAGATTCCAGCAAGGACATTAATTAACTTCACTTGCTAATTATGTACTCTCCTTCTTTCCTTTATGCCTATAAAATGAAACCAAAGGTTATTACAACACAAATTTCAAAAGAAAATTGCAGTCAGCCCACGTGTGGTACCCAGATGAGACCTTCTGTAGTTCCTTGTTTAACTGGGTTTCCAGAAAACCCCCAGGCAGTGGGGGTAGGTAGTGTTCTTTCCAATGAGGCCTGCAGAGGTGAGGGATGATAAATTAAATCTCTCTTTGTAACAGGAACAGCTAGAGAAATAATATATCTGAAGCATGGCCTCTGATTTAGAGCCTACAAATGCTGGCTGTGCTTTGGTAACTCTTGAGAAGAGCTGTTGGTATTCAGCATATCTAAATGTTTCTTTGATGAGCAGTAAGTCACTTGGATATCTGCAACTGTGACCATTTCTTAATCTGTTTGCAGGCAGGATTGGAGAGGTCATCCAGTTCAGAATGCAACAGTCTTAGTAATTCTAGAGGTTAATCATACTTGACACAGAGGACTAAGTGGTTCCCCTCTGAGTCCCTAAGAGTTTTGCTTTGTGTTCCACTGTATGCAGGATTTGGCTCTGTCTTTATTTTTGTATTTCTTGCACCTAATAGCTTCGAGAATAGGAAGTAAGAGCTTTTAAAAGATGAAATGAGGCATCTCACTTCCTCACCACAGCAGTTGGAGATTTACATCATCCAGCCCTTAATCTTACAGTTTGTTCTTAGATGTCTAGAAATCCTCTGAGGTGTGTGCTTTTTTATCAGACAGCCGAGCTCAGCGACTGACTGTCTTGGGGCATCAAGTCCTGAATACAGCACAGGATGCCCAAGTTAATGAGACAATACAACTGTGCTAGCTCACACCCAGAAAGACTGAGGATTATTCATATTGCCAGTATGTCATCTTGTTGACTGATACTGAAAATAAACATCTACAGGGACAGGCAGTGTGATTTTGGAAAACTCATGGCTGGGATGACTGTAAGAGGAAATGAATGGTGGTCAGAAGAATAACAACAGTGGTTTTGGACTGCATAGTTAAGATGGGTGTGCTTGTAGTATATTCCAGCTGAGGCACTGACTACAGTTATTGCAGTGTCAGTCACTCTCTGGAAGGTCATATCTTCAGTGGCTATCATGTGAAGAGTGATTTATTGAACGTAATCTACAGAGTGATGTATTGATGCAGGGCAGCATGTTCAATACCTGGAAGCCAATGTGGGTTGTGCTCTTAGAAGATGGAATTGAATTCTACAAGCGGAAGGCCGACAACAGCCCTAAAGGGATGGTCCCACTCAAAGGAAGCTCTATTAACAGCCCCTGCCAAGACTTTGGCAAAAGAATGGTGAGTACTTTCCTTTTTTTATATAACAATCATTGACAGTATGCTTAGACTCCTGGAGGGCCAAAAGGCTGATGGTTTCTTTACACCTAGTGGAGACTCTCACTTGTCTTAGAAGGTCACGTGCAGGCTTGGACTTGTGTAGTGCTTTAAGGTGTGACTGCTCAGGAAAAATGCAGAGGACTTCAAGAGGAGCATTTCAAAAAGGGATTATGTTTTATTTTACTCTTTTAAATCTGAGTCTGTCAGAGAGCAGAACGAAGTTTTTTTGTGAGGACACTTAGCAGCTGAATGGTGTAACTGCTGTGCTGAACATAACTCTATCTGCCATGGAATAAAGGTGTGGGAAACTTTCATGAGCAGTGGAAGCATTTCTTTATTGTCAAAGAACAACTGGCTTGCTGAGATTGGAAGGAGATAAATGCTGTGACACAATGAAAGCTGTAATTCCAAACCTCTTTATTGCCATTTGGTAACTACCCAACCCCACACATTCATGTAATCTGCATTCATTGCACACAACATTGTTACTTGTAAGGCTTTTGCAAGTGAATAAGAGTCAGTTCTTAACTCAGGGAAAAGAGAGCAAAAACTGAAAGTCCTTTAGAGAAAGTAGTTCAAATGTCTCCTACGCATTTGGGATCTCTGTAGCAAGTCACCAGTGGTGTTCTTCAGGGCTCAGTCCTGGGGCCAGTTCTCTTTAATGTCCTTATCAATGATCTGGACAAGGGGATTGAGGGTACCCTCTGTAAGTTTGCAGATGACAATAAATTGGGTGGGGGTGTTGGATCTGCTTGAGGATAGGAAGACTTGTAAAGGGATCTGGACAGGCTGGATCAGTGGGCCAGGGTCAGGTGTACGCAGTTTAACAAAGCCAAGTGCCAGGTCCTGCCCTTGGGTCACACAACTCTGTGCAATGCTACAGGCTTGGGGCAGAGTGTCTGGAAAGTTGCCCAGCAGAAAAAGACCTGGAGGTGCTGGTTGACATCTGGCCAAACATGAGTCAGCAGCATGATCAGTGCGTGTGGCCAAGGTGGCCAACAGCATTGGATCAGGAATAGTGTGGCCAGCAGCAGTAGGAAAGTGATTGTCCCTCTGTACTTGGCTGCACCTTGAATACTGTGTTCTGTTTTGGGCCCCTCACTACAAGGAAGACATTGCGGTGCTGGAGCAACAAAGCTGGTGAAGGGTTGTGACAGTTTCAGGGTCTGGAGAACAGGTCTTATGAGAAGAAGCTGAGGGAACTAGAGTTGTTCATTATGGAAAAGAGGAGGCTGAGGGGAGATCTCATTGCTCTCTACAACTTCCTGAAAGGAGGTTGAAGTGAGATGGGGGTCGGTCTCTTCTCCCTAGTATCAGGAGATAGGACAAGAGGAAATGGCCTGAGATTGTGCCAGGGAAGGCTTGGATTGGATATTACGAAAAACGTCTTTCCTGAAGGAGTGGTCAGGCACTGGAATAGGTTGCCAGGGAGGTGGCAGAGTCACTGCCCGTGGAGGTGTTGAAGAAATGTGTGGATATGGCACTTTGGGACATGGTTTCATGGCTGTGTTGAGGTTAATCTGAAGGTTGAACTTGATGATCATGGAGGTCTTTTTTACGACTGAAACAATTCTGTGATTCTATGATAAGTGCACAGACTGAGGTTCCAGTTCCCAGTGAGTGCTGTTTGCTCGCTGATCAGCATGTCATTTTTAGATGCCTGCTGAGCCAGTACTCGGTGTATTTATTCTAATACAACTGTGGAACAAATTACAGCTGCCTTTATGGTGGGGGACTGTGTTTCAGAGGAAGTGGAAACCCTCTTGCCTGAGTAACTAGATCCAGATTTTCCACCCGAAAGATCACTAGATGAAAATGAGATCAGTGTGAACGTTGTGGCTTTTTTTTTCCCAGGTTGGTGTTATTTCTTGTGTGCTTGTAACTGTCATTAAAAGGTCTTTTCTCCTTTTGGGGGAATACAGTCATTCCACTGTTACTAGTGTGTTTAGGTAGCTAGTGATCATAAGCTGTAGCCAAAGGATGAATTTATCATCTCCCTACCCAGTCCTTAAAGGTTTTCCTGGCTGCAGATGTGTTCCACTACTCTCCAATGTGACTGTGACCTTTTATTCCCTTGTGAATCAGCAGCTGAGCAGCATGATGTGGGTTGGGTTTTTTCCCCTTCAGACTGACCACAGATTTGCACCCAGTGTAAGCCTGCAGAGGCTGGGCACTTCAGACTTTCAGCTGTGTGGAATTTGCCAGCAAAAGTTAAAGCCAGCAGCTCTGTCATAGAATCACAGACTGGTTTGAATTGGAAAGAACCTTGAAGATCATCTACTTCCAAATCCCTGTGATGGGCAGGGACACCTTTCACTAGACCAGGTTGCTGAAGGCCCTCTCCAGCCTGGCCTTGAATAACTCCAGGGAGAGGGCATCCATAACCTCCCTGGGCAACTTGCTCCAGTGTCACCCCACCCTCACTCTAAAGAATCTCTTCCTAATCTCCAGTCTAAATCTACCCTCATACTTTCACTACAAGCCCTTGTAAAAAGTCCTTCCCCAGGTATTTTGTAGGCCTCTCTTTAGGTACTGTAAGGCCACTATAAAGTCTCCCCAGAGCCTTCTCATCTCCAGGCTGAACAGCCCCAACTCTCACAGCCTGTCCCCATAGGGAAGGTGCTCCTGCTCTCTGATCATCTCCGTGGCTCTCTCCTGGAACCTCTCCAACAGTTCAGTGTCCTTCTTGTATTGGGGACTCTAGGACTGGATGCAGTACTCCAAGTGGGGGTCTCATGAGAGCAGAGCAGAGGGGGAGAATCTCCTCCCTCATCCTGCTGGTCACAGTTCTTTTAATCTGAGAACTCCTCTGGTCTCTACTGACAATGTCAGGCTTGCTCACATGGAAGTAATAAAGGAGTCAGTTACCTGCACTACCTGTTCATGTTTGTGCTCAGAGTGTTTTTAGTTTAACTGTGGCTGGAAGGCACCTTCCACAGTCCCTTAGGCTGGTAGGCTGTACTCTGTGGTCGTACAAAGTCAGTCACACTCAATTGACTACACCAAAGTAACTTTTAAAAACCCATCCCTTATATCATTGCAGTTTGTCTTCAAGCTCACTGCAGCCAAGCAGCAGGACCACTTCTTTCAAGCTGCCTACCTGGAGGAGAGAGATGCCTGGGTACGGGACATCAAGAAAGCAATTCACTGCATAGATGGAGGCCAAAGGTTTGCCAGAAAATCCACAAGAAAGTCTATCAGACTACCTGAGACAATCAATCTGAGGTTTGTTCTCCTAGCTCTGCCTCTCCCATTTACTTCCATCTGCAGGCAGCATGAGAGACATGTAACCTTGCTCTGGAAGAGCTATGAGCACATGTGTCCTTCCTGCCACTCTGGTCTCCCTCTGAGTCTTTTCTTCATGACTAACAGTTTGAGAGCACACAACATGGCAGAAAAGAGCTAGCAACCAGAACCAGGAAGGTCATTTTTAGTACATCATCTTTTACCAAAGCATGCTTATTTACCAAAGTATTTTGCTGATAAGGAGATTTCTGAGCACACTGCAGTGCAAAAGGAGACTCCAGGCAAAGTGTGATTACACCAGGAGAAGCATTTTTTATACAAGATGTAATTTATTGCAAAGAAGATTTGAAACATATTGTTTGCTTCCCAGAGAAATGCTGCTATTAGCCTTTTTTTTGGATGGTGAGGGGAGAGTAGAGCCTGCCAGAGAACTTGGAACTAGCAAAGGGAGAAGAGATAAAGGGTACAGGAAGCCAGCTGTTTGTCAGTACTGAAAAAAAAATTAAGGATGACTTATTTTTGCCTCTTAGCAGTAATTACCAAAATACAAGTGATCCTCTTTACAAGGCAATAAAACTATACAGGGCCAAGATCCAACTAAATCTGACTTCACAGGCTTCAGCAGAGGATCACCCTGACTAAAAAGCCAAAAGGCATGGCCTGTGACATTTAATACTTGCCCTTCTTGTCATTATATAGCTTAAAGGAATTGGAATTCTGAGCAAGTGAAAAGTGTGTGGGAGGAAGGAAGTTACACTGTGGTTTGCCAACATTACTTAGGGTCTCTCAGAGTGTGCAGGCTTTGGGGGTGTCACAGTGACAGGTTTTCTGCTCAGCCAGGGACCTTTGGGGGAGCATAGTGTGAAGCAGCAAGCTCCTCTCTTGGCACCAGGGCTGTGTGGCCATGTGAAGCTGCTTCAGAGGGTGTTCCTCTGTTCACACCAGTCACCACAAGTTGTTCTGTTCTCAGAAACACGGTGGTGTGGTGAGCTGTTTGTGCACTCCTTGTTGCACTCCTGAAGCTTTTGCAATGATGTAACGGGGCCTTCAGGAGATTAAACTTAGCCATGCTATACCTCTACAGAGAGCAATATGCCAGCGAAACCTGTGAAGGGGGCCTGCAGGAAAGCTAGGGAAGGACTTTTTACAAGGGGTTGTAGTGATAGGGTGGGAGGGAATGGTTTGAAGTTTGAGGATGGTAGACTGGATGTTAGAGATTCTTTACAGTGTGGGTGGTGAGGCACTACCAGGTTGCCCAGGGAGGTTGTGGATTCCCCTTCCCTGGAGATGTTCAAAGCCAGGATGGACAGGGCCTTGAGCAACCTGGTCTAGTTGAAGGTGTCCCTGCCCATGGGAACTAGATATTCTGTAAGGTCCCTTCTAACCCAAACCATTCTATGATTCTGTGATTATTGCATGAAGTGGTGAAAGCTTTTTATTTGCTAACAGTTTCTGTGTCTTGGGTTTTTTATGCGCAGTGCTTTGTACCTCTCAATGAAAGATCCTGAAAAGGGAATAAAGGAGTTGAAGCTGGAAAAGGATAAAAAAGTGTTCAATCACTGCTTTACAGGTAAAAGCTCTTGTTCCTCCTTTGCATACAATAAAAAAAGGAGCACAGAGTTGAGAGACTAAAGATAGATAAAACAGCTCTAAGCTCTGTAAAGGACAGAGAAGTTTGAGAAGAAAACCTGGCAGATAGTTTCTTGACCAATACAGAAGGTGCTCAAAGGATGAAGCTTGAACAAGTTAGGGCCATGGAAAGCAAGAAAGGAGGGAGAAATTTAATCAGTGCCAGAAAGATTGAAGTAGATTGTTGTAGAAAGTTGCATGAAACACTTAGCTCCAGAAAAATTCTTTCTTTCTGAATTTTTCATCAACAAACTGTGTCACATTGTAATTCCTGTGCTGCTTTGAGTCCAATCTCTTGGTGCTGAAGTACAGTCACCCTGTTGTGACAGCACTGTGTCAGGCTTGATTTTCCTTCATACTTCCCCAGTCCGTCTGGCTTCCCAGCTCAGCCCTGCATCCCCTCCCAGCTCTCTTTCCCCTCAGAAACAGTCTTCAAGTGTGGTACTGGCCCCTGCTATCAGTGGGATTTGCTGTACCTCATTGGATGACCTAGGCACCTTTCTGGATTAGCTCTCTGCATTGGCACTAAGAACATCTTTCAGGACATTGATGAATAGACAGCGTAGGCTTGTTGCCTGTGCGATTTTAGGCTTCTTCGTGTCTGTCTTGTTTGTTCTCTGATATTATTTGTTCCTCTGTAATCAGGTACTTCTGTGATTGACTGGCTGGTGTCTAGCAACTCCATCCGAAATCGTAAAGAAGGTCTCATGCTTGCTTCTTCCCTCTTGAGTGAAGGTTACCTACAGCCTGCAGGGGATACTTCCAAGGCTGCTGCTGAGGGACTGTCAGACATTCCCTTCTTAGATCTCTACGATGCCTACTACTACTTTGTGAGTATTCCATCCTCTTTCTTTTATTGTCCCAGACTTGCTGATGCTCTACATTTCTCAGGCTTCTTGTTGGGTTTCTTAAGTCCTGGGGGAGATTGAGATGTTAATTGTTTTTCCTTACATGTTCGTCAGAATGAACTGGCTTGCTTAATATTTGTCTGTCACCCTTCCAAGTGTGAACTGCATGCTGAGGTTGAGCAGGATTCTTTTTAACTTGAACTTTGTTCCTGGTAATTTCACCAGTGACCAGAATTTAGCAAATTTAACTGTCAGTTCCCTTGGTGATTCAGTGTAAGGGAAGCAAGTAATGCATTATCATGAGGCTTCTCAGAGTGGCACAAACTCATTTTTGTGTAGAGCCATCAAATCTGACTCAGCTGGTGTGTGCACACACAGCTAGTCAGTGAGCTGAGAAACCAAGGTTTCTAATATCCCTCAATAACAATAATGTCCTACCCAATCTTTTTAATTCATTGTTTCATATTGGTACCTCGACTTCACTGGGAGATTTTTCTGGTAAAAGGGGTGACCTTCTGGGTGGCAAAAAGCAAGGTGAAGGGAAGCCCAAGAGAAGTGAGGTTTGTACATGTACATAAACATGCAGCAGCTGTGTAACATCTGAAATTTCTCTTGTGTTCGTGCAGCCAGACAGTGGTTTTTTCTGCGAGGGAAATTCTAGCGATGATGATGTGGTCCTGAAAGAAGAATTCAGAGGCATAATAGTCAAACAAGGGTGCTTGCTGAAACAGGTCAGTATTGCAGGTGTTCCATCCTGTCACTGGGATGACGTTGCGAGATTACTCTTTTACACCTAAAAGCTTTTCAGAAGAGAGCAACCAGCCTATGCCACCCCTACACTTGCCAGGTTTTGTCTCTGTCCCTCTTGCCTTTGTACAAAGAGCTGTAGCACAGCCCAATATTACAAGGTTTATTGTTCTTACTACAAAACAAGACAGTTTATAGTTTTAATTAGGAAAGAATGCTAAAGCAGGAGATGTGATGGTAAAATGCAGGACTGAACTCAGGTAAAATGGCTTCCAATCTAGAGTCCCTCTGGACAAAAAACTGTGTTCAGTTTCCAGTTTTCATAGGTCATCATACCTGAGCAAAGGATCCTCTTCAGTCACTAATGTTTGATCCTGTCCCACCTGTGAGACAGGACACAACTGTACACCCTCCTTCCCAGCAAAACTTTAAGCAGCACAGAGAACATCAAGGTAAGATCCTTACTTTCTGAGGCCATTGCAAGAAGATATTAGTGAAGTGAAAGCAAGACCAGAATTCTTCAATGAAAAGAATAGTTCAGTTGGAAGAGACCTGCAACACATCTAGTCCAACTGCCTGAACACTCCAGGGCTGACTAAAGGCTGAAGCATGTTACTAAGTGCATTGTCCAAATGCCTCTCAAACACTGACAGACATGGGGCATCAACTACCTCTCTAGGAAGCCTGTTCCCATGTTTGACCACCCTGTCTGTAAAGAAATGTTTTCTAACATCAAGTCTGAACCTCCACTATTAAAATATTCCTTGGAAGTCTAAGCTTTTTGGTGGTGCTCACTTCTATTTCTCTTGCTCAGTCAGATTACTCAAAAGCAAAGGAAAATATTAGGTCCATGTCTTTCTGCTAACTTTTACTCCGTCACATTCATGGCTGCCTCGCTAGTAAGAGCTTCCTTGCAAACAATGCCGTTAATTGGGAAACCAATATTTTGAAATGCTGAGAGGAAGTGATTCATGGCAGCCTTCCACCAGTGTTAATCTGGATTTGGTCACTCTCACTGAGTTGGGGATCATTGCTTGGATGTGTCACTGCTTCTGCTGAGCATGCTTTCAGCAGATCTAGATTTTCCCCACCCATCATTTCAGCTTTGAAAACAGGCAATGAGGCATCTGCCTCCATATTGGAAGGCGGTGTCATGTTTGATCTTCTCATCCATGAATCCTCTTCAAGGTGCTTAAGCCAGATAAGCCTTTATTTTTTGGTGGTTGTGGTGCTTGTCTTTGCAGGGAGAGAAGGGTCTTCAACTCATTCTTGCCAATAGTTCAAGGTACCTTTCTGCAAGGGTTGGCTGACTGCAAGTGCTCACAGGCAAAGCAGGTCACAACATTCCTATTTGCACATTTTCTTAGGGACATCGGAGGAAGAACTGGAAAGTGAGGAAGTTTGTTTTAAGAGAGGACCCTGCATATCTTCACTACTATGATCCTGCTGGGGTAAGAGACATTTGCTTTATTTCCCTGATTTGTTGTAAAGCCAACACTGTTAAAATACCTGAATGGATTATTTGCATGGGAATGTGTGATAGGGAAGACCAAGCAAGACAGTGGGGCTGTGTGTTCTCACATGGCCTAGCCAACCTTTGGAAAAGCACAGGGAAGGATGGATTTTTCTAGGGCTGCCAAGTCAGGGTGGTGAATGCCACTCAGACCTGGGAACAGGTAATGCTGAACTATGCTCTCTTCCTCATCTAGAGTTCATCTGTGCTCTCCCTTAGATAAAATGAGTCACAGAATCATAGAATTGTCAGAGTTGGAAGGGACCTCAAGGATCATCTAGTTCCAACCCCCCAGCCATGGGGCAGGGACCCCTCACACTAGATCAGGTTGTCTAGAGCCATATCCAGCCTGGCCTTAAAAATCTCCAGGGATGAGGCTTCTACCACCTCCCTGGGCAACCTGTGCCAGTGTCTGATCACCCTCATGGTGAAGAATGTCTTCCCAACATCTAATCTGAATCTATCCATTTCTATTTTTGCTCCATTCCCCCTAGTCTTGTCACTCCCTGACACCCTAAAAAGTCCCTCTTGTAGGTCCCCTTCAGCTGCTCAAACGCCACAGTAAGGTCTCCTCAGAGGAAGCACAAATGAACACAGTGCAGTCCTCCTGCAGTTTATAACAGGTATTTTCTGTGTCAGGCTGATTGGCAAAACCTGTCCCACAGAGCACGTTAGGGTTTTGTTTCACCCTGCACTACAGCAGCAGCAGTGCTACTGTGGTTACAGGGGCTTTATGCTGTGCCTGTCGCACTTGGCAGAGGCAGCCATGGCACACTGTGAGAATCAACACTGAGGAGTTTCTGACCTCCCGGTCCCCAGCTTGTCCTTCTCTCTCCTGGCTGAGGTGTGTCAGCTCACAGGGGTTGCTTCTTTGAAACTTAGGCCAACAAAAATGCATCTTCACCTGTTCTTTGACCATCACAGTCCTGAAGAGCACAAGAGGCCAAACTGTAAATAAGGGTATAGTGGCTTGGAAAAATACTTCTAAGATCAATTGTTTTTTTAACTAATCCATTTAGAAAATTATTATTTCTAGTGATTACATCATTTTAAAAGTTATAGTTGGCACAAGGCTTATATTCTTCCTATATCTTTGTTCAGGACGTCCTAAATGCTCTGCAAATCCTGAATTACAAATCTCAGAAGAGGTTTCCTGTTTATTTGCAGGTCTTTCCCTTACCACAACCCCCCCACCTCCAGGCCACACACTAGATGAGGATCACCTGGTTTCCCTGGTGACATACTAAGTTAGCAAATGTTTTTATTTCCATTCTGGAGTTGGAGACAGATACTAACACATGAACAGTTTCAGAAATGTGGCATTTCATTCTGATTTCATGTCCCCACTAGGGAGAAGAGCCACTAGGAGCCATTCACTTGAGAGGCTGTGTGGTGACAGCCGTGGAAGATATGCCAGACTGTAAGGAGCCATACTGAATGAGCTGTGCAACAAGTTTTTGATGCATTCTTTCAATCTGCCTGAAACCAGAAGTGTTTTTTACTTAAAAGTTACCTGTGTGCAATAATTCAGTAATAATTCTTCCAGTAACTACTCTCTCTTGCTGGAGAAGGTTACTGTGGTCAAGCTAGCAACAGGCAATCTTGTGTTTTGTCAGATGTTCAGAGAAGACTTGCCAAAAGGGTGGCACCATCCCTGTGTTAGGATAACTGGCCTGAGACAAAGCAAGCTGAATTTACCCATTTTAGTTCATGGATGTGCAACAGAAGCTTCACATCAGAAATGATTATGCCAACAAACTGTTACTGTTAACAGCTGTTCCTTCCCAAAACTACAAGTGGAGTGAACAGCTGAGCAAGGAACAAGAAACACTCATTCCATGCATTCTCTTCTCCACAAGGGAATCAGACTGTCATACCCAGTAGAAAAGTCTGTTGGCCTCTCTGCACATGTGTAGGCTGTGCTAGCAGACAGGGAAACAACCAGAGATTATGGGTGTGACATGAACTTAAACTTGGATTTGTAGCTGGCAAGGCACAGGGAGGGTTTGGGGAATATGACCTGTCTGCAGGATTGCAGACCCTTCTAGTATTGGAGATCAACCAACCAGAGACTTGTGAAGGTGAAACATGCAGAATTATTGGGTTGTTTCTCCAAGAGAGAGACCTATCTCATGGACCAAATCTTGCAGTCTGACTGCAAGGTCTGGTCAGGCAGCTGTGGAGAGGAAAGGAATCTCCTTACAGCATGTAAGGGAAGGAACATTGTAAATTCAAGACTCCATTCTTTCATTGCTGACTTTGTTATTTCTTCCCTCTAGCCAAGAAGTGTAATGCTGAGAACATCCTCTTTGAAATCATCACAGCAAACGATACCCACTATTACTTGCAAGCAGCCTCGCCTGCGGAGCGAACAGAATGGATCAAAGCAATTCAGGCTGTTTCTAGGACTGGAAAGTGAGGATGATCTGCCAGTGAGAATACAGAGAACTGAAATTAGTTACTCTGAGCAAAACAAGATACTTAATATTTCACTGGGAAGAAGCAAAATCATCCAGAAAGGCATCCTCTAAGGCTTGTGGGTAGGGGTGAGGGTGGGTAGAAAGCTTCAATTCTGCAGCAGGCACTAACAAACTAACATCTTTTTCACTTGTGTTATGGTAATAATTTACTAAACATTACTAAACTATAGCATAGAACATGCCATAGTAGTGTGTGCTTCTTGGAGTAATCAGCCTACCTTGGGAAGTTTGTACCTTATACCCTCCCCGCCGCTACAGCTGATAATAAGAATTCACCATTAACAGAGGGCAGAGTCATGTCACTGACTGGAAGTGTGGACCTCAACTTGTCACCTACCATTCAGTGTTGTGGTTCAGTATCTTCAGATATTGCAGTTTTCCCAAGACAAATTTTACACTTCCTCCTTCACCAGCTAGTGATCTTTCTACTGCCTTGTTCACCTACACAAGGAACGCCACAGAAGTAAGGAAAGAAACCAGCTCACTTGGAACCCTAATCCACTCCTGTATGATCTTCAGTGTTCAGGAAGGGATGAACTCTGATAACTCTGGAAACACTGTGCAGAAAGCAAATACAACTTAGTGACAGTGGTCATAGAATCATGGAATTGTTTTGGTTGGAAAAGACCTCTAAGATCAAGTCCAACCATCAACCTAAGAACACCATAGCCATTAAAGCATGTCCCAAAGTGCCATGTCCACAGGTTTTTTGAACACCTCCAGGGACAATGTCTCCACCACATTCCTGGGCAGCCTGTTCCAATACCTGACCACTCTTTCAGGAAACCCCAGCTCCCTCAGCCTCTCCTCATAGGGCTTGTGCTCCAAACCCCTCACAAACTTTGTTGCCCTTCTCTGGACCTGTTCCAGCAAGTCAGCCTCCTTCCTAAACTGAGGGGCCCAGAACTGGACACAGTTTCCCTCCATATAGATCTCCAGAGCAGTTGCTAGGGTATGTCACTGCTGTATTTCACCTGCATCTGAATTAAGAATCTTGTATGACAAAGGAAAAGGTTTCATGCTATGGTTACTTGAACTTCTTTCTTAGCCTCCAGCAACATACTCAGTCCTTGGTTCTTTGCCTTAGTAAGAGAAAATAAAACCTTATGCTTGCCATAACTGAAATAAGCATTATTATTGTTCAACAGGGTCAGTTTCCCTGATCAGTGCTTATATTTGTGTCTGATTGTATGTATCAGACTTTATGTCTTAAACTTGAACCAGGTCTTGAGAGATAGTTCACATTTTCTGTGTAGACTGTCCTGTTGCAGACTGATATTTCTGAGTGCAAGTAAACTTATCTTACAGTTCTGTTGGCAGATCTAATGAGGTGCCTTATCCTTAAGAATACTTATTCAGATCTTCTCAGCCTAAAAATCTGGAGTTAAAGCTTCTTCTCAGTTCTGTTTAATTATGTCTGTATATGAGATAATGAGACTTAAGGTCCTTTGCTTCAGTCCTTTGCTTATCACAAAGAAGACACAGCCCTGCAGGGGCAGCAGGCTGGCAGAGACAGCATCCTCATGTACATTTAAGACATCCAGAGGAAATCAGCTTCTGGCAGGCATTTCCTGTCTCTTACACGAGCTGACAGGATCCCTGCAGCCTGGCCTGTCATTCTGAGGAAGGGAGGTTCATGACAGAAAGATAGACTGACTGCTCAGCCTGCTTTCTTGATAATTGCTTTGTGGTTGCTGCTTATTTTTGGTTTCGGAGCTCACTGACCCAAAAATACCTATGGCACAGGAAAACAGAAAAACCCAGCACCCCACACAGTCAAACAACAGAAACTTGCTCAGCTTAGCAAAGGAGGGATCCCACTGCCAGTTTTCATGAAACTAAGAATTTTCACTAGTCTTTGACCTTGTCCTTTTAACTTGTACAGCTGCCCCTCTATAAAAGGTATTTCCTCTGCAGATGATGCTAGGAAGTGTAATTGTGTCTCAATATGGTGTCTAACCTCACAGGTAGTTCACAAGGATGTGTAGGTGTCTTTGCTTCTTGGCAGAAGTGGGAAGATTGGAAATATGTCTGAGAGCATCCTACCTACATTTCCTGCTGTAAATGCAGGCATGTGCCTGAGATTGGTACTGGGGATGACTCCAAACTGTTCTTCCTTTCTCCCAGGTGAGGTTTTCACACGTTTCTTGACATTAATAATTAGCTCTGAATTCCAAGGCGAATGTTCTCTGGTCCATTTTGATTGACAAACCAACCAATACATTTCATGTATTTCTCTCTGATAAGCACTTCACAAGGGGTAAACAGGACCAGGGTTAGGGGTTAGTTTTCAAAGACATCTTATAAAGGGGGGGGAATCGTTAAAATTTCTAGAGGTACTAAATAGGTCTTGTCCAAGAAAATTCATTATTATAAAGCAAACACAAGTCTATCTTGAGCTTGTAGGGGCCAGTCTAGTTACTCAGAAGGCATGCAAGAGAAGAGGCATATATATCCTGAATGCACAAGAGAAGAAAGAGCAGGGCTAGTTCAGGGAACTACTCACTGGAAGAGGAAAAATAGAAGAGCAGACTTTCATGTGTCTTGCTTCCTCCATCTGTTTTCAGCCCGAAGCTATTTAAAATCACACTTCTAAACATTCAACAATTACTACATAAACATCAGTTCCATTTTTTCACTTAGACCATGAATTAGTCTTTTTCTGTAGGCTAAAGGACAACAAAATAAACAGTTGTGCAGAGGGACTATATTTATAGTAGTCACTTACTGGAAGACTTGTATCATATAATCTGTTATAAAGATCCTCTTAGGTTTGTGTTTGACTTGCCACATTTACCAGAATAGTGGGGATGGGCCTAACCCTTAGCACTGAGGCCTGAAAAGCCAATCCCACCACCAAGCCCTTGTTCTTAGCATTACTGTGCTGATCAGAAGCTACTGCTGAAGCAGTGTTAAATGCAAGGTCGCTGCCGTGGTTTTGGGGAGGGACTTTTCTGAATAAGCAATATGCTGAAAAAGTCCAAAATTCATGTCAGAATTCTCTCTGGAATCTGATATGCCTCTGGGCAACTATGTTTGGAGAGAAAATAACAAAGTGACACCACCACCCTCCCAGATCCTCCCATTTGTGTGGCTGTATTACCTTTCTGTTGGTTCTAGTGGGCTGAAGCAGCTGATCCCAGAATCCTGACCCCAACCCTTCTGCCTTCACTTGGGATATCTGTCACCTGGTACCTTCCAGAGATGACCAGGATGGAGTCATGGAACATGAGTGCCAGCCTATCAACTTGATAGGCTCTCTTGACAAAAATCAGCTTTGAGATTTGTGTGATCCAATGAAGGAAAGTCTGTGGTGATTAAACATCTCGTGCTTTCTTTCTCATTTAGTTTGACTGTTAATGACAATGGCCCAAAGCCACTTCCTGCACGCTGATGAAATAAAGCCACGCTGTCAGCTTCTCTCTCCAAACACAGGGCACTGCAATCCTGAGTCGTCGCAGGGAAGGTTCTAGCACCACAGGTGGTTCTGGCAATGAAGAAATACCACAGATGAAGCTTCAGTGCTAGCCTTTTTCTGTACAGCTGCCCTGGTGAGCCCGTATCTGGTATGTTGTGTCCAGTTCTGAGCCTCTCAGCTCAAGAAAGCACCTCAGGGAACGGCTTGAAAAAGTCCAGCACAGAGCTACAAAAATTATTAAGGGAGTGGAACATCTTCCTTATGAGGAGAGACTGAGGGAGCTGGGAGAGGAGGAGACTAAGGGGTGACCTTATTAATGTTTATAAATGTGTAAAGGGTGAGTGCCAAACGATGGAATCAAGCCCTTCTCAGTGATGTCCAATGACGGGACAAGGGGCATTGGGTGGAAGTTGAGGCATAGGAAGTTCCACCTGAACCTGAAGAAAACTTTTTTCACTGTGAGGGTGACAGAACACTGGAACAGGCTGCCCAGGGGGGTTGTAGAGTCTCCCTCTCTGGAGATATTCAAAACCCACCTGGATGTGTTCCTGTGTGATTTGGTATAGGTGATCCTGCTCCAGCACGGGGGCTGGACTGGATGATCTTTTGAGGTCCCTTCCAGCCTCTAACATTTCTGTGATTCTGTGCAGTAGCTCAGGATGTTTTGTGCTGCAGGTAAATTTTTTTTCCATTCCATAAATCTGTCTGGTTTGATCCTCCCTTGCACAGATAAGGTGAGTGGGTTGCAGGACATCCTATTTGCAGTGCACTGCACAAGCTTCATGTGCTCTCTCAGAAGACTTCGGTGTCTTAGGAAGGTGAACAGCAGGATGGTCCTGTGGCTAAGGGGATGCCTGGGCAACAGGACCCTCAGGCACTTTCTGCAGCTGACACCTGAGGAGGAAGGTAGAAGTGGCGTGTGAATGCAGTGGCAGGGTCAGTGGGGTTTTCTAAAGTAGAACTTCCTGCTTCCTCAGAAACTTATGGGTAAGAGAGCTGGGCACTGGAGTGGAAAAAGGGTTTCACCAGCCACCTAGGTGTGAGGGTTGCTGGTGCGTGTCCTGGGGCGGCAGAGGGCTTTACATGGGTGCCCTCGGCTGCTGAGGAGGGATACCTACATGCATTAGCACTCAGCTAGGCACTGGTTGCTGGCATTTCAATGGTTTATGCTCACATGTAGGAGAGGAAAGAGATGAGCCCAAACCAGCTTGTGTAGGAAATGACACTCGTGAGAGCAATAGCTGCTGCTGGGGTGCCTTTAAAGGGAAGAAAGCACATAGACTCATGGTTTTGCCTCATAGACTCATAGAATGGTTTGGTTTGGAAGATCAACTAGTCCAACCTCTGCTGCAATCAGCAGGGACATCTGCAGCCAGATCAGGTTGCTGATCCACCCTGTAGCAGAGCTGAGAGGCTGTGGAGGTGGTTCAGGGGCAGAGAGGGGTAGTACAGAAGACTGAAACTGATGCGATGAAATCTCCAGGGGGAATTAAAACCCTTAAAGGAGGGGTTCAGAGTGAGGAAGCAAGCTTTGGTTGCCTGAGAACTTATAAATACTTGGGTTTTTTCTTTCAGTAATACTTTTTTTTGCTGTTGCTATACTACTGCTACTCCAGGTGTAAAGATGCAGGCCTTGTCTAACTGCACAGCAAGTGCTTATTTCTTTAATGAGCACAGCCACCTGATGTGGACTGAGACAGAAGCATGACAAATACTGGTGATTCTTGCACTCACATGAGAGCAGGGGAAAGCTGCAGTTAAGTGTAGAGTGAAACACTTCTGTGTCAGGATTTATACCAGCTAAGTTATTTTAAAACTGTATCCTGAGAGAACTGACACCTGAGGGGCAGGGAGGGAGCAGAAAGAGGGGATAAGTGCCTGGGAGTTACAGAGGCTTGGAGGAAACAGGAGGAGGTGGGTGAGAAAAGTGAGTGACTAGAGCCATGAATGTGCAGTTCCCACGCCTATGATAAATACACTGGTCACTCTTGAGGCAACAAGCAGGGTATTATTTTCTTCTTAATCTATATGCATCTATTGTCACAATTCAGTTTTTTATGTGAGTGATGTGACAGCCATGTCCTCTTCTACTAGCAACTGTTTTTAAAGCTAGCATCAAGAATCGGTGCTGGTAAAGCAGGGGCTGTGTCATGGGAGATCATGGGGGCAAAATTCTTCTTAGCCTAACTGCAGAAATATGTGCAGCTATGTTATCTTGTGTGGTTGTCTGAGTTACCTTATTTAAAGCAGTAAACTTTGCTCTGCTCATTGCACAAATGACTAAAGTGCACAGCTAATGGCAGAGAGGCTGCTTCAGTCCTGCCTGGTGCCTGTGAGTCCCAATACAGAAATCCCACATCTGGGCAGTGGAGATGCAGCACCAGTGCCTCCATGGGGCAGACTAAGAGAAGCATAAGGGCTCTGTCCCTTGTGATGGGCACTGGATGATGAGCTGATCTTGAGGTGGCTGCCTTGTCCTCTGCTTTCATTTTCAGTGTTTGGATTTGTCCCTTTCCTAGCCTTCTTTTGTGGGCTCCCCTGATTATAGAATCATAGAATGGTTTGTGTTGGAAGGAACCTTGAAGATCATCTAGCTCCAATCTCCCTGCCATGGGCAGGAACATTTTCCACTAGACCAGCTTGCTCAAGGCCCTGTCCAACCTGGCCTTGAACACCTTCAGGTAGGGGGCATCCACAACCTTGCTGGGCAACCTCTTCCAGTGTCTGTAAAGAGTTTCTTCCTAATCTCCAGTCTAAATCTTCCTTCTTGCAGCTCAAAGCCATTGCCCCTCATCCTTTTACAAGCCCTTGTAAGAAGTCCTTCCCCATCTCTCTTGTAGCCCCTTGCTGCTACAACACACTTCAAGTCAAACACTCTTTAATTAAAAAAGTCATCTCTTCCAAAACAAAAAGTGCAAATTTTAAGTACAATCAACATCTTTTGTCAATACAGCAGAACACTGAAGCTGCAAATACAGCGTTACAACTGAATCTTTAGTCTTATTTGGAATTTTACAGATAATTAAAGTGCAAATAATAAATAATTGTTTTTAAAAAGTAACTTTTTTTCTTTGAGAAGCTTTCAGCATATTTGCAAACACAAGGGATTTTGAATGGCAAAGTATTTGCAGCTTGGTACTCTGAGAGTTATTGTTAGAAAGTTCTTGAGTTGCAAGGGTCAGCACTGGTTCCTCATCTCTCCAGTTCAGCTTGCAGGATTTCGCCCCATGTTTCGACATCCATTGGATACATGCTTTTCTCTGGCAAGCTTTTTTGTGAGGGAATGTTGCTGTATTTCCCACTCAGCCATTCTTGCTTCACTTTGCTTTTCCAGTAGTTTCTCAGTAATGTGATCTGATAGAGAAACAGACAGCTCAGATCTGGGCAATTAACAGTGCTCAGTTGTATTCAATATAAGGAGGATGTCAGCAGGGACATCTGCAACTACATCAGGTTACTCAGAGCCCTGTCCAACCTGACCTTGCATGTTTCCAGGGATGAGCCATCTACTACCCCTATGGGTAAACTGGGCTAGTGTCTCACCACACCAGTTGGGGAAAAAAAATTTACTCCTTTTGGCTAGTCTGAATCTATCCTCTTTTACTTTAAACTCTGATGTTGAAGTCCTTCTTGGAGTAAGGGCCCCAAAACTGAACCCAGGACTCAAATTGTGGTGTCACTAGTGCTGAGTACAGGTGGGCAATCACCTCTCTAGTCCTGCTGGCCACACTATTCCTGATCCAGGCCAGGATGCTGTTGGCCTTCTTAGCCACCTGAGCACACTGCTGCCTCATCTTCAGCCAGCTGTCAACCAACACCGGCAAGTCTTTCTTTGCTGCTAAGTTTCCAGCCATTCTACACTGAACCTGGAGTGTCCAAGGGCAGGACCCAGCACTTGGCTTCGTTAAACCTCATCCAACGGGCCCTGACCCATCGATCCAGCCTGGCCAGGTCCAATGTTTTTAGGCAGAGGGACGGCTGTTGCGCTCCCGAGCCACGCTGTGATCCCAGCGGTTCCCTCACAAGCCTGGGCCAGCCGCGATATGCTGTCATTTCTTTACATATTCCTCTTGGCAACCTCAGAAGCCTGGCCCTCTGCCGATCCGTTTACCTTCCAGGAGTAGCCGCTCCCGCGGTCGCCGTCGATCTCCCGCTGGCAGAGGGCCCTGACGCTGAGGCAGTGGCGCCGCCACAAGCCCTCGTTGCTCTCGATGATGTGGTGCCAGCCCTTGCACGTCATGGACGCGTGACACAGGCTCTCAACGCCCAGGTCGCTGAAAATCCGGGAGCTGACCTCCGGGGGAAGCACAGCCACGAAGTCGGCCGCGCCTCCCGCTCCTCCTCGCCCTCTCTCCCGGCCGGCAGCTCGCTCGCCGGCCATCCCTGCGGCCTCGGTCACCGTCGCCGCCTGTCGGGCCGGCCGCGGCCAGCAGCGCCCAGCAGCGGCTCCCCACCCGCCGCTCTCTCGCTGCGCCACGCCGCGGCGGGGATGGTCGGGGCAAACCTCGCCGCTCACCGAGCCGGCGGAGCCGGCGCGGCCGTGTGATGTAACACAAGCGTCATCGGGCGGCGCCGGGAGCCCACGGCGCCCGGTCGAACCTCGGCGGCTGCCGCTGCTGGAGCCTTGCCACCCGCGGCCAGGCCGGTCCCGCCGCCAAGAAGCAGGGTGCTGGGCGCCGGGCGCTGGGCGCCGGGCGGACGTCTCCTGCCCTTGCCTTTCGCAGGGGCTGGCTGCGGCCTCTCGTTAGGGAAAGGACGCAGCTTCCGTGGGCTGTGCCGGGCTGCTGCAGCCGCCCCGCTCCCTGGCTAAGCAGCCGTGGTCTGGGGTTGAACAGCTGTGTTCGGAGGGGCACAGGCCGGATTCGCGGGTCGGGAGTCCGCTCAGAAGCGGAACCTCTGGAGAGCTGTTTCGGAGGGGAAGGAGGCAGAGCTTGGCGACCCGTGCTGCTCTCCAGGAGGCGGTGAGCGGTTGGGCCAGGCGGCCTGTGCTCCCGGTTACGCGAAGAGGTGTGCGGGGCCGGCAGTGCTCCCGAGCGGGGCTGTGGCGTGGAACCAGTGGTAATTCGGCTTCTTATCCCCTACCCTTTGTGCTTCTGAACTGACTAGTGGGAGAGTGGAGCCGGAAGGGAAAACAGGTGCAGCTTCCGTGCGGAAAAGCATCCCAGGTGCGGTGGCTCTGAAGTGCGGCCTTTAAAACCAGCTCCGTGAGCCTGCGGTGTCCTCTCAGAGCTGCAGACTTGCAGCCTTCAGCGAAAACTTGCCAAGTGCTGGATTTGTTGGGTGTCTGATTCTGAAAACTGTATCTTATCGTTGTTCTCTGACTTCCAGTATAGAACCAGTTTGTGGGATGTTGCACAGATTTATGGCCAAGCAAATTCTAAGCTGTAATTTCAGTTTTTTAAAGTTGTGTTGTGGCAGTGACCACTATAAATTATGTACTTATAAACCAAGATGCAGTGGAGTAGAAGTCTGTAGTAACAGTTTCAATTTAGCCTGGAGAAGAGGAGGCTCAGGGGAGACCTTAGTGGTCCCTACAACTACCTGAAAGGAGGTTGTTACCAGGAGGGGGTTGGTCTCTTCTCCCAGGCAACCAGCACTGGAACAAGACGACATAGTCTCAGGCTGCACCAGGAGAAGTTTAGGCTCGAGGTGAGGAGAAAGTTCTTCACAGAAAGAGTAATTTGCCACTGGAATGTGCTGCCCAGGGAGGTGGTGGAGTCGCCATCCCTGGAGGTGTTCAAAAAAAGATTGGACATGGCACTTGGAGCCATGGTTTAGTTGTCAAGAGGTGTTAGGCATGAGGTTGGACTTGATGGTCTCTGAGGTCTTTTCCAACCTGGTTGATTCTATGAAAGCATGTCAATTTCAGTGGAAGGTGGAGAGGAAAGTGTGTGCATGTCCTCGCAAACAGATGTTGTTTAATGTTGATGCTGCATTCAGTTTAGGGCATTACTGATGGCAAGGTTCAGAGGAACATCTGTGTTTGCCTGAAATTTCAGTGCATGTTGGTTAGTGAGGTCGACTAGCTAAAAGTTATTTTTGCTTTTTCAGAAAATAATCAGGAGGCTGATGCAGAAGAAGCACCAAATGCTCATGCTGCTGAGATGTCTTGTAGCCTCTCATTAATAGAACCTGCATGTTCCAGCCCTGAGATACAGGGAACTGCAAAAATGAGAAGAAATGCCGCAGCTTCCAGACATTCGGTGGGTCATTCATTTTTACATTCAGAAACTGAAAAGTCCTTCTGTTTTGTGAACCTTCCTCTCTCCCCCAAGAAGTAAATTGCAACAGAGTTGTGTACTTAAAATGTCTGTTGCTGTATTGATTGGGATTGTACATACAAAAATGTATTCCTGGTGTGTATTTGTGTTTGTGATCATTATGCTGCAGTAATTTGTTCTCTGGAATGTATAGAAGCCACTACTGCTACTAAAACATTTTGAACTAACAGTGCAGGAGCTGAGTTCAGTACAGTGCTACAGAGCAGCTTCCAGTTCTGGTCTCTGGACCATAAGTGCCCTGTAAGTACCAGTGAAGGTAGGGATCTACTGGATCTACCAGTGGTAGGGATTGGAAGGGACCTCTGGAGATCAAGTCCAACCCCCCATCCAAGTAGGAAGTGCAGCCTCATTATTTTAAATACCAGTGGAATTTAACAGAAGAGTACATAAAATACACATAGAGGGTTAGACTGTAAACTAAGAATGCCAAGCACTGAGGAACATGTCTGGTGAAGCAGACAAAATCCAGCAGAATTCAAGAACTACCGGAGACATGACAATGCAAGCCACCCTAGAAGAGTAAGAGGCATCAGTCTAGCTGTATTTGCCATGAGGTAGCAAATGTTCTGGTGCGTGGAGGACACCTCATAAACAAGAACTCCAAATCCACCAGAATCAATCAGCAACCTGTTCTGTTTGGATAAAAAAACTGAGTATGCAAGTTCCACCTCAACATGAGGAAGAACTTTACTGTGAGGGTCACAGAGCACTGGAACAGGTTCCCCAGAGAGGTTGTGGAGTCTCTTCCTCTGGAGACTTTCAAGACCCATCTGGATGCGTTCCTGTGTGTCCTGCACTAGATTCTGTGGCCCTGCTCTGGCAGGGGGTTGGACCTGAAGATCTTCAGAGGTCCCTTCCAACCCCTGACATCCTGTAACCAATGAATATTGCATGAAAGAATCAGAACAGTGACAGTAGCATACACCTGTTACACAATGCATTTTAGCAGCAGGAATGATTCTTCTTCAGCCAGCCTGAAAGCCTCTGAAGCTTTTATCTGGAGACTCTGTAGATGTCTCGTGATGGCTTTCAGTAATACTGTTTGTAAGGTGCTAGCAGCCTGTTTCATTGGACTCGCCCAGCTGTCACGGAGTTAGGTTATCAAGATCCATACAAATACACAGATCAAATAACCCTCCAGTGTTCCCCTGGCAGCCAGCATCTTTCCAGCACAACAGATTTCAAAGCAAGTGTCCTTTGCTTTTTTCAGATATGATGAGTGAAATGGCTTTCAGGCAGCCTGATAAATAGTGTGGATCCAGTGAGGTTTTTCTTAGGTCTTCTGTGTCCAGCAATGTATGAGGAACAGCTGTGAGAACTGGGGTTGTTTAGTCTTCAGAAGAGGAGTCTGAGGGGAGACCTCATTGCCCTCTTACAGTTGCCTCAAAGGAGGTTGGAGCCAGGTGGAGGTCGGTCCTTCTCACATGCAACAAGTGACAGGATGAGAGGAAATGGCCTCAGGTTGTGTCAGGGGAGGTTCAGGTTGGGTATTAGGAAAATTTCCTTCGCAGAAAGGGTTATCAGGCATTGGAACAGGCTGCCATCCCTGGAGCTATTTAAGAGACTTGTGGATGTGGTGCTGAGGGTCATGGTTTAATGGTAGCGGTGGGGTCGCAAGCTCTAGGGGAGTTGTTGGACTTAATGACCTCAAAGGTCTTTTCCAACCTGAACAGTTCTATGATTCCATGATAGTGCTGGAAGGGACACGTGGTGTCATGGTGTAGATAACTTCATACAACCAATGAAATGTCAGCCTTTAATGTAGCTGAGCTTCCTGGGATGGATTCTTACCTTCTAGTAAGTAGAGATTCAAACTGGTAATATTATGTCCAGCAGATAAGTATGCACTAGACATGAGTCTGGTGTATTTAATTTGTTTAGAGTGTGGTTCCTTTCTGTGGAAAGGAACTGAAAGAATGCTAGCAAGACTGTTCTGTTTTGGTTTCTTTCTTTCCAAACTGACATTTGATTGTTAAACTCCTCTTATTTCTGTATGTGGAAACTCTACAGCAAGACACTGATGAAGCTCTCCTATGAAACTTTCAGACTGTCGCCTTTTAGATACTGATTCCAAAGGTCTAGGGAGTGGTTTTTGAGCTGAATGAAGGTTTCTATAGATGTTGTTTATCTCACTGTCTTAGGAACTGTAAGGAAAAATGCATTTCAGGCAATGGGCACCATCCAGAAGGTGGGTCATATACAATCCAGACTGTTTGAAGGACAGAACTGTACACTTTTGTTCTGTTTTTCCCACTTGTTTTGTAACTGGAAGAAGGCTTTAAACAGTAAATATTGTTTCAGGTTTCTCTTTTTGATGATAATGAAAGTCAACAGTCAAAATCTATGCAAAGAAAGAGAGTGCTTCCATCTTGGATGCTGGAGAAAGATCTCCTGGTTCAGAGGGTTTCTGAGCCTGCAATGAAAGGAGGTAGGTTTGCAGTGTAGTCTGATTACATACAACATACATTTATATGCTTTGATAGCATTTTCTTAAACTGTAACAACAGGGGCAGAAAGTATTCATTTGTTACTTCTCTTGCTATGCTCCATGCCTGGCACCTGATAGAGACTGACTTTTGTTGTCTCCTTTGTCGTCAGCCCAACTGGTCAGCTGATTTTCCTTTCTTTAATGCCAGGTAATATACTGTCTTTGGACAGCTGAATTTCTGATGTCCTGGAGCCTTTGCCTGCAAACTCACCTGTTTTACTGGCTATAAATTCTAGATGGTTTCTGTACTTTAATCCCAAGCCTTCTGCACATTTAGGTTGCTGATGTATTGCCTGTCTATAGACTCTTCTAATTTCGCAGGTTTTAAAGGTCAGGGGGTTTGGGTGGTTAGTTTTTTAACTGTTACTAAGTCAGATTTGATCACTTAGTCCAAAGTTACTTCCTAGACAGAGTTCATCACAGCATAGCAGTTTCTTAGCAATATGAGGCTAGAATATTGCATTCTCCCTTGTCCTTCTCTCAAAAGGAAATTGCTGAATCTATGATAAACTTCTGCTGTGTATCAGTGGTGACAGCAGCAGAATTCCGTGCTTAGTCACTATCAGCAGGAGACACAAGGGTGTTTCATTGGCACGATCCCAAGAAGATTTTCTGTCATGTTCTGCTTTGGTCCTGGGAGCTGGTAAAGGCTTCTAAACCTGCCAGTAGGCAGTGTCTGACAAACTTAACCACAAAGCATTTATTTCTTTGTTGCCTTTTATTGCTGGAAATGGGAGGACTAAAGCGAGAGAAAATTACTTTGTACATGCACAGTGCTCCCCTAGTGTTTCTGCCTTTCTCTCTGCTAAAGGCAGGGTGTCCCACCCTGCTTGCTCTTCTTTGATGAGGTGGTTTAGGTGCCAATTGCATCAATTGGTGGTTCTGAAGTTGTATTGAAATTTGGACAAATCCTTTGCTTTGTGCACGTGTCTCCAGCACATCAGTACTTTCTGAAGATAGAGTTTTTGAAGCCTTCCAAAATGGCATCAGGTATCTTCCTTCTGGATGCCTTTTGCAGGAGATGGAGCTGTAAGAAGTGTGGGCAGCTGGTCAAGGGAGGTGATTTTGCCCCTCTCTCTGCGCTGCTGAGACCCCACCTGGAGTACTTCATCTAGCTTTGGAGTCCTCAGCACCAGAATGGCATGAACCTGTTGGAGTGGGTCCAGAGGAGGCCACAAAAATGATCAGGGGGCTGGAGCACCTCTCCTCTGACAACAGGCTGAGAGAGTTGGGGTTGTTCAGCCTGGAGAAGAGAAGCCTCCAGGGAGACCTTCAGTGCCTAAAGGGGGCTATAAGAAAGATGAGGGCAGGCTTTTTAGCAGCACTTGTGACAGGACAAGGGATGATGGCTTTACCCTGCAAGGGGGAGATTTAGACTGGACAGAAGGAACAAATTTTTTTACAATGAGGGGGGTGAGACACTGGCACTGTTTGCCTGGATGGCTAGTAGCTGCCCTATCCCTGAAAGCACTTAAGGTCAGGTTGTGTGGGGCTCTGAGCAACCTGCTCTAGTTGCAGATGTCCTTGCTTACAGCAGGGGATTTGGGATAGATGACCTTTAAGGTCCCTTTCAACCCAAACCATTCTATTATTCCATAGCAAAACCAGGACAATGGCCCCAGCTGTCTCCCAGCCATATATCTGGAAAACTCTCATCAGTACAGAGATCTGACAGTTTTCTGAGGTATTGAAGCTTTCCACAGAGAAGTTCAGTGTTCACTCTCTGTTAGTTATTGGCTGATGACACACTCAGCTGTGTTGTGATTGACTAGGCAAGTGGGCATATCCCAATTTTGCCATGTACTGCTTGTGTATATAACCTGGTAGTCTGAAGTGATGCTTGCACAAAAGCTCTGTGGTAGAAATCATCCTTGGACATGTGGCTCACTTGATCAGCTCCTGTTGTGTAAATGAAGTGGTCAGGAACACTGACAGTCCAGAATGTCCTTTGTCACCCATTTATTGCCATCCTCCAAATTTCCCCTCAAGCATCTGTTTCATTCTAAAGCAGACTTTTTACTCCTATATGCAGGAAGTGAAGAATGTGTTGTTGAAACAGCACCTACACAACTGCTGCTATTTCTTATGCTTTTTACCATGTATTCTGCTTCCCTGTAGCTTTAGGTTTCTCATATGGTCAGGATTTCACAGTTGTATTCTAAAAATACCCCTTTTGTTTTTCTTTTAAGGTAATAGAATGAAGAAAGTCCAAGGAAATGGAGAAAGTAATATGGAGTCCTTAAAATCAGAAGGAGATGTTCAGCAGAAAAAAAGATTAGCTTCTGAAGAAACTGGAGAGGATTTTGGAAGTGAAGAGCGAGATCAAAGGAAAAGGAGTTGCCTTTCCATCCCTGCCCCTTCATCTCAGGTAACCTTTTGGCTCAGGGCAGAAACACAGTTCAGAAAATGAGAATGTCCGTGGCAATGTCATGGGTCTTCAACTTAACTGCCTGCTGTTGGTGATTGGTTGTTTACCAGTTTTGAAATGCCAATCCATTGGACAGCTCTACAGCAAGGATTGTGGAAGCCTCCAGAGGTCTGATTTTCTGCACTTTGTCCTTGGGAGCTGGGACTTAGGTCCGGCATGCTCCAAAGAAATACCAGGCTTTCAGCTTTACACCAAGGGGCTGGAAGACACAGGCCAAAGTACTGGTCCTGGGAGTGGCTTTGGTGGGTAGTTTTGTATTTCTGAGAAGCCTGTAGGGATAGGTGATGGGATGACACTGATGTAATGAGACACTGGACTTTGCTCAGACAATTCTACTCAGTGAAAACCTGCAGTGAGAAAATTCTGCTGTGTGCCCCAGCAGCTGCTGTATTTTGAAACGAGGTGTCATGAAGTGTGCTTATGCCAGCACCTGAGTCAGCACAGGAACAAAAAGTAATCTGAAATCCAGAACTACCTGTGGCAGTGAGTGAAGAGATACTTCAGTCCAGCTGGGCCATGTCTGTGTGTCCTCAAAGTACAGCTTCAGCTACAGGCAGTTAAATGCTGACAGCACCCTGCTGGCAATGAAAAGAGAAGGGTCATGATCAAAGGCAAGCAGCACATTCTGGTGAGAGCAAGCTGAGGCCTTTGCTGGCTTTTCCTTCAAGTGGACAGCCTGGGGAGTTGTTTCTAATCTCTGTCATCACAATTGCCTGGATCTGTTCTAGCACCTGGTAAAATACTATTAAGTACTAAAATGCTATTATTTGGTGTGTTTAATTGGCTTTGACACTGAAAGCTGTTGAGGTTTTGGTTTCTAAAGTAAATCTTCAGGTTAATTGAAGTGCTGTGCTTGCAGGGTGCATATCACTGTGTTACATAAAAACCAAGCTGAAGGGTAGCTTTTAGTCCGAAGAAACCTTATGAGTGGTGAGCTTTGTTCTTGCTTAGGCCCATTAATACCAGCTGCAGTGCTAGTTTCTTTGTCAAATAACAGCATGAGGAACCACATAACAAATTATTTTATTTTGCAGTTGATAAATATGAAGCCTTCTAATAACTTCAAGCACAGTGTAAGAAACTGCCTTCAGAACTCTGCAGAAAGAAAGTAATGGGTTAGTGCAGGCAAGAGTAATAATCACAGAGAGCTCTAAAAGACTGGAATTTGGATGAACAAAACCAAACCCACCTTCTGACTGTCACTGTAGGGTAGGAAGTGAGTACAAACTTTATCCTTCGGAGCATCAGCAGCCACCAGATGGCAGAGAGGTCGTGCACACACTGTAACTGGTGCCAGTGGTACTCCTGTCTTTGCATTCCCTTGGTTGCAACCAGTTTTTGAACTAGTCATCCTCATAAATGTGAAAGTATTTACTCTCATTATATACAATACAGGCAATTGACTGAAGTGTGCTGTAGAGAAGTCACCAGTGGGAAAGGCAAAACAGAGTCATTTAGCCTGCCTCTGGCAAATGAAAGCTTATTTCCTAATCTGCAGTTGTTTGCTGAGCTTTATTTTAGGGCTCTCGAAGGAGTCATCTTTGTCTTTTACTTACTCATTCTTACACACTTGCTAAGTGTGCTGCTGTGTGTATGTTGAGGCTTCCATTGGAAAGAACAAAATCAAACAGGAAACCACCAGCTGATTTTTCAAGCTTTGCCAAACACATCTGTGTAAACTAAGTATAAATGTACTGGAGAGGGGACTTGGATAATAATCTTCTGTAATGTATCCAAGCCATTTGGCCTTCAGTATAGGGTTGTTTCTGGGGCAGGTCTCAGCTGTTGGGACAGTGTTCCTCTCTTGGTTACCCATCTCTTGTTTGTCTTCTGAAGTACACGTGCTCACGTTCCAGATGTGAAATGCAGTGTTTGTCAGAGCAGAAGTCTTTGCCTGCTCACTGGCAAACTGTGTTTAAGATTTAGGGTTACAGGCTGAAGCGTTTAAGGTGTGTTGGGGTAGGTCAAGTGTTTATTGTGGATTCCCATGTATCTCCCACAGGGAGATAAATATGTATTTCAGATGTCTTGGTACTTAAGAGATTAAAATTGAGTCTTAGACAGGAGTGTCTTGTCTTCTAGAGTCTACTCTATCTTCATGTGTGTAATCTCCATTCGTTTTTCAGCAGCTGTGCCTTTAACTGAAAATTAATTCAGACTAAATTCCTCATATGGTTCACAAACTGAGCTGGTGGGAGAGGAGCCTTGACTGTGTGTTGAGGGAACAGAAGCTGAGGATGGGAGCTTTAGGATAAGTTTTATCTTAAAGTGTATGTGTGTGTGTTTTTAACATGAGTCTTTCATTCACCATTGAACTGAGTTTGGAGCAGAAGATTTTAAAGGCTGGGCCAGATGATCTTTTGAGATCTTTTCCAACTTGGGCTGTTCTGTGATTCTCTGATTTTGAAAGCAGGAATGAGGCAGTGTTTGACCTTTTAAAGCTTTTAATTCTGAAGAGTGTAAATTTTCAGATCCTTCAAAATGTAACCTTATTCCACAGAATACATCTGGACTTCCTCTTGAGAGTACCAGGAGAAACATGGAAGGATATGGCAAGACTGGAACAAAAAGCCCTGGAAGTTCTCTGGAGAACAATGATAGGCAGCTGCATAGTAGAAGGTCTAAAAGAGTAGTTCAGAGCTCCAGTAAAGAAAGTAGAATTGAGGAAACAGAAAACAAAGAGCAGATAACTGGTTCTACAAGCCAACAAGCTCACTGGGGCAGGACTTCCCAATATTTGGGTGCCCAGGAAGGGATTCTTGAGCCTGATGCAGATCTGGATTACAAGACTGAGATTTCTGATTCAACCACAAGTGCAGATGCTTCAGAAAGCTCCAAACAAATCAAGCATAAGAGGACACCTTGCATGTATGGAGCAGGCTGTTACAGGTAAAGCAAAGCTAAAACTAGCCTAAGCTAGCTTGTTCTTGAGAAGTAATGCATTAGCTATGGAAGAGAAAGTGGAACAGTTGCTACAAGCTTTGGTTTGAAAAGAATCTTCTGGGAAGTGAGGGGTCTGATGGCAAACAAATGGCATGATGAGACTGTTAGAAGTATAAAAGGCTGTAGTACTTGAGCACATTAAAAGGTGAAGTGTTGCAGGAAATAAGAACCAAAGACCCTGTGTGTACAGTGCAGATACCAGCAGGGAGAAGAGATGGAAATGGTTGAAATACCCAACATAAACCCTGCAGACTTGTTACCAGTTGAAACTTCTCTGAAAGAGGGTTGTTTGGAAGTTATTGCACGCTTTGTGATTGGAGTAGTTAAAATGCTTCTTATTTGTCACCCCAAAGTGATCAAGAATTACTTCTGCTAGAACTTGGCCGCTCTGTGCTATATTTTTTTGTTTTCCAATTTGATTTTGAGCCCCAGTGCCCTCAGCCTGTCCTCATAGCAGAGGTGTTCCAGCCCATGATCATTTTCATGGCACTTCTCTTGGCCTACTCCATCAGGTCCATGTCTTTCCTGTATTGAAGGCTCCAGAGCTGGATGCAGGATTCCAGGTGAGGTCCCACCAGAGCAAAGTAGCAGAATCACCTCTCTGGATCTGCTGGCCACACATCTTTTGATGCAGCCCAGGATGTGATTTGCCTTCTGGGCTGCAAGCTCACACTGTCTGGAGAATTAAATAGACAGTTAAAGTCTTAATACTAAGTATCTGGCTACACACATGTTACTGGTTTTGTCTTTCTAAATGCAGCTACAGTGAGTGCAAAATAAAGCAGCAAGTACTCTGAAGTTGTCATTCCTCTTGCTTGAGGGCGAGAGCGTGCTTTTAGAACTTGCACAAACACACTGAAGATGATGTACCCTGGGAATGAGTGTGGTAAATCACTGAGGTGTTTTGTGGATGCCCTTTGGAAAAGCACTTATTAAAATGTCTCCCATTCCTTGCTTTTAAATATTATGTTTGGGGGAGGCAAAAAGGTGCCTCTGAAAGAAATCACAGGGGAAAGTAAGTTTGGGGTTGGCAGCAGCATGTTAAGTTTGGCATGGTGTGTTGTAGTATGTTTTGATCTGTCACATCAATTTCTCCTGATGTAACATGTTGGGGTTTTTCTGTGTTCTTCATAACATCACTGACAGAAGTTTTATAAAACCAACTCTTTTTTCCTAAGTGATGTTGTTTGTGGCTGTGGTGTCTTGCAAGTGTGCATGCAAACCTGTTGCCTAATGTTCTTTTGACGGTGCAGATATTTGATTCACTACTTGCTCACCTTGGAGTCAGCTGAGCAAGTGCAGAGCAAAAGAAGCCATGGATGCTGGTGACATCCTCTCATCACTAACATTGGCAGAGTTCTGTTTTGTGGTGCAGATTCCTGACGTTGTTGCAGTCTGATACTTCAAATAAAATATTGTAGTAGCCAAAGCAAACTTGAGAGCATAATCAGGGTAATGGCCAGTGGGCTGCTCCACCTGGATTAACGTGCTGGCATTTGAAGTATTCAAGTGAATGCTCACTTGCATACAGAACAGAAATGGCAAGTGAGATGTAGTGCCTGAAGCTAATAGGTGGTTACCCAAGGCTGTGGGGAGTGTTCAGTACTGCAGTCGTTTAGCTGCCATGCATGGGCTCTCCCATCCTGAGCTAAGACTTGGGTAGTGGTTTCTACAGCACTCCAGAGGGAGTCATAACTGAGCAAGCTGGCCACTGAGCAAGATTCATGCTGTGTGCTTACATCAGTAGATTGTGTCTGCACTGGAGGTCTGAATGGCAAATAAGAAAATTCCTGCTTTAACCTCTTCTGTATCTGTGCTGAGGCAAAACTTTTCTTCTGTTCTCCTGCAAGTAGGTCTTGCTCTGCACACAGTGAAACATTCACCATTCCTCTGTATGTAACCACAGAAAATGAGCTGTCACTGATCCAGTAACACCTCTCTTGTCTCCCCTTCTTGTATCTAAACAGAATGGTCAGTTCTCCATATGTTTGTCTTTTGCAGGAAGAATCCCCTCCACTTCCAGCAGTTCAGTCACCCTAATGATGATGACTATCATGAAGCAGAGGCCATAACTCAGGATAGCAACGATAACCGGCCCGAGTGTCCGTATGGAACAGCTTGTTACAGGTAAGAAATGCTACCAAATGTCTGCTCTTGTTGTGCACGTTAACAGTGTTCTCCCCTGGGGCTGCCAAGTCACAGCAGTATTAATAATGAGCAATTCTTGATGTTAAAGCTTGGCTGTGGTTTTCCTACACTTCCTATGAACAGACTGCTATATTACAGCACCAAAGCCTGGGCAAAAGATTTGTTAGTGATCTCAGCTGGCAGATGTGAGAACCTCTTCAGTTGCTTTTTTGTCAGCTGTCAACACAGAGTAAACTGTGCCCCTTTTATGTTGGGATCAAGAGCACCCTGATGAGTTTCACAGATGACACCAAAATGAGTGGGAAGGTTGGCACTCCAGAAGGGAGAGCCACCCTCCAGGAAGACCTGGGCAGGATGAAGGAGTGGGCTGTAGCAAGAACCTTATGTGGGGTCTTGCACCTGGGAATACATAACTCAGGAGTGCAGCTGAGACTGGGATTCACCTGGCTGGGGAACAGCCCTGTGGAAAGGGATCTGGGGATCTTGGTAGACAACAAGCTCAACATGAGTAAACAGTGTGCTGCAGCAGCAAAGAAAGCCAACAGGATGCTGGACTGCACCAACAAGGACATCACCTACAGAAATAAAGACTCTGCTCAGTGCTTGTCCAGCCTCACCTGGAGCCCTGCATTCAGTTGGGGTCCCTGATGCACAAAAAAAGATGTGGACAGGCTGGAACGTGTCTAGAGAAGGTCCAGGAGAATGATCAGAGGAAGCCCTGCCCTCTGAAGAGAGACTGAGAGCGCTGGGTTTGTTCAGCCTTGAGAAGAGAAGGATTAGAGACCTTACTACCATGTTCCAGTACATAAAGGGTGGCTACCAGGAGGATGGAGACTCAATCTTTACAAGGAGTCACATGGAAAAGACAAGGGGCAATGGCCACAAGTCATTCCTGGGGAGTTTCCAATTGGACTCCAGAAGAACATTTTCCCCATGAGAACAGTTAGGCATTGGAATCATCTCCCAGGGGAGGTGGTGGATTCCCCCCTACATTGGACAGTTTTCAGACTCAGCTTGACAAGGTGCTGGACCATATAATTTCAACTCCATGTTACCTAGAAAGGTTGGACCAGATGATCCTTGGGGTCCCTTCCAACCTGGCATTCTGTGGCTAAGGAAACATAAGTCAGCAACTGATTTTACAAGTCTGCCTTGGCAGTAAGGGTATCTTGTGAAACACACAAAACACAGCCTGAATGAGAGCCAAGGGTTAAGGTGACTGAAGTTGTCCAGAGAAGGGCCACACGGATGATCAGAGGGCTGGAGCACCTCTCCTATGAGGACAGACTGAGGGAGTGGGGGCTGTTCAGTCTGCAGAAAAGAAGGCTCTGAGATGACCTCCTTGTGGCCTTCCAGTATCTGAAGGGGGCCTACAAGAAGGCTGGGGAGGGAGTTCTTAGGCTATCAGGTAGTGATAGGACTAGGGGGAGTGGAATGGAGCTGGAGGTGGGAGATTCAGGTTGGACCTGAGGAAGAAGTTCTTCACCGTGGGAGTGGTGAAGCCCTGGAATGGGTTGTCCCAGGAGGTGGTTGAGGCCCTGTCCCTGGAGGTGTTTAAGCCCAGGCTGGATGAGGCTCTGGCCAGCCTGATCTAGTGTGGGGTGTCCCTGCCCATGGCAGGGGGGGTTGGAACTGGCTGATCCTTGTGGTCCCTTCCAACCCTGACTGATACTGTGAATTATTTGCAGGGCAAGCAGAGAAAGAATGGTAGGAAAAACTGAAAGAGTTCTGTGGTTTGCAGAGGAACTCTGATTTAACCTCATTGTTGTCTCATTGTTATTTTACACCCTACATTTTATAAGGTGAGACAGGGCAGTGAGGCAGTGCTCACAGAATTTTATTTTAGAACAAGAATTTAAATGCTCCATGAAGTATGAAGAAGTTCTGGGCTTACCAAGTGTGGAACAAGGTGGCAGTCAAGCTTTTTCTGTTTTCTTCTCTGCAGGAAGAATCCACAGCACAAGCTAGAATACAAGCACAGTGCACCTCCTGGTAAGTCAAGTTGGTCAGTATAGCTGGGGGCACATTCTCAAAACCCAATAATGGATACCAAAGTGTTGGACTAAAATGCTTTCAGCTGCTGTAAGTGAATAACACTGCAGCTTACTCTCTACTGCCTTGCACCCTTGCTCTTCTCAAGCATGAACTCTTGCCCTTACCTGTGTGGCTGGGGCTGGACTGATTTAGATGAGGGATTGAGTGCACCCTCAGTATGTCTGCAGACAACATGTAGGGGTTGGTCTGCTTGAGGAGGATAGGAAGGCTCTACAGAGAGGTCTGGATAGGCTGGACTGATGGGCTGAGGTCAGTTGCATGAGGTTTAATAAGGCCAAGGGCCAGGTCCTGCATTTCAGTCACAACAGTTTATCTGGGTGATGTCTCAGAAACTATACACCACCACAAGCAAAAAAGCTTTTTTCGGAGCAGGAGAGTAGTGATGCTTGTAACTGCAGCACAGCCATCGCTGTCAGTCTTTCATCAACAGAAGGGTAGGGGTTGGAAGGCACCTCCAGAGATTGAGTCTAACCTCCCCCTGCCAAAGCAGGGTCACTCAGGGCAGGTCACACAGGAATGCATCCAGATGGGTCTTGAAAGTCTCTAGAGAAGGAGACTCCACAACCTCTCTGGGCAGCCTGGTCTAGGATTTTGTGAGCCTTACAGTGAAGAAGTTTTCCCTCATGTTGAGGTGGAACTTCCTGTGCTCCAGTTTATGCCCCTTGTCCTATCACAGGACAGCACTGAAAGCAGTCTACTGTCTCCTGCATGACACCCACCCTTGAGGTATTTGTAAATGTTAACAGCATAGCTTCTCAGTCGTCTTTTCCAGACTGAGCAGCCCCAGGTCTCTCAGCCTTTCTTCATCAGGCAGATGTTCTGGTGCTTTAATCATCCATGTAGTCTCTATTGGCCACTCTCTAGTATATCCCTGCCCCTCTTGAACTGGGGAGCCCAAAACAGGACACAGGACTACAGATGTGGTCTCAGCAGGGCAGAGTAAGGAGGGAGGAGACCCTCCCTTGACCTGCTGGCCACACTCTTCTTAATGCACCCCAGCCACATCTCTGTATAACCCTCATACTATGCTGTCCTCCTGCCTCACTGCTAACTTCTCTTTCTTTAGTAACTGAAAGAAGAACCAGACAACGACCTTCGAAGAACGGTAAGTTCTTACGTTATGGGTGGGCACATTAGCATGGGCTGCATCCCATCTGCTTTGGGGTTCTGGCATTTCATGGTGCTGGAGATGTTTGATAATACTTAACCTGAGGAGAAAGTCATGAGTTCAGTAAAACTGCTTGCATTTTTATAAGTAATAGTGGTTTCAGGTTCTCCTGGCTGAGCATGCCTGTACTCCCCTGGAAGCAGGCAAAAAACCAGACAAATACTTTTAAGGAGAGACAGGTGGCTCCCTCGACTCTTCCTGCCATAGAGTCCTAACAGGATGGGTGGAATCCAGTACGTCATCCACAACTAGTTACAGTTGAAGCATTGAATGTTCCTCCTGCATCAGATTGACCTTTAAATGACTCTCAAGTGCTGTCTGTGCATTTGCTGATGAGCTTTTGTTATACTTACCACAAGGTATTGATGTTTTGGCTAAGATACTGGCTTGGTAGGACTACAGTGGAGAAGGTTAATGCCTTTGAGTTGGGGTCAGCTTTCACTGGCAGTTGCTTGTGTATCCCTCTTCAGCTTCTAGTCATCAGTGAGGATTGTGTGGTAGCACAGGCAAGCTGCACTCTGAGTAGTATCATGGAATGACCTGGTTGGAGAAGACCTTAAGGTCTGCTACTTAGCTGAGTGATGTGATGCAGCTATGGACTATGCAGGATTCTCTTATATACTACTTTATAGGTTTTCTAGCAAACTAATCATAGAATGGTCTGGGTTGCAAGGGACCTCCAAAGGCCATCTCATCCAACCCCCCCTGCAGTCAGCAGGGGCATCCTCAACTAGGTCAGGCTGCCCAGAGCCCTGTCGAGCTCCACTTTGAATATCTCCAGGCACAGGGCCCCAACTGCCTCCCTGGGCAACCTGTTCCAGTGTTCTGCCACCCTCCTATTATACAACCTGTTCTTAATAGCCAATCTAAATCTGCTCTTCTCCAGTGGGAGGCCATTGCCCTTTGTCCTGTCACTGCAGGCCTCTCTCCAGCCTTCTTGTTAGCCCCCTTCAGGTACTGGAAGGCTGCTATTAGGCCTCCCCAGAGCCTCCTCTTCTCCAGGCTGAACAACCCCAGCTCCTTCAGCCTGTCTTTGTAGCAGAAGTGCTCCAACCCCCTCATCATTTTCGTGGCCCTCCTCATTTCCAAATAGAAGGGAGCTGGATGATGATAATAGGAGACTTCCAATAATAGGGAACTGGAGTAGCTCTCTTACAAGGAAAGGTGTCAAGCCTAGAGAAGACAGAGGGAGCACCTTATGCTCAGAAATATCTGAAGGGTGAAGGTCTAGAGGATAGGGCCAGGAACATGGCCCAGCAAGTAGGAAAGTTGTGTGTGCCACTCATTAAAGAAAGGAGAGTTGTTAGAAGGCTCAGTCTGATAATAGTTCTGGTCTGGTATCAGAAGAGGCACGATGCTGCTTTCCAGGTGCGAAGCGATCCAACTGGTAAGTGCCACAGGAGGGGTCAGAGAGAGGTGGCACAGCTCTTCATGAGAGCTGTCAGCAATTGGTAGAGTGCTTTAGTTAATCCTTTCTCCTTTTGAGGTGTGAGTTGGCTGTGAGGCCAACTCTGTGATCTCTGGAAAGTCTCTTTAGTTCTGTATTTATGGTTCATGGATATGTGACACTTCTGTCCCCACAGGAAAAAGGGCTGTGGAGAAAGACATTGCCAGTGATGATGAACCAAATGAAGATGACCTTAATGACAGCTTTATAGATGATGAGGAAGAGGAGTGTGAGCCTACTGATGAAGACTCTGACTGGGAACCAAGTTCAGAAGACAAAGATAATGAAGATGTGGAAACACTTTTGCAGGAAGCACGAAGATTCACCAAGACCAGAAAGTAGCTGCCTGGAACAGCCTTTTGAATGCCCAGCGTGACTGTGGTGAAACAGGGATGCACAAGGGGAGGAACTGCCTTGGAAACTCTTCTCCTCAGTGACGTAGATGCTGCAGGAAGATCTTAGTGGTGGTAAAGGGGTTTCAGCTCTGCCTTCCTTTTCCACCTGTGTTACACTTCCATGGGTGGCTGGGGGGATTTTGGGTTGTAAGGGATGGAAGTGGAGGACTGAGTCCCCAGAGTTCCGTTGGGCTTTTTTCTCATCTTATTCCTTTTTGGAACACCACTGAAACACAAACTTTAAAATTGTTACTGCTGCTTTTTGCTGTGCTTGAGGGAAATGCTGGCACCAGGAAAGCCTTTTGTCCTGTGTTGAGTTACCCTGTACACCTGCTGCAGTGAGAGCCAGTTCTTGGCCGTCACTGAGGAATCTCTCTAAACCTTTATTTTAATCTTTTGAGCTGATGGAGTTTTGAACTTCATTGCTCAGCCAGCAGCTTTCCTTTCAGGTGTCATTTCTTTGATTCTCTTGCTGTACAGCGGTTAAATACAGGTTGTCTAAGTCACTTGAGAGCAGTATCTCTGTGTATTGAACCACCTGCGTGCCTCAGCAACAATTCTGGCTGTAATTGCAGCAGTGCCTCTTCCCAGGCCTGCACAGTACTGCAGTTGTGTTCCCTGCACATCAAAGCTGAGGTCCTGCTCACTGCCTTTTTGCACAATTAAACGTGTGACATACTGTGGGGAAAGTGTGTCACTGTCTTTGATTTCTGAAGACTTTCCCTTCAGCTTGTTCACAATTCCCTGAACTTCCAAGAAATTAAGCTGAAAAGCTGTGGTGTTTCAGGACAGAGGCCTGGAGCTGTGTGAATTTGGGACACAAGCCTGAAGTCCGTTGGGGGAAACAAATCCTCTGTGGCTCTGGCTGCCCTGTGAGTGTCTGCACTATCCTAGTTGAAAGCAGACACCCAGCTACGGCCAAAGATTTTCTGCAGGGTGGCAAAATGCTTTTTTGCTTAAAAGGGCTACTGCTCCAGCTGCCTGGGGCTGCCTTTGGACGAAGGGTCATCATCTGCCACTTGTGTGGTGGAAGCTTCTCCCACAATCTGTTAGCAGTTGTAAATACTCACAGTGTTCAGAATGGGGAAAACCTCAGCTTCTGTTGGCCAGGGGGGGCTCTGCTTGCTAAAGCTATTTCACACAGAAAGAATCCAGGCTGGTGCTTTCTCAGGCATAAAACCATGGGTCAAAACCCTTAGAAACCTGGAAAAACAACAATGAAAAACTCCCCTAAAACCTTTCTTAAAACATCCTGACACCCCCACCCAAAAAAGAAAACCCACAGAAAAATTCTAATCCCCCTTAAATTCCCCTGAAGTCCACCTTCAACCCCCCCCACAAACACTTCTGAAGCCTCCCCAAACCCTGAGAAAAAACCCAACCTCCCCCAGCCCTCCTAAACCACTCAGATCCTACTGATCCAAAAAGCTTTCCTCCCTTAAACTCCCCCAGCTATGCCCCCCTAAAAACACCCTAAAGCACCCCAAAGCCCCCAGACATGACCAAAACTACTCTAAAACAACCCACCCCCTCTCAAATCACCCTTAAAATCCAGGGGGAAAAAACAAACTCCCTTACCATCCATTATAGAAACAAAGAACCCCACCCCTAAAACCCTTCTAGAACCCCCAAAACAACCCTGCATCACTCTAGAACCCCCTAAAATGCCTCCAAAACGCCACAGCAGCCCAGAGCTCATTTAAAAGCCCAGAACATACCTAAAATTGCAGTACACCCCACCCCTAAATCTATAAAAAACCAGATGTGCCCCAAACGCCTCAAATTCCTCCCAAAATACCCTTAACTCCCGGAGTCACCCCCTCCACCTCCCCACAAAACCCTCTAAAACCTTGAAGGCTCCCCCAAAACACCCCTAAAACCTGGCCAACCGCCTCCCCCCAAACCCAAATGCTCCTGGAAGCACCCTTGGAACCCATAAAACACTCCTAACTCCTCCTTCAGCTGAGCCCCTCCAAAGATCAGACACACACCCAGGACAGCAAAGCAAAGACATTTTACTCAAAAAAAGAGAAGATTGGAAATCCAAACAGCATCAGAGATAAAAATGGGCCTGCACCTGCCAAAGGCTTACAGACTCCTCTTCCATATTCCAGCTCCTCCTCCCACAAAGCAATCCTGGTACTAGAGGGAAGGGCAGGAGCTGCCTGCCTCTCCCTCTGTAACTTTCAGGGGGAACACACACAAAAACCCAACCGGAAAACCCACCCCCAAGAAACCAAGTAAGCTCAAAGACTAAACCCAAAAGCAGAGTTTTCCAGATGGGATTTATTTCTTCTTGAAAGTTAAAAGGAACAGACTGAAAGTTTCCCATTTACAGTTGTGCTGAAGTACCTCAACACTAGTTGAAGAGACACTGGAGTTAAGGGCCACACTGGCACCATAGTTATGGAGTGCCTGAGTGACAGCTGAGCACCTGCACTGCTGCTGAGCACCGCCTCAGCTCATAGCCTCTGGGAGCAAGGCTGCATGGGGACCTGAACCTGGAAGCTCCCAGTGTGCAGTGTAAAACCTTACACTGCATGTCAAGGATCGCATCTAAACCACACACCCTTCAACAGCCCTTTCAGTTCTCTTCCAGTGGCCTCAGCTGAAGATCATGAGCACTTGAATGAAGCTCATCTTCTGTCTCATCAGGCTTCAAGTTGTTACAAGGGCAGTTGCTGGAATGTGCCAAAGGTTTTACAGTCAGAGTGTGTGATACTGGATCTTCTACATTTGTACCTTAGGACAAGAAAAGCTGAGCCCCAGAGAACATAACATGGCCATTGTGAGGAATGGGAACATCACATGAGAACAAGAAATGTCATCTGATACAGACAATACACTGAAGGTCCAGAGAGGTGTTCTGACAAGCAGAAGTTCCCAAGCATTCCTGCTTGCATGGAACACTCAGGGATCCCTCATGCTGTGCGCCAGCAGCAAGAGAAGTGGCACTGCTGTCAGTCTGCAAGGTGGCAGATTTCTGGCAGTTTAAGAACCAAATGGTTCTCACAAACGCTATGGCACCTGCCTGCAAGAGGAGTGTTCAATTCCCTTGATGCACTTCCTGCTGTGAGGATGGTTTGACCTCCTGAAATCTGACTGTTCAAGCCAGATTTTACATGGGAAAAGACATTCACATCGATGCAAAAGGTGGCTGTCTGCTGGTGGAGACCAGGAGAGGCACTCTTCAGCAAAGACTTTGAGCTTTTGCTCTTGACTCTGAGGCAGTTGCTTTAATTTGCCGTTTCCTGGGCTCCACCCTCAGCAACAGCCTGCGGCACGCTGCCACAAGGGTGAGACATAACCAAGCCACACAGCCACAGGGAAGAAAGATCAAGACGGCAATAGCAAGGTGCTGCCTGGGAGGCAGCCCAAGCCTTCGGACTTGCCCATGTGTGTAACATGGGAAACGAGCTTTGGGGTGGGAAAAAACAACAGCAAACAGAACTGTCCTAGTCCAGAATGGCTCCTGTGATACTTCCACTTGAGTGCTGCCTGCTCACGGCCTGAGGCTCTGCTGCCTGTCTCCAATGGTGGATAAAATGCAACAACAGAACCCAGCCCACAGCGAGCAGTCATGATTTTCAGCTTCCTTGAGACATCCATATGCTACTTTAAAAATCAAAGTATGTGGGAGTCTGGTGCATACAAAGAATTATTTAAGTAAGAATTGATAAAACCCCCAACAAACAAAAGGAAAAAAGGCTTTGATGGAGGCTTGCAAAGATGGTTCTCAACAGTCTTTAAAACCCCTCTTTATTTGTTGGCTTTCCTTGTCAACTACAAAGTGCACTTTTGGTTTCCTGAGTTGAAAGGAGTCAGCGTGGTTCTACTGAGGCGAAAGACAAAGTTTCTGTGGGTCTTGATCTGCTAAAAATTAAATAATAATAAATACTGGGCCAAGGATATCCCTGAAGGATTGTTTGTCTCCTTCCATTTGGAAGCTGAGCCAAAGAATGACCAAATCTTCTGGACACGGTTATAAACAAAGTGGCTAGAAAGAAACTCCACCTGCAGTGTGAGCTGGGCTGACTCATCCTTTCCTAGCCGGATTGTTTGCACAGCCCTGCTGCACGCAGTTCCACAGCCAGCAGGGACGCAGTCGCGGCCTCTTGCCTCAGAGGTAGCCACATCTCCCTCTCAGCCTCTGCTTGTGCCCCTTTACCAGGAAGGATGCTCTGCAAAGCAAGTCTGCCGCTGCAAAATTGGAGCTGCCTCTTCCTAGTGCCACAAGCATAAATATCAGCAACTGTTTATCTTTCCAAGATAGCTTCCTCAGAAGCAAGAGAGGAGATAGAAAAAAGGAAGGCTTTGTGTTACTTTATTGTCAAAGCTAAGTGTGACTATAGAGTGCTGAATTAACAGACAGGGGCAATTGTTTTGCTGAGAAGTAGCCAAGGGAAAGCAGATCCTGACATATGCACAGCCACAGCTGCTATCCAAAATGCCAAGAGAAATCAACAGATCTTTGCTGGACTTCATACAGGTTTGGGGTTCAAATTCAGGAAGTATGTTGTAAAGGAAAAAAGGTGGAGTCACACTCCAGAAGCATTTGGTTCCGTCTGAAGCAAAGGTTGCAGTCTGCCACTAAGCATTACCCTGGTGCAGCACCACCTACAATTACTAAACTGCTGCTGCCAGAAGGACATCTAGAGCAAGACCAAAACTCCTAAAAGATCACCTGAACTGCACAGGGTTATAAACTCACCTCTGCTCTTCCCCTTTAAAGTCAACACTCAGACTTGCCTGTCATCAGTTCCCACAGGACGTGTTGGGATTTAACTCTCTTGTTCAGTTTTGCTGGAAGAGGGATATCCCAGAATCATTAAAGTTGGAGAAGACCTTTAAGATCATTGAGTCCAACCATAACCCAACTACCACAAGCACTGAATTATATCCTGAAGTGCTACATCTGCACGCTTCAACACCTCCAGGACTGGTGACTCCACCACCTCCCTGAGCAGCCTGTTCCAATGCCTGACCACGCTCTCAGTAAAGAAAGTATTCCTAATGTCCAATTTAAACCTCCCCTGGCTTAGCTTAAGCCCATTTCCTCTTGTCCTGTTGCTGCTTACTTGGGAGAAGAGACCACCATCAGCCTCGCTACAACCTCCTTCTAGGTAGTTGTAGAGAGCAGTAAGGTCTCCCCTCAGGCTCCTTTGCTTCAGACTAAACATCCCCAGCTCCCTCAGCCACACAGGACTGCAGTTGTTTGGACGGAGCCATTAAACAAACATGAGCGGGACAGGGTGTGCTGGCACAGGAGCACGCATGCATGCCTGTTTGCCTGAAGGGAACGGGCTTCATTTCTTGGTGGTGTCACAGGCAAGCCTCTTTTGGACATATTTATGCTGGAACAGACTCCACATTTTTTTTCAGCCCCAGAGGGATTACTTTAACAAAATTTATAGTTCCTCTAGATTTTTTTTTCCTTAACAGCTTGCTTAAGGAAAAGAGAAAATCAGTTCTTGATCTGTACAAAGATCTCCTGTGTTTGGTCCCCAAGCTTGGGAGTTACTCACCAAAAGGCAGGAAAGCTGCTCTGAGCTGCAGTGCAGTGGGGGAATGGAACAAGGACCCCTCTAAGCTATTCATACAGATATGGAAATAAAGGATTAAAGGAAGGAAAGCAAGAAAGGAGGAGCCATTTTTCAGGCTCAGCTGGCATTTTGAAGGTGTCTGAGAACAGGAGAGGAAAGGGAGTGCGAGAAAAATGCTGCTTCATATCCTTCTGTGAAATGTCTGCAATGGAAGTGTTCCCAGGCCAGGAACTAAAGCAACATTTCCCTCCCCTGCCCTGGAGTTTCTAGACTGGATCTCCATTTGAACAGCAGTATAAGAAGGTTACTAATTGTTCCCTACAATAAGCACATACCGGGTTGGTTTGCTTCCCCATCTCCAACCCATGTGAGCCTTTACTAACACAAGTCTTGTTAACCCCAAAGTCTCAGTGGCATTGTTTCCACACACAGCTCTGTGTGTGCATGTGGAACACACAGGAATTCCCCCAAATACTATTACACAGTGAGTGTTCCTTCTCAACACCCTTGCTCTGCCCACCCCACCTCCCTCCCCTTCCCCAGGCCAATGTATTTCAGACTGGAGCTGAAACCTCTCAGGAGCCACCCAGCCCTTTTGAGCACTGCAAACTCATAGGTGCATGAACCAGTCCACCTCTAGGGCATGTCCTCTAGTTCACAACACTGATTCCTTGGACTCAGGATCTGCTGTACTGCTTGTGTTGGACACTGGGTTTTTGTGGGTTACCAAAGGCGACGTTTCCCCTTCAGCCTTGCTGTTAGCAACTGCTTCTGTGTTGACTTCTTTTAGCTCCTGCTCTTTCTCTTTGTTTGCTTTTTCATTCAGGTAGTTAAGGATGCCTGCTCCAAGGGCATCCCCTTCCACATTCACAACCGTGGTGGTTCGGTCCCTGGGTAAGTGTAGAAACAAAAAACAAAACAAAGCAGCAGGCTTTTAGCTTAGGAGAGTTAGAAGACAGTAAGGGGAGCTCATTCCCCCTGCTGATCCATTAACATCAGTGGAGCTAGACACAGGAGATGTTACCAACAGGTATTTTCCACCCAAGTATCATCACCCCTTCAGAACTACAATTGTGCACTGGAGCTAGTTGAACATCAGCCCAACCATTATTCTCAACTGGGTCCTCTCAGGCATCCTTCTCTTCCCAGCCCACCTCCTTCCTCCTTCCCTTTCTCAGGCCAGCGTTCTTCAAGTGTGAGTTAAGAGCTGCAGCTTACTCAGGCTGATCCAAAAGGTGACTCCAAGCACCCAGCTCTTTGTCACTAGAGAGACTTGCAGTTTTAACCCAAACACCTACTTAAGTAGAGGTCCTTCCAAGTGCTGGCAGAGTGACTGTGTTCTCTGCATTTCTCCACAGTGGTACCTGTCCTAATCCTTGATCCTTCAACCCAAAACTACCACCTACCAGAGTCTAACAGAGTAGGTTTGAGAGTCAATCAAGAAAATTGCTTCACAAGCCTTTTGAGACTTGTGTCAGTCATTCTACAGCCTCACTTCAGCACGTGCTCAACTTGTGACTGGGGTCCTCTCTGACATGAAAACAAGACACAGGACTCTTGCCTTCCACCTTCCTCGTTTTGTTACTGCAAGACTGAGGTCCTTGACTAGAACAAGAGTGCTGACCACAGCGGGATGCCAGCACACCACAGAGAGGCTGAGAGCCCTGGGGCTTTTCAGTCTGGAGAAGACTGAGAGGGGATTTAATAAATGTTTATAAATATCTGAGGGCTGAGTGTCAAGAGGGAGGGGACAGGCTCTGCTCCTTTGCAGCCTGTGACAGGACAAGGGGCAATGAATATAAACTACAGCACAGGAGGTTCCACCTCAACAGGAGGAGGAACATCACTGTGAGGGTCACAGAGCACTGGAACAGGTTCCCCAGGGACATTGTGGAGTCTCCTTCTCTGGAGACTTTCAAGACCCATCTGGATGCATTCCTGTACCAGATTTTACAGTCCTGCTCTGGCATGGGGGTTGGACTTGATGATCTTGAAGGTCCCTTCCACCCCCTAACATCCTATGGTCTTAAGAACACAGGCTGAGGACACCTGCAGTGAAACGAGGGCAAGCTTTCCACTCCTGCCTCCAAGCACTCACACTTACAACTTGTGTAAGGCACAGCTACTACTGCAGATCCTTTAGGAAGATAGGATACAAAGGGCTAGCTATTGCTTGCCTGCCTCTCCAGTCCTTTGGAGGTGGCTGATGCCTAAGAGATGATGGCAATAAAGAGTTTGATGGCCCCAGTGAAGCCATAAGAATATGATTATGCTCCAGACATGTGGCTTTGGACAGGAAGGAGGTTGCCTTCTTCCTTAGCATGTCCAAGGACAGTCTTGAACTCCAGAGGCTAATTTGCACAGGTGCTGTGGAGGTACCACCTATAGAGAGAGGCTGGGGTTTCTGAAAGGTGGCACAGAGGGATTATGTACAGGCTAAACCAGGACCTGCACAGAAACCTGTCAGCTGGAAAAACACCCCTGTGGGATTCAGATAGTTTGTACCATACTGACAAGTGATTTCAGCCCACTACCCAGTTTCAACCAGATGGCCTGAAAGCAGATGATGCTCTTACATTACCAGACCATGCTTGCTTTGCTATCAATTAAGCTCTTAAGCTTGCTGTAAATCATTAAATGCTCCTCGTGAAGGGGAAGCAGAGACACCCTGCTCTACAGGACTCACCTAAACTATAACTAATGACTTGCAGGTGGAGTTGCTGGGTCCTCAATATTTAGTGCAAACCAAATTCTCTGGGCCTTCCTTAATCTAATTTAGATAGTATACAAAGTATATTATGGGCCTTAACAAGACATAACTATGCTAAGTGGTGAGACAGGCTCTTCCAGAGCTGGGCAAGGAGATAATCTCTCATCATTGAAGGAGAAGAATGGTGCTTGCATGCAGCAGCTGTGATGTCACAATCTCTCTGTGACCCTGCCCATGGAGAGCACCTCTCTGTGACACTTGTGTTGGTGCTTTGACCAGCCTTGAACTACAAAAACAGCTCCAAGAAGAGATGGCAGCAGCTATGGTTCTGATGGAGACCTGCTTCACGTATGACCAAGAAAACTTTGCACCACTATTCATACCTCCATGAACAAACTTTTCTGACTCTGCCAAGAGTGGAGCTAAACCCTGTCCCTCAGCACCACATCTTTGACCCCTTTAAATGCCTCCCAGGGTGTGGATTCAACCACCTCCCTGGGGAGCCTGGTTCCAGTCTTTGAGAACCCTTTCAGTGGAAAAGATTCTTTTAATCTCCAACCTAAACCTCCCCTGGTGCAACTTTAGCCCATTTCCTTTCACTTTATCACTTGTTACTAGGGAGAAGAGACCAACACTCACCTATCTCCAGCCTCCTTCCAGGGAGTTGTAGAGAGCAACATGGTCTCCCCTCAGGTTCCTTTGTTCCACACTAAACAATCCCAGTTCCCTCAGACCTGTTCTCCAGACCCTTCATCAGCTTTGTTGTCCTTCTCTGGACCCTCTCCAGCATCTCAATCTCCTTGTAGTGAGGGCCCCAAAACTAAGCCCAGTACTCCCAGGCACTGGGTGCATGGGGACAATGTGCAGATACATGTGGCTTAAAGTACTTACACAATCCAGTCCACTGCTAGTATCAAGGAGAGGTCGTTGGTGGGAAGTCCAATGGCCTCCAAGATGATAGCAATCGTGAGGACTCCTCCAGCTGGGACCCCAGCTGCCCCCACGCTGGATGCAGTAGCTGTCACCCTGCAAATCAATTTGTGCAGCTGGTTACCAGGAGCCCTGCAGCACTCCTCCCCTGTGCTTACGTCACACATTCCCCCGCCATGGGAACTATAAACAAGCTACAGCCTGGGACACATGGATCCTTTGCTTCCCTGGCAATCCCCTTCCCACCTGCTGATGCAAAGTAATGGACACAGAGCACTGCTGCTCAGCAGGCATCCACAACAGCTACCAGGGCAATGGTCCTGTGTTTGACAGACAACCCACAAAGCTCTGTCTTGCTTACTCAGGTATCCACTTCCAAGCCATGTCTCAGCTCAAATACACTGAGTGCTTTATACCTGCTGGCCCCAAAGCACAAAGGTAAACTTTGCATGCAGGGTGCTGTCTCCTCTCTGCATCTTGTTGCAAATACACACCCTAAATCAGAAAGTGGAAACCTGTGGTGCATGTGCTATAGACAGTCTACAATTCATGTGCAGATGTCTGCACAAGGGCTTTCCTTGAGCTATCACTTAACACCTAGGCTTGTGTTAACACTCAATTCATTAGCAGTACCTAAAACACTAATTTGCTATCTACAAATGAAGTAATGCCCTAGCCCAGCTTAAACAAACAGTAAGGAAGAAAATGGCTGGGGAGAGTGAAAGAGATGCCAGGAACTGTCACTAGGAGGCATCCGGTGGGCAGAGCCATTGCCTTTTGGCACATTGCACAACCCCTTGCAGGATCCTGACATAAGGCATTCTGAGGAAGGAAATTAAAAGAATGACCCTTCATAGGCTACAGCAGGAGGAGGATATTCCAGGCATGGAGGGAAGAGAGGCTAGAGAAGGAGGCAGGACTGAGGTGGTAGAGGGGATAATAGAGCAAAGCAGCAAGGAGGGGAATACTGATGGATCTGGCTTGTGATGGTAACAAGGGCAAAGGTAAGCACAAGCAGAGTTCTTAGTGTGAAATTGACACACAAGGAACCGGGGAGCTGGCAGAAGGATCTAAAATATCCAGAGGGAGAGTCAGGGGTAGCTTTTGGGGTAGAGCAGCATGACTCCATTACCCAGCTTCATGGTGAGTGGAGGGTGGGGGAGCGAGATGCTTAAAGGAGGAGAGGAAATTCATGTGAGAAACAGCTTTAAACAGCCCCAAGTCTGTTTCACAATTCAATTACTCTTCCCAGGTTCCACCTTTTATTAACCTGAGATTCTGGCAAATTTTATAAAGCTTGAAAGGCTTTAATCACCCTGCAATTATGCTTCATAGCAGCTCACAAGATTTAGGTGAGAGATGTGGAATGCAAACCAGCTATTAACAGAGACCACAGGCCTGATCATGTCTGGGGGCCAGCAGTATTTGGTTGCAAGAGCAAGCAACTTACAGAATTGTGAAGATTTGCCCAGGGTTGAGGTCAACATTGTTGAGCTGAGCAATGAACACAGCTGCCATGCACTGGAAAATTGCAGCTCCGTCCATGTTCACCGTGGCCCCGATGGGAAGGATGAACCTGCTGATCCTCTTGTCCACTCCATTGTTCTCCTCGATGCACTTGATCATTGAGGGCAGAGTGGCTGAGCTGCAAGCACAACAGGCACCAGTCAAACAGAGCACCAGGGTGTGCACTGAAAGGTAAGGCACTGTCTCATGGCTAACATGTTGCAGATAGGACTGTAGGACAACACTGCCATTTTATAATCCCTCTCTGTGGTGAGAGCAATGAGGACCTACCTGCTGGTCTTGAGTGGAGGTGCTTGATAATCTTCCATGCAGAAGTAGCTGATAAGGTCTGTAATCTCCCACAAGCAAGAACTCATGACTTCACACAATCACAAAACTGTCAGGACTGGAAGGGACTTCAAGGACCATCTAGTTCCAACCCCCCTGCCATGGGCAGGGACACCTCACACTACATCAGGTTACTCAGAGCCACATCCAGCCTGGCCTTAAAACATCCAGAGATGGGGGTTCCACCATGTCTTTGGGCAACCTGTGCCAGTGTCTCACCACCCTTACGGTGAAGAACTTCTTTCTAACATCTAATCTAATTCTCCCCTCCGCTAGCTTGGATCCATCCCCCCCAATCCTATCACCACCCAACATCCTAAAAAGTCCCTCCCCAGCTTTCTTGTAGGCCCCCTTCAGATACTGGAAGGCCACAATTAGGTCTCCTGGGAGCCTTCTCCAAACTGCACAACCCCAACTCCCTCAGCCTGTCCTCATAGCAGAGGTACTGCAGCCCTCTGATCATCCTTGGAGCCCTTCTCTGGACACAATCCAGCATGTCCAGATCTTTCTTGTGGTAGGGGCTCCAGAACTGGACACAGTGCTCCAGGTACTTCACACAGTATGCAGCCTAACTGTGAAATGATGAAATCTCAAACCCAGAAACACGCTGCAGTAAGTGCCAATACAAACACAGGAGGCAATGGTAATCTCTCTTCATTTGAGAAGGTACTGGTACAACATTGACATATACATAAGAACAAATAGTAACTGTAAAATCAAATAAAAGTCATTGTTGAATTGATTTCTTACATGGTAAATGAGTTTTATTCACAAACCCTCTTCTACACTGTGTGCTCCACGTCCTGTGACAGACATGCATCTGCTTCTGGAGATGGCCCCAAAGGGTTTTCATACAGTTACGATATTTGATCAGGTGTTTGCCCCTTGACAAAGGTGTAAATGACAGGCTTGATAGTTTGGTTAAGACAAATAAAAGCTGATCAAGCCAGATCTTCGAAATCAATAATGTTAAGTCCCTGTACACTAGCTAGTAAGTGTGCTTTGCTCCTGCAAAGTTAGTCTAAACCTGTTCCAGATCCATCGGAACTTGGAGAACTAAACTTCTCAGGACAGAGTCCCTCACTACTGGCCCCCATTTCACTGAAAATTGGACAGCTGGCAAGGTCTTCCTAAGGCAAGCACTTTCAACTCTTCCACACAAAAATTTCCAACTCAGAACCATGCCACAAGTGCAATGCTTTAAAGGAGCTGTTTTCTATAGCTAACTTTCAGGATGTGCTGTGTGGCAGCCTGCTGACAACAGTGAAAGTCTCCACACTCAGAAGTCTCCTTCTGCAACCTCAGGAACAATATTTACAGCTGAAACTCCACCCAGTGTGGTATAGGGATATAACCAGTTTATGGTAATGAATGCAACCACAGGCTCTAACCCCAAAAGCAGCACAGAAACCCACCTGGAGCAAGTGGCAAAAGCAGTGGCAAATGGTGTGATCAGTCCTAAGAGAAAGCGATAGGGATTTTGACGCGTAGCTGCAAAATAAATCAGGGGCAGAATGATTCCTCCATGGATGAAGTGGCCCAGGATAGAGGCAAAGATGTATTTTCCCAGGCTGGTCACCAGAAGCACAATATCTTCCATTTCCACAATCTTGCTCCCAACAAGGAACATGATGCCAATAGGCACATACCTGTGCAAAGAAAACATTGCCTTCCATTAAGAACACACACAAAGCCCTGCAAAACATGCCCCTCTCCATCCTGGAGAGAACATTCCTCTAAAGAATATTCTGCTCCTAGGGAAGGGGAGCACCTTGTTCACCACTCATTCAGGCTAAGCAAACTTGGAAGGCCTCTAAACAATCTTGCTTGGTGGAAGGCAAACAGCCAAACTGAAAAGCTCTGTTCACCTAGGCCCTCAACCACACAGCTAGGAGAGAAGTCAAGTGGGAAGCAGAAACGCTGACAGAAGCTACTAGGACACAACAGCACAGTTTTAGTCCATCAGGGATGGGGAAAGACCTAAAGCTGAAGTCACTGTTGAAGGGACAGCAGGTGGTAGGAAAGAAAAAGCAGTATCATGTCACTGGAGCAGAGAAAGGGGTAGAACAGCAGGATCTTAGATACATGGTGACAACCAGTAGAAGTATTAAGTAAGGTCATGAAAATGGTAGAGACTGGGTGCCAACATATTCAGTGTAGGAAAAACCTACGCTCATGCCAGACAGCTCAGCTGAAAGCTGCTAAGGCACGTGCCAAAGACAGCAATTAGCTCTGCTTACTTGCCTACAAAGGACTAAACTATATGATCAGCTTTTTAGAGCTTCCCTCAGCCAACAGCCACGTACACATTACCATGGCTCCCACCTAGAAACATGCCACGTCTTAGCACAACAGCATTTGTTTGAGGTTTCCTTTGTTAGGAACACCTGGAGCTGTTCCAGGGGAAGGGCCACCTGCAGGTCTCAGCCACACCTCCAGTCCCAGTCGAGCAGCTGGCAACAACCCTGATGAGACAAAGTTGCCCTTGCACCTACAGGACAAGAGCTACTAAACGAGCTGCAGGAACCACTTCAGGCCCTGGGTCAGCTCTTCTGAAGTTCTATTTAGGATGTGTGTCTCAGTACCTCTGCTGATGCTGCCATTGCTTCAACCACTTCTGCTTCTAAGATTTCTTAATCTTAAAAGACCACCCAGCTCTCAAAAATCCTGCCAGGCTCACACATGACTACAAAAGCTCTGCCTATACCTCCCAGAAAGGAAGAATGTTTTCTCTCCCACCCTCCCCTCCAATCCAATGCCCATTTCCAGAGAAGCTGATTTGTAGAGTCAGGACAAACTTCAGAAGGTTTGGTTAAGCATGCAAAGGTTCAGAAAGGTGGAAAAGCCTTAAGGCTGCCCAGATCACTCACTTCTTCCTAGCCTGCCTTTCCCTCAGGGGCTCTGCAGCTCCTCTGTTGTGTAGATATGGCACTTCAGGGCATAGTGGTGTTGAGCTGACCTTTGCTGATCTTGGAGGTGTTTTCCAACCTTAATGATTCTGTGATTCTGTTTTTCTGCAGAGGGCAGCTCCTCATGCCCCTTATCAATGTGAGCATTCTCCTTCTGTCCTCCCTTGGCCAAATCTCTAGAGGGGCCTCGTGCTGGGTTACACCCATCCTGGGCAGGGTTGGGTTTCGAGAGCCCTGCTTGCCCCAGGGGACAAAAGAAACCTGATCCAGGTGCTGGGGGGGACGGGGAGGGGGTTGCCATCTTTTTCTTTGCTCCTGCCTTGCCTGTTCGAAAGGACCCACAGCTGCTGCTGGACTCCTGGCTCTGCCACATGGTTGGGTCTGATCTTCTCCCTGCCACATCCACACTTCTCTAAAGGACTGGAATCCACATACATGGAGGGAGATACAAGGCCACCCAAATTTGGTTTTGTCTATTTTCCTCTTTAGCCTTACTCCTTACCCCTGTAAATCCCCCTGTTACTGATCGATATATAGATACCTTTTGTTAAAAAAAATGTACTTCTACTTCCAAACCAACTCCAGATTATTTTTTGGTAGATTAAACTCCAGTTAAGGCTTAAACCACCACAGGCCTGTTGAACCTTCCCTGCTTAGTCACTGCCAATTCTGCCACACACTGCCTTTCAACTATGTTTCTGAGCATCCCAGTCAGCCAGATCTAGCTGAGACCCACTCCTGACTGAGCTCTGCAAACATGAACACCAAATTCAGAGCTGAGGCTGGACTCCTTCCCTTGAAAAGGGAAACTGGAGAGGAAGGAACAGAAAGCCAAGACCAAAGTGCTACTAAACATGAGAGAGGCCATGAGCTCAAGCTGCCTTTTCTCTTGGTAGTATTTTACCTATTTTACCTTTGGGAAGGACGTGCAGCTTGAGAGACTTTGAATAACTACCATGACAAGGCCAAAAACCTCAAGGAAGGAAAGAGAACAAATACAGGCTATGGCTGCAGTGTTAAGAGTCAGCTGCAGCCCCAATAATCCACAAAGCACAGGATTATATTACCAGCCCGTTCGCACTGCAATCAGCTAAGCACAAGAGCTGCCTCTTACCAGTGTTCAGCATGCAAGGAATTACACTCAGGAGTAAAAGACTTAAGCTGCTTTCAGGCTTTGAATGTTCACTCCTTGACAACAGTGACTGTTGCCTGTGTAAAACCAGGTGTTTGGCTAAAACCTTTCTACTTCTTAGACAGAGGGAAAGAGTAGGAATGAAAAACGCAGCATGGAGAAAAATGACCTCTGCTAAGGTGAGCTGACAGCTTTTCCAGCAGCTTTGAGAAGGGCATGAGCAATGTCCCATTGTGAATTTGTTAGCTGGCTGTCCTTGGGAATGCTTTCTCACCTGTGAGCTATTAGCACCATCGGTTTTGCAGGAGCAGCCTAGACCCATCCAGCTGCACAAGAACAGCCACCACAACACTGCTCTGAGGTCCAGGTTCATCCTACCTGACAGAAAACCCAGTCAGAAGGCTGGTCAGGCCCCAACTCGGGTGGCCTCAACAGCTCCCTAGAGGTGCCAACACTCATTTCCCACCTAGTGAGAAAGTTCAGTGGGCTCCAGTTCCTAGCAAATTTGCTTGGGTGCCAATAGCTTTATGAGATCAATCAGAGCAACATTCGTCCCATAAACATGTCTGGACTCCAAGGAAGGAAGTGAAAAAATACATTTGCCCATTAATAGGCAGGAGACAATCAGCCTTAGGAAATACTCTGAGAGATGTGAAATGGAAGAAAGCAGCATCTCTGAAGCAGCAAGCACAAACAAGAAACAGCTGATGGCCCTGCTCCTTAGTTCCTGCTTCACCTAAGAAACAGACACCTAGAAGAGGAACAGAGATTTAAAACCCCACTGCATAATTCAGGCTCTGCTGATAACAATGACAAAACACTCAACAATACTCTTTCAGTAGGATGGACAGCAGAGCCCTGGGCACAGTTCCTCCCTCCTGCACAAAGGGACATAGGTTCTCCATCAGTGATGCAAGTGGACAGATGGGGCACTGCATGCATGCACTCAACAGGCTCTGCTCTCTCTCAAACTTCTTGCTCTCTACAATTCTCTGAAAGGAGGCTGGAGCCAGGTAGGGTTTGGTCTCTTCTCCCTAGTAACCAGTGACAGAAAAGGGCTTCAAGTTGTGCCTGAGAGGCTGAGGTTGAATATTAGAAGCAGCTTCTTGACTGAAAGGGTTCTCAAAGACTAGAATGGGCTCCCCAAAGAGGTGATGGAATCCTCATCTCTGGAGATGTTTCAAAGAGGTAGAGATGTGGTGCTGAGGGGCATAGCACCAGACTTAATAGAGTTAGATAATGGTTGAATTTGAAAATCTTACAGGTTTTTTCCAACTGATATGATTTTAAGTAACCCTTTGGCCAAGTGGTTAGTAAATCAAGGCATTCATCTACAAGCATAATCTTAGTTACACAGGACATCTAAATGCAGTCCTAGCACAAGCATCCCTGACCTTCCCATGACCGGACTCCTCACTTGGTCACATGATGGCAGCTAGCCATGGGCTTATGCTGCTTTGACACAGAAAGCCTTTCCACTAATTAATCAAAAACAAGTCCTGGAGAGGATTTTGAAGTGACCCTCTGAAGTGCTCCAGACTCCTATCTTAAGCTATGCATGACTGCCTAATTACAGGGCAGCAACAAGAAGAAAAGACCCCACCACGTGACACTAAGACATCCACTTTTCCTTGATGAGGGGATCTGGCAGGAAAAAGATGGAAAGATGGCTAAATGGTGAGATTCATGAACTAAGCATCAATACTGTGCATCTGCAGTCACACACTTACCACATAATCCAGGAAACCAAGACCATAGTTGCCTCATTGAATGAGTTAAAGAAGCGGATCAGATCTTCCCCTTCCTGGCCAAGCTTTTTCAGAGCCACTCCTAAAACCAGAGCAAACAGCACCAGTCCCAGGATATTCATCCCTTCAATCTCAGTACCCACAGGGACCTGTAGAGGCAAAAAAAGGCTTGTGAGACACCAGACTGGCACAAAACCCAACAAAAGGGTCACCTCCTTTTATTGCTGCCCGATCAATCTGAAAGCAAAGAGCAGAATCGATTTTGTGGAAGGGGATCAAACAGGATCTCAACAGAGTCCAGACACAAGCTTCCCTAGTTATGAGTTGGTGTGAATCCACTGGAGAAGGAAGGGGCCTGACACTACCTCCCCTCTTGCCTTCCAGTACCATACCTGCGACCTGCACAGGAAGCCTCCCCAGTTTACTCAGAACAAGCTTCACTGCAGACACGAACAGCACAAGTACCAATCACATGTGCTTGAAAGACTGAAATATTCCTCCCTGGTTCCCTGTGGGGAAAGATGGATGTGGGAGAGACCACAGGTGTAAATGATGGCTATTACTGGCACCAACTTCCTAGCTCTGCTTATTCCAGCAAGCATCATTCACTGTTGACACTATGATAATTCTACCACCTAAATTAATCATACCTGCAGGAGTCCTGCAGCATTTTGGCCCCAAGCATGCTCTTAATTCATAGAGCCATTGAACATTTGGGTTGGAAAAGACCTTTAAAAGATTGAATCCAACTACAATCCAACTCTACCAAGTCTGGTGCTAAACCATGGCCCCCAGCACTACATCTCTGCCTCTTCCAAACACTGACGCTTCCAACTGGAATCTGCTCTCAAGCTGCCAGCTCTGTTCTAATGCAGTATTTACCAAGGTGAAAATCAGAGAACAACGTTATGAAGCAGAAGTGGGGAAAGGGACATACAAAGGAGGCAAACTGTGGAAACCTGCCCATTTATCTGTTCATATCAGCCACAGGAGATACAACAAGAACAGAAGAAATACACATTTCCCTTCTTAGAAATCAGGTGGCTGCATGGTAAAAGTAAGAGGCCAGAAGCAGGATCCAGCCATTGACAGAAGCCAGTCTACTCACAAGTCTGCTCTGCTGGTGCTCCACCATTTATTTCTCAGAGAGATGGAGCTTGTTTGGCAATGCAATATGAAACAATCTCAATGAGTGTTCTTGTGGCTACATAAAAATATAATTGTTTTGATAACCTGGGGTTTTTTTAAACCCTCCAGGCTTGGCAGTACAAGCCTAACATGTTAAATTGTTGTTTTAATTGGAAGGGCTTCTAAAACAGCTTAGGTTTGTGTACAAGTTTTGGCCTTCTGGCTAGTTTGAGTAGATACAAGCTCAACATTAGGAAAGAAAAATATACTCTGAGCTAAAAGCTTGGAATGAATATTGACTGAAGAACTTGGGATGCTGATCTGCTAAACCTGACCAAACCAGCATGCTGGCTTGCTCCTGGCACTATAATCACTGCTGCTGCTATTTTTGAAGTACTCAAACTTACTAGTCCTTCAAGCCTAGCTCTTGTGATCTGGGGACACCCAAATTTTTGGTGACCAGAGAAAGAGCTCTGTGCAGCCACCAAAAACTTTCAGCTCTTTCCCTCTATTCACTGTCACCCTGCCTACCCTTTCAGGTCTTGCTCTCCCTTCCTCCCTCTTGAACCAATTTTTTTGTTCAACACAACATTTACCATCATCTCACATCAGGGCAGACGTACCAGAAAGTGCATCATTTGCACAGAGTAGTAAGTAACTACAAACTGAAGGCACAATCTGTGGCATTCAGAGAATTTCACCTCCTTGCAGCACAATAAAGAACGGGTCCAGCAGTAAATTCTCAGCGGAAGATCCTCTCAATCCCAGCCTCTAAAACTGGCAGATGCTGAACAGCCTTTTTGTACTCTAACAGAAGAGTGCATCACCCCAAATGAGCTGCCAAGCCAAGCAGCATTGTGGACACAAAACAAAAACAGCTTTAATGAGAGCTCTGTTCCTGGATGAACGACGGGACACGTTATTGTTTGCTTGAAATTGTGTGTTCTGGTAGGAAGATTCATGGAGTTCTGCTGGTGCTTGAATCGCTCTGAAGATGCCATTGTGTTTTAGCTCTTGAAACAGAATGCTTATCAAGGAAACAACTGCTGGCATTGAGCTGTCCCCCAGTAGTAGGTGGCTGAAAAGAAAAGGTAGTCATGTGACGTGAGGAAGAAGAGCAGTCCCCGGTTTGTGTCCTTTTACTGTTGCCACAATAGGAACCCAGAGCGTCCCCCACCAGGCTCCCTGTGCTGCAGATGGGGAACTAAGATAGCCTCTGCCCTTGCCAAACAAACAGAGAGGATGTAGCCATAAAAGCTAGGTAAACATGAGGGAAGTGTGTGAAACAACACAGGACAGCACTGAGCAGACATCTACGTGCCCCATTATTCAGACCAAGCACAAACTACCCAGTGGTGAGGAAAACAAATACAATCAATGGAAAGCTCTGCTCTACACCACTGGTTTGGGAAGTGGAATCAAATATTCTGCTGACGACAGAAAACAGAGAGGAACAACATCTTGTTTCCCTGGAACCCAGCTTCTGTCACTAGGATATTTATACTAAGTAGTATCCAAAAATCATAGCTTTGCTTTCCAGACTTAATCCTTATCTACCCATAAATAATATGGACAGACCGGTACTGAAACTGAGCTCACAAAACTGAGATGATGTTTTCTTTCATTTGGCCCTCTCTCTCCCTAGAGACTGCAGGGCGTCTTCTGGCATTAAAGATGCTCAGCTTCCATTTTGCTCCAACAGCTGAAAGCTTTGGAAAGTAATAGCAGAAATAACCTTTACATCATCACCACTGGCAAAAACAGGCACCAGTGACAAATTCAGAGTATTATTTTTTTCCTGATATTGCATCAAACAGGAGCCTGGTAAGTGGGAAAAGAAAAGAAAAAAGTGAAAACAGAACTTTAAATAGCCAAAAGCTGCATTCTTGTCTCTCCAGTAAGAGTGATGGCTTTGGACAAACATTAAAAAAGTGCTTTGCAGCCAGGCCTATGTCTAGGGGATAGGGTTGGCCCTGATGGTTACCACGAAGCCCTGATCAAACTTGACATTGAAGATGAACAAGAGCCTCATTCACTTTTCATTCACCCTTGGTTAAATGAAGAGTAACTGTAATCTGTAAGCAAACACACGTGTCCAATGCACATTGCCACAGCCTTTCATACTGAAGCTGGCTTTCCCCAGCATGAGGTTGCACGGGCTTGTACTGCCTGAGGACACACTGGTGTGAGGAGACAAAGTGCTTTGTTGGGATGCAGCCATCACCACGCAGCCACAGCAGGTGGGGTGATTGCAGAGGTGGGCTAATGCAATTTTTCAGGCACAGGCAGAGCCCAGGCAGATAGGGCTGCCCTCTTCCCCAGTGAAACCACTCACCCTGGGACAGCAGGCTTCTAAGGCAAGGGATGACTTCTCCCCTGCTCAGTTCTTGTGCCGAAGTCACCTGTCACCCTGCCTGCAGGGCTGGTGAAAGTTCAGCCCAAAGCTGAGTTCAGAAACACTGTTCTGCATCATCTGCTTGTGCATCATGTGTGGCAAGGAGAAAGCAATGAGGCCAGCACTTCCTGTGCTCAGGGACATGCTTCAGAGTCCCTCTGGGGGAGCACAAACTGCTTTTTCCTCAATAGTTTTGCAAACTGGTGAGCAAGCCCCACCTGAGCCCTTCCACAACAAACAAACATTAAAAGTCTCTTGCCCTGCAGGCATTTAAATCATTAAAAGCCCAACACCCAATACTGATCTCAGATAGTCAGAACAAGTTTGAGAAATAGAAAAGTCATTTCACAGAATGACAGCAAGGTAGGGCTGGAAGGGACCTGTGAAGACCCTCTAGTCCAACCGTCCTGCTAGAACAGGATCACCCAGAGTAAATCACACAGGAACATGCCCAGGCGGCTTTGGAATGCCACCAGAGAGAAGAGACTCCACAACCTCTCTGGGCAGCCTGTCCCAGTGCTCTGCCACCCTTAAAGGGAAGAATGTTTTCCTTATGTTTCCATGGAACCTCCTGCGTTCCAATTTGGGTCCATTGCCCCTTGTCCTGCCACTGGACACCAAGAAGAGACTAGCTCCATCACAGACTCGTAGAACAGTAGGGGTTGGAAAGGACCCAAGGAGATTAAGTCCAACATCCCTACCAAAGCAGCATTGTATAGGGCAGGTCACACAGGAACACATCCAGATGGGTCTTAAAGTCTCTAGAGAAGCAGGCTACACAACCTCTCTGGGCACTTGTCCTTTAGATATTTCTAAGCATTAATTTCCAATCTCAGAACCCCAAAAAAGCACAAGGGGCTTCATCTGGAGTGAGGAGACACATCACATGCTGGCTTTGTTACATAGCACACTGCCTGTAAGACACTTGTATTCACTGCTGGACCTGCAGCCTGCTGGCTCTCTCCAATTACACAAATGTTTGACAGCCCCTGCAGAATTGCCACTCAACAGGATACATAGAGCACCTCTAGAAGTCCTCCAAACTACAAACAGAACCTTAGCTACAACTCCAAACTAATTTTCTTTCTGACATCATTGCAATAGAAGCTTATTTGTAATGTTCTGTCTCTAATTTTTACTCCTTCAGATCACTTCTTACTGCTTGCAAGATGGTAACAAGATGAAAAAAAAAATCCCAAATAACCTCTTTGCTTTTTAAAGAAAGAAGCTTGAGCAGTGGAGAAAAGCTCATTCTCTCCAAACTGCTAATGAAGAGTAAGGTTTCAGTCAGAGGTCTCCTGTCCATCATGGCTTTCTTGTGCGGCTGTAGGTAACTCACGTGGGTAGCATGTGCCTCAGCTGCAGGCAAAGAAAATTACTTGCTTCTTTCCACTTACTTCTGGAAAGGATTAAAGATATCAAGTAGTCAAATATGACAGTTGACAAAGGTCTGTGTAAAAACTGAAGAAGTGGCCTTACCTTTTCCAATGTGACATTTCCAGAGGTAGTGTTTCTGAGCAGTATCTTATATTCTGTTGCGTACTGCAGGTGAGAAAACAAGCAGAACAGACAAAGTCACAATGTTTGCTGATCAAAGCATCAGCACAAGTTGAGGCTGGCATTAAAATTGCCAATCTAGGGCAACAGCTCGCTTTGGTAAATAAGCTAGACACCTCAGAAAAGCAGGGCACTTCTCTGGGCTTGGTTTTTATAGATACAAAAACAGACAAAAGGGAAGTTTGTGTATTTGCCAATTACCTTTGACAACAGCAGTGCAGAGGCAAAGGAGAACTTCTCCATCTCATCTGAATGTACAGAGCCCTGACAATTTATAGTATTTTTGGACTGCTTCTATTTTTGTTAATGGCATATTGACTTGTACTATATTATATACACACTGAAAATGGCTTTTGATTTGAAGAGTTTGACCTTGGTTTTGATACAAAAGCAAACCCACAGAAGACCACGAAGGCAAAAACTATTATTCTGCTCCTGTGACATAAAGAATCACTATGCCCTGTGGCAATATTCTCAGAATCATTTTGGTTGGAGACTATTCCAGTGGTTGAGAACTCTCTCAGTCAAGAAGGTTCTTTTAATCTCCAACCTAAACCTCCACTGGTGCATCCTGATGCCATTACCTCTCCTCCTATCACTTGTTACTAAGGAGAAGAGACCAACACCCACCTCACTCCAACCTCCTTTCAGGGAGCCATAGAGAGGTGTTTATCACCTGTCTTAACAGTATCTACCCAAAATTAGCAATAATCACTAAATCTAAATCTTCTTGGAGCCCCACAGCTCCTTTCCATGAGTTGAAACCACAGTATATTCTGGTACCCTACCACACTTAGAGTCCTCTGCTGCAACAGAAGCCAGGCTGAGCAATTAATCCAGCAAGGAACACAATGCGAAACACTGAATAAAACCATCAAGCAATGCTTGCAACATGGAAGGGTTAAGTCACCATTCCTGCAAGTGTTCAAGAAACATGTGGACATGACACTTTGGGACACAGGTCAATGACCATGGGGTTTTTAGGTTTGAGGTTGGACTCGATATCTTAAAGGTCAGGTCCAACCAAAACAATTCTGTGAGTCTATTGTAAAAGTCTTTAGCCTCATCTGTTCTTATGCCAGGTTCAAGCTATGTAGCCCAGGGCTTCCCAGCTAGCTCCTGATAGGGACAAGCAGACTAGCACAGAGAAGAGCTCACGCATCTCTTACCGTTCGGAAAGCTGCAGCCACGAGGTTGGAAGGAAACAGGTTCCTGTAAAATACAGACAAGAAAGATTTACTGCACAGCTTCTACAAGGAATGCAGCAAGATGCCAATGACATCTTGGCCTGTATCAGGAACAGTGTGGCCAGCAGGACTAGAGATGGAATTCTGCCCCTGTACTCAGCACTGGTGAGGCCTCACCTTGAGCACTGTGTGCAGTTCTGGGGCCCACAATTCAGGAAGGATATTGAGGTGCTGGAGAGGGCCCAGAGGAGAGCAATGGGACTGGTGAGGAGGTCGGAGGGAAAGTCATATGAGGAAAGGCTGAGACAGCTGGGGGTGTTCAGCCTGGAGGAGACTTAGGGGGGACCTTATCACTCTACAATTACCTAAAAGCAAGTTGCAGTCAGGTGGAGGTTGAGCTCTTCTCCCAGGCAACTAGTGACAGGACATGAGGGCATGGTATGAGGCTGTGCCAGGCGAGGTTTAGGTTGGATATTAGGAAGCACTTCCTCACAGAAAGGCTGATGAGGCACTGGGATGGACTACCCTGCAAGGTGGTGGAGTTGCCATCACTGGAAGTCTTTAAGAAAAGACTGGATGTGGCACTTGGTGGCACGGTTTAGCTGATGGCATGGTCTTAGGTCATAGGCTGGATCTGATGATCCCAGAGGTCTTTTCCAGCCTCAATAATTCTGTGACTCTCAGCACCAGAATTGCTTTTGCAAAGGCATGCATGTAGCCACCTGTGAGGTACATGCTACAGAAGACAGCCTGGCACCACACAACAGACGTCTTGTTATGTCTGCAGAGGGCTGAATGCTGGCTTGTCCCTGCTTGTCTACCACATCTAACCATTTGGGACACCAGAGGCAATCAGATATGATGCCAGTTATCCACACCCATCAGCCAGTGGCTACAGAAGCTGGTTTAGCCACACCAGCTGCAGCAACAGATTTTGGCCTTCAGGGTCAGGCAAAATTTTTACATTACTCATGTGTCTATGCTTTGCTCACAGCATCAACATGAAGGAAAATCCAATCAGCAAATCCACTTAAGAGGAGAGCTTAACCCTTCAACACAACAAGGCCAGCTTCCCTCAATACCAAGGTGAAGCAGAACAATGTCAAGAGCCAGAGCTGTCCACAAGTGGTTTAACAGCACAGATGGAAGTAGGGGCATCCCATGGGGAAAGCTGCAGCATCTGACTTTGGTGGTGTCTTCAGATAGAGATGTAAATCCAGCATCAGGTTTGTGCAGACAGGATATCATGCAAAGCATATATGTGAATCTATGGAACAACAAGGATAGGAAAAGTGAGGGTGAACTGGACCATGTAAGGAAAAAGATGTATTTTATAGCTATTTTTAATGCTACACTTCTGTTCTCCCCTTATGACAGGCAAGCAGCAATGTGCTTCCCATACTAAATGGCAGCTTATTTTTTGCACTGTCAGAAGGCAAAACAGGAATACAAGGCAATCTCTGGGGTCATGACAGGGCCCTAGCTGGCGAAGGCAGGAAGGCTAGGGGTACAAACTGAATGCACTGCCAGCCAAATGCATCAAGGAGGCATGGCAACTCCTATGGTAAAGAAAGAAAATACCCTACTCAGAGCCAGTCAACTGTGTCAGAAACCATGTGGGTAGCTGCTCCCCACCCTCTGCTCCTTGCACCACTCCCAGGAAGCTGCAGCCAACTCCACACTGCCCTGCAACCCTCCCCTCACCCCCCAGATTTTGCCATAGTTACCCTGGCCAGCACAACTTTAAACCAGGCTTTTTCAGCTGGGATCATTCCATGAATAGCATGGAAAGCAGAAAACAGAGCAGCAAAGTCAAACCTTTGAAAGCAAGAGGGAGGTTACAATGCAGCACAGTAAAGGACTTTGGTCTTTTCCAGAGCACAGCTCCGTTATCCTGCCACACAGACTTTTCCCACAGCCTTGACAGCAGTGTAAATAAAGTTCATGGACCTTATCAAACAAGTGGTGCTGTGTGAACTACCTCAGCCTCTTTCTCTGTTGCATTATGAGTACTAGGAGGCAGCTGCAAAAGCCAAGTCACTGTAAGACTAATCTGGCTTCTGGAGCCTATGTTCCACTGATTTTTAGTCACAGAACCATAGAATTGTTTCAGTTGCAAAAGACCTTTAAGATCAGCAAGTCTAACCATTACCTTACTCTTCCAAGCCACAACCTTTTCCTCCTCAAAATCCAACAAAAGAGCTGTCTGAAAGGGGAACAGTGAGCTCTAACTCTGCAAAGATGCTTAAGAACTGGGCAAATAAGATCAATGGAACAGCTACTGTTCTCCAGTTCCTGCACAGCTGGAACTCTCTGGTGGATAAAAACCTCATGTAAAGAAAAAAGCAAACCTACTTTATCAGGAGCAAAACATCACATATACAAAGGGGCCAGATCAGTACAGTTTCAATTAAAAAAGAGAAAACATGCTGGTGGGAAAACAAGGACATTTCTTTTCAAGTTGTAATAGCAGGATGATTGTAAAGAGACTGGATTTTGAAGAAGAGATGAATAAAGACTGAAAATCAACCATCTTGATGAAGTAAAGCCCAAAGAAGCAATCTTAAAGCCTAAATAATAAGGTTCTCCAATGTTTAAATGCAGCCAAGAAACCAAGCCCTCCATAATTTACACAGTATGCCAGACATGGGCCTCAGTAATTAAACACTAACTTAACTCCAAGCATGTGGTTGGGTGATGCCAGCTCCTCACCAGCTTCATTGCCCTTCTCTGGACACACTACAGCATCTCAGTATCTTTCTTGTAGCAAGAGCCCCAAAGCTGGACCCTGTGTTCAAGGTGTGGCCTCACCAGTGCTGCATACAGGGGGAATATAGCAGTCACTCCTTTTTATCACTGGAGCAGTGGTTGGAGGAGTCAACTCTCAAGACAGCAAAGAGCGTTTCTGACAATCCACCAAGTGAAAAATTTGGATCTCAGCTCAGAAGGAGCTGTTTTGTTTTGTTCAATCCAACTTCTATGTACATCCAAGTACAACAGTGTGTAAAATCATATTTTTGTTCCTCTGTTTCAAATCCTGGAATTTAAGAACAAAAAGCATCAGGTCATAAAAAGCAACCAGGAAATAAATGGCTCATCTCAGAGGCACCAGCTCTGCACAGAATACCCTCACTGCTCACCTAACATCAGTCAGCATGTGAATTAGATTAAGCTTTAATTACAGGTGGGTCTGGCCACAGGTTTTCACCTGAAGAGGGATTTGTGCAAGAACACCACAATGGTGCCTAAAAAATACAAGTCAGGATGCTACATGCTCCAGGAGAGCCAAAAGCTGTTTGGTGACCTGCTTGGATTTATGTGCATGAGCCTGCAGGTTTGGCACATCATGCATGGTGAGGCAAAGTTCACCCACCAGAGAAATCCAGACCCAGCTCTGTCCCTGCTGCACGTCCCCAAGCCCAAGGAGAGGAGTTGCACAAGGAAGTATGAACATCTCTCCTCTTTGGGTAAGCTAACAAACAGGAACCCTGAAGAGCTGGGTATGCAAATTGAATGTGGGGGCCTCCCTGCTGGTTTTGCTGTAGGGACCAAATGTCTTCCTGCTTCGAAAAGCCCTTACCAGATGTGAACATAGAGTTTGAAAAACAAATAATCACAGAGTGACAGAATGGTAAGGGTTGAAAGGGACCTCTGAAGACCATCCAGTCCAATCCCCTGTTAGAGCAAGCTCACGCAGGAACACGTCCAGGCAGGTTTTGAATGCCTCCAGAGACGGAGGCTCCACAGCCTCTCTGGGCAGCCTATTCTAAACCACCATGGTTATACATTATGGTTTTGAATGCCTCCAGGGGAGACTCTACAACCTCTCTGGGCAGCCTGTTCCAAACCACCATGGTTATAATCATGACTGTTGCTGCTGGTTCTTATGGCTACAGCCCTGCTGCTGCCAGCCCTGTGCCAGAGAACACGGTCACCTCTCTCAAGCAGATGAGGGCTATCTCAAAAGCACACCACTGAGAAAACCCTGAGTCTGGGTGATAAGGAGCCCAACACAAGGGTGTGGGACCAGGCAGCCTAGGTAATACAGAGATGGAACTTGCTGTACATGGCAAGAACAAGCTGAGCCAGCCATGGCACTGCCAGGTGCTGAATGTACCCTCAAGTGCCCCACTGATGCCAAGACCTCGCTCCATGGAAAGGGATGGATTACCCATGCATGGACCCAACCATCTTTGTGGTGTCAAGTCAAAGCAGAATTACAGAATCATTAAGGTTGGAAAACACCTTTAAGATCACAAAGTCAAACCATAACCCAACTACCATGGCCACTAAATTATATCCTGGAGCACCACATCTAGATGCTTCAACACCTCCAGGGGTGGCGACTCCAGCACCTCCCTGGGCAGCCTGTTCCAATGTCTGACCACTCAGTAAACAAATTTTTCCTAATATTCAATGTAAACCTCCCCTGACACAACTTAAGCCCATATCCTCTCATCCTATCACTGATTACTTGGGAGAAGAAACCAACACCAGCCGCACTACAACCTCCTTTCAGGTAGCTGTAGAGAGCAGTAAGATCTCCCCTAAGCCTTCTCCCAGCTAAATAACCCCAGCTCCCTCAGCCACTCTCGTACAATATGTCCTTCAAACCCCTCACCAACCTCATTGCCCTTCTCTGGATATCCTCCAGGACCTCAATGTCTTTCCTATACTCTGGCAGCCAGAACCCAATCCAGCATTCAAGCTGTGGCCTCACCAGTAGGTGGTACCAAGATTTTTACTCACTTTGCCAAGCATCAGGCAGGAAAGTGCCTCTCTGTCTGCTGCAAGTCACACAGACAAACCTCCTCCAAAAAACAAGAGAAATCCATCTGACAAGCTGTTAAAGATCCTGAGTCTGGAGCAGCAGGTGGGCCAAGTCAGGAAACCTCCACGTATCTACACCACACAGTGTGAGAAAAGCACCCCATCAGATCCTCTTAAAATAGGAACCCAAAAGCAGCAGAACCAGGGGCAGGAGTTTCTGTGTCTGAATATTTGCTGTTTGAATACTGTCCCCCCCAAGCACAGCCCCATGTATGCAGCTTTCTTCCACTCCTCCAGTGAAAAGCTGCTCACATCAAGTAAAGAGATACTATTAGATAACTGAATTTTGCAGGAAGGCCTCACTACTTTTTTTTGCTGTGATAGAAATCTTAGTTTAGCAGCAGCATCCACTACCAGGAATCCTAGGCGACTAAAGAAACCTGGATCTGAAAGAGGATGCAGTTCCCATGTTTCTTAGTTTTGCTATTACAGGAAAATTCATCTCTTCCCCACCCCATATCCTTCCACCAGCAGGGTAAGAATGGCACAGGAACTCCTTCACTGCACATGTAAGGGATGGTTATTAATAAACTATTTGGGCTGGATGATCTCAAAGGTCTCTTCCAACCAGATATATTCTGCGCTTCGGCCAGAGCTCTGCAAACAACTTTGCTCTGGCAGCAAAACCATGCAAAGGAAAAAGGCAAGTAGAACAAAGCCCTACAATACTACACATTCTTCTTGCATTTCTTCTTACAAAAAGTTCCACTTCTGAGGCCAAAAAACTTGCTGCTGGAAAACATATTCTCGTGAGGAAGTATTCTGTGTTATCTCCTGTTTTTTTTTCAATGAAGCATTTTCAGTGGCAGGAGTCCACCAACAGCAACCTCACTGCCATCTGTGCCAACCTGCCAAAGCCCAGTTTGGATTGCCCCAGTACCTCCAATTATCCTTCTGTCCCAAGATTTGCACCCAATATCAATTTTTGTCATCTGCCTTCTGAATACAGTTGTCTTCTATTGAGGAACCTCAATATACATAAATCTGTGGGAGTCAATGAGATGTATCCCAGAGTTCACAAGATGCTAAATTGTTCCTACAAAAAACAGTTAGCAGACCCTATACACCAAAAGAGGATCTAGGTTCAAAAAACAATGCCAGGATTGGGTCTTTTCCGTCTGGAAAACAGAAGACTGAGGGGGAATCTCATCAATGCTTATAAATACTTACAGGGTGGGTGTCAGGAGGATGGGGCCAGGCTGTTTTCAGTGGTGCCCAGTGACAGGACAAGGAGTAATGAGCACAAACTTGAAAATATGTTAGATGGAACTTCTTGAGAAGGAACATCTTCAGTGTAAGGCTGATGGAGCACTGGAGCAGGCTGCCCAGAGAGGTGGTGGAGTCGCCATCTCTGGAGACATTCAAAAGCTGCCTGGATGTGTTCCTGTGTAACCTTCTTTAGGTGGACCCACCTTGGCACAGGGGCTTGGACTCAATGGCCTCCAGAGGTCCCTTCCAACCCCTACCATTCTGTGATTCACTACTTCCCTTTTCTGAGGCTATCCTAGACTTAAGAGCTAGCCATGCAGCTATGACACCCACTGGTTAGCCTGAGGACGTGCTGTTGGTGTGACTGCAGCTGTTCCCACAGCCAATTCTTACTCTATTTATATCATCACAAAGATGGCACCTCCCCCTCCTCTCCTAACTTGAGTTTTGCTCTCTTTTCACTTTGGGATTTCAGAGACAAGCCTTCATGGCCACTGCTTTTAGGTGACTCACTGGGAAGACCAAGGCTTTAAGAAACAAGTGCAAGCAAAACAAATGGTGCCCAAGTGAGGATCACTGCATGAGTGCTCCCAACTCCATAGTCCACCTTGGTTATCTGCTCTGCAGCCTAGTCAGAAAAACAGGACTGACACCAAAGCTCATGCCTGCATGCCCTCTGGCTCCAAAGGTGCTCAGAGCCAATGTGCAGGCTTGCCAATGGCACTATGGATACTCCCTTTGGCCACACATCTGGTAACCTCTGGCACAGACAGGAGCAATGTGGAACAATACAATTTAAACTACTTTTGCAGACTTGCCTGGCAGCTTGAGAAACCCTGACCCTACTGCTCAGGGCAAGCACCCAGACTTCTGCATACTCTTCCTATAACAAACAGATGATGCTACTACCTTCTTCCCTTCCCAGACTGTTACAGCTAGAGCTGGATTAAGGACAGAATTCCCTTCCCAAAGTCAATTCTGCAGTTTCAAAACATGTTTTCATCCCATAACTGGGCAAAGAAAACCTGTTCCAGACTAACAAAAAACAAAACCCAAACCAAAACAAAACCCCACAAAAAACATTGTAAAGTACTTTGTTGAAATGTTCCTCTCTACTGAAGTCTTCTGTATAAAATCACAGCAAAACACTGACCTCACTGAAATGCAATGCCAGGATCACCCACTACTGGAAATTCTGACAGGATCAATAGGTTCCTGTGGAACTGTTTAATTTTGGTTGAATCAGCAAATATAAATCAGAGCTAAACCAAAACTCTGACCTTATCAAAACACACACTCTCCTGACAATTGCCCATCAAAAGTGTTAACAAATCAATAGATTCTTGCAAAACTCCTGATCCTGCTGTTTCAACTGCTTTCCCACAGGTGGGCTGTGTTAGCTGCTGGCTGGAATCTCCTTGTCGCCATCACTCTCCTCACCACTTTCTCCCTTCTTAGATCCCCCTTACAGTGAGCCAAGCTGGCTCTCCACAATGTCACCGACCCAGGTCGGCACTGAGCCCTGCAGCCCACCATGTATCACATCTAGCCTCTTCCTCCACTCACTACCACTTCACAGCCAAGATGGCAAGAGCTCTTCATCCTCTTGCTTGGCCTTCTCCACCAAACAAACCTGTAAGGAACAAACCCCCAAATTCTGCAGTTTTTTTCCCTCTCTCACATCATCTGCTGGCACTCAGTGGTCACCAATTTGATATACGAGAGCTGGAGGTATTCACAAGGTCCAGCTTCAGCTAAGACCGTGTGAAGAGAGTGCTCAAGAGCCTGAACTGGGTGCTCTGGAGGAGCCTGTCTTTCTTCATTGGATACAGGAGAGAGTTAAGGAAATCTGAGGTCCCCACTTTTGAGTTCAGAACACACCCCACTTACAGCCATTGCTTTGTAAGTCATCAGCCTTGCAGAAGCACCTAAAGACCTCTTTCTGGGCCCTAACGCCGAGTTGCAGCCTCTCCCTATGCTTAGCCGTGCCCATCTTTTGGGGAGCTTCAAAGAACTGCCTACATGATTGAGCTGAGATAAGCCATCAGCATCACTGCTGTGGGGCCCAAAGACACCCTCAGGACAGCTTTGCTATTCTTACAACATCTCCTGAAGCAGAGGACATTGTGCTTAAACCCTGGCCAGGCAGTTTGCCTCCTGCACTTTCCAGAAGGGAAACCAGGAGGTTGCTCCAGCACCTCCAGTCAGAAGAAGGCAGAAAAACAGACCTGGAGGTTAATGGCCAATGGACAAAACAGAAAAATGAGACAGCATTCTGGTTTACCAGCAAGTCATCGTTCATTTGCTACCAAAGCCCAAAATAAATGTGGTGGTTTTTTTTTTCCAGAGGCTGTGTCTGCATGTTTGTGTGGGAGCTTCAGACCTGGAAACAGAAAACCCCAACCAAGAATCAAGCTTGCCTCAGACACTGCTGTGACAATGGAAAGAGACATCTTTGGTCATTAACCAATGCACTTCCCAAAAGCAGAAGAGGTCTGCATCCTGGGAATGGACACCCCATGTCATCCCTGCAGATGCCATGGTAATACTGACTCACAAGCTGTGATTTTCCTCCTCACTGCTTCTTCCTTGGGCCATGTTTTACATCTGCTTTAGTGCTGTAGGATGACTTTACCCATTTGTGCCTTGTTTTTGCCTTTTATCTGACACAGCCAGTATCAAGACACACTGGAAAACCAAATCTTGTGTCCAACAGAAAGTTTCATGGCCAAAAGAGAGAAAAGGAAAAGCAAAGAGTAGGATGTTGTGAGACCTGCCTGCACAAAAGGCCAACTGTTTCAGCTTCTATGGAGTCAAGGTCTCATTAGCTGGTACCTTCCACCACAGCAGGGACCAAGATCAATGCTCAAACCAGAATGCTCACGCTTTCAAATAACAGTCCCCATATATTTTTATGTATCAAATAAAAAACCAGAGGGACTCCAGCCTGGGGACTATCAGGGATTTGTACTAAGATTAGGAGTTCCAGTGCTGGCCATGTCCAAATCTATCTTTTCTGGACTGGATTTTGCTATCACTGCTGTGACAATGGGACTGCCCAATAACATTGGCTGCAACAGCTCCTCCAAGAAAAAGCTGAATTCACAGCCCCAGTACATGTACTGGGAAAAAGCCTCTGGCCTATCATTTCCCACAAGGAACCCATTCTGCAACCTGCGTGCTTTACCAAAGTCTCATCACTATCAGCATTGCTTTGGAGTTAAGGACTCGATCCCACCACTTTATAACCTCTTTGAAGACAAACTCCCCACATGCAAATACAGACAAGAGCAAGCAGCAGTTTTCTGCTCCCAGCTTCACTGATGTCACCCACAGCCTGAAGTTCACTGGAGCATCCTTGCTGTTTCTCGGCTACATCCTACTCCCTGCTGCATGGCAACACAGAAATGAAACACCAGCCAGGATGCACCCAGGACAGCCACAGCTAGAGTCACCTTCCCGATGAACCTGGTTCTGCTAACTCTTTTTTTTACTTCACCCATCTAGGTTTCCATTCAACTCCATGTCACAGAATTACAGCATGGTAGAGGTTGGAAGAGACCTCTGAAGATCACCTAGTCTAACCCTCCTGCTAAACTAGGTTTGCTTAGATCAGGTTGGACAGGAACATGTCCAGATGGGTTTTGAAAGTCTCAAGAGAAAGAGACTCCACAACCTCTCTGGGCAGCCTGGTTCAGTGCTCTGCCACCCTCAGAGTAAAGAAGTTTTTCCTTATGTTTAAGTGAAACCTGTACTCTAGTTTGTGCCCACTGCCTCTTGTCCTACCACTCACTGGGCACCACTGAAAAAAGCCAAGCCCAGCCCATCATCTTGACCTCAACCCTGAAGATACTGACAAGCATTGAGAAGATCCCCACTCAGTCTGCTCTTCTGCAGGCTAAAGAGCTCCACGTCTCTCAGTCTCTCCTTATAGAAAGATCCTCCAGTCACCTTCAGACAGCCCACCTACTCCCACTGCTGTGTTATAACTTAACATGCCCTGTGAGGAACTGCAGCTCCTTGAGAGAAGTCCTTAATTGTTGGTCCTCAGGAGGTGGGCTGAGGATACAAAGTATGTGGTTGTCAACAGAACAATTACTTTTATGTCCAAGGGGAACATATTTCTCCCTGGGAGTGAAAAGGACGTTAATGTGGACTCATAAAAGCAGTTTTGGTGCTATTTTTTTTCCCTCCTAGAAACTATTCTTATCTTTGTTGCCACCTTCATTTGCTGAGACACAGTGAAAATGCTTCTCAGGTGCAAAACTGAACTCACAACTGCACAAACATGTCACGTGTCCCACCCCACCCCCCTCACCCAGGTTTTTAATTACCAAGACAAGTGGCAAGCACGACTCTCCAGCCACTTTGCTGGTACCTAGGTTACCTCCTCAGTTTCATCTTGGTAACAACCTCTACTATCTCCCAAACTGTTCACCTTCCAATGTGATCTTCCTATCACTCCCTCCACTATGGTCACTGGAAGAGACCCAGCTGCCACGTCCTCATTTTCCTTTATTCCACCACTCTTCCCAGGCACCTGTGATGCACCTCCCTGTGACTGCCCAAAATAACTCAGGTGTGGAAGCATGACAGGGCCAGACCAATGATAACAAAGCATACCAGGTGTTCACATCTGGGGTTATGCACCCAGATTCATCAACTGCAGTTGGAAGTCTGACACTCAAAAAGCTGGCTGGATTTTTGCTAGGCCTATGGATGTGTTCCCCTTCTGTTTAGGCCTGGAGAGATCTCAACAAGTTATGGGCTGAGAGACAAAAAAAGAAAAGGTGAAGCCTGCAAGCTTACAAGGAGGAAGAAGAATAAACCAAGAAGCCTATGATCTGGTTAGAAGTGGAAACTTTGCTTCCAGTTAGTTTTGCAGAATGCAAGTCTTCTCTTTGCAAGATGCAGGCGTGGCATGGGAAGTTTGTGAACACACAGGGTGTCCTCATGCCAGACTATGGTTAGGGTATATCCTCCATGGAAATACAGGGTTGCATTTCCATGCCTGCACCTACAGACTGGCCCTGTAAGGGGCAGACTGGTGTTCATGTGAGGAGACTGAGTGAAGGGTGGGGGGAATAAAAGCAAAAGGTGCGTGAGGAATGGGGAGAGCTGCCCTGCCTGCCTGCAGGAGACAGGTAAAGACAGGCAGCAGTTCAGAGGATGGAGCCAGGCAAGGCCACATCGAGCACCCAGGAACAGCTCTGCCTCCAGGCAGGACCTAAAACGGGCCCAGGCACTCAGAGCTCCCAGCAAGCCTCGACTCACCCTCACAGCCACCCAGCCAACATTTCAAATAAAGGGAGGAGAGGTAGAGCACTAGGCAGCCCTACACCTGACTCAGCTGCAGGCTCCAAGGCAGAAAGCAGCGCTTCAGGAGCAGCCAGGAAGAGAAAAAGGAGGAGGAGGAGAACCACCACAGAATGATTTTGGTTGGAAGAGAGATTTAAAACCGAGTCCAACCACTTCAGGCAGCACTGCCAGGTCACAACTAAACCATGGTCCTGAACACCACACGTACACGACTTTTAAACCCCTTCAGGAATGAAGGCTCCACCACTGCCCTGGGCAGTCTGTTCCCGGGCTTGACAACACTCAAGCGGAAATTTCCTCTTGTTCAACCTAAACCTCCCCTGGGGCAACTGAAGGCCGCTTCCTCTTGCCCCATGGCTTGTTCCTTGGGAGAAGAGACCGATGAAGGAGAAGGAAGATGATGAGAAGATGGAGGAGGGTGATGAGAAGATGAAGAAGGTGTAAAAGAAGGGGGGGAAGTTGGAAGGGGGATGGCCCCCGGGCGCCAGCTGCAGCGTGCAACATCGCCGGGTCTGTCATCATCCTTAGGCGGCGGCAAGGAGGGCGGGACTAAGGAGGAGGCGAACGGGGTGGGGGAGCGGAGTGGCCTCACCTGACGAGGTCGAGGAAGGAGTCCACGGTCTCCTTGCTGGTGGGCACGGCGCCGGGAAGCCCCAAGCCAGGGGCGTTGAGAGCAGAAGCTCCGGCGCCGGGCCGAACGATGAAGCCGAGGGCGACGGCGAGGCCGGAGGCCAGCAACGTGGTGCCAAGGAAATAAGCGATGGCGATGCCGCCGAGACGGCCGAGCGAGCGGGTGTCCAGGCTGGCGGCTCCCGACACCAGGCTGCACACCACCAGCGGCAGGATCACCATCCGCAGCATCCGCAGCAGCAGCTCCCCGGGAAAGGCCAGATAGGTCACCTGCGCCGGGCCCAGAGCCGCGCCGCGCACGGCGGCGCCCAGCGCCACGCCGGCCACCACCCCCGAAACCGTCAGCAGCACCAGCGCGTTGCGCCGCAGGAAGCCCCGGCAGCCCCGCAGCCGCCCGCCGCCGCCCCGCTCCGCCGCCGGGCCCTCGGCGTGGCCGTTGCGGCCGCCGCCCGCCTTCTCCCCATCCGCCGCCTCCATGCTGCCCGCCTCGACTAGCGGCCGCACGCTTCCCGCTACGAAGCCGCCTGCGTGCCGCTGGCGCCCGCCGCGCGACTGGCGAGCCCTGCCCGCCGCCGCCGCCCCCGCCCCGCCCCGGGGGAAGGGCCCGGCCCGGCCCGCCCTGCCCCGGCCCGGCCCGCCCTGCCCCGGCCCTGCCCCGAGCCTACCCCGGCTCCGCCGCCAAGCGCGCCGAGTGCCGGTGTAGGTTGAGCTCCATGGCTGCTGTCGGGGGTCGCACGTCCCATTCGCGCCCCTGCCGGGCCGCCCGCGCCCTACGCACAGGCCTCTCCCGTATCCACGGGCCGCGCACGGCCCCGCCGTGCCCTCGTGGTGAATGCGTGTCCCCGCAGCGTCCCCTGATGTGTCACAGAGCTGACACATGTCCCCCCCGTGGTCTCCTCACTGTCCCGCTCACTCCCTCCCAGCGTCCCCATGGCTCACACACCTCTCCCACCGTGTCCCCGAGGTGACACACGTTCCCTCAGTGATGTCCACGGTATTCTCAGTGTCGTCATCAGTCGTCCCTGTGGCTCACAGACACCCTCCTTGTGTCCTCAGTGTCCCCATAGTTCACACACACCTCCTCAGTGCTCCTCTCCTCTCCCTTAGAGAGGCAGGAGCCATTCTCTGCACCAGGACAGGTTGTGGCTGTGTCCCTTGTCCCCACAGTGAAAGCTGTCCAACAGGCCCGCGGGCTAGTCAGAGGCAGGGTACACAGTCTGGCGCATCCTTCCCTGAAGAACCTGGCTGAACCTATATCTGATCACACAAACAGCTTCTCTAGGGACAAGTAAAGGCCACCTGAGGCTTTCAAATCGGCAAGGGTCTTAAAAGTATCAGTGCTGTCATGTTTGCTCACAGAGCCAGCTGCAGGAGCTTCAGCTGATGTTGGGATTTTAGGAGGGGCTTGATTTCAGTTTGCTGCCTTGCCATCAGCAAAGCACAGCCTAGCAGAAAATGTGCTGTGAAAACAACCAGCTGTGCATGCAGGTTTTGAAGAGACTGACAGGGCATGATAAGGCAATAATCCCTGTTTAATAAGAATCTATTCTGTTTTCCAGCCTCATGAATAGACCCAAGCTTCCCTACATCATGGATGGAGCTCCTAGGGAACTGTTTCCTAAACAGGTAATTACGCTACCAGTGAACGACCAACCACATCTACCCCACCCACCACCTCTAAGCTCAGTGAGTTGAAGCTTGCTCTTACACCAAAATTTGATTCAAGATGCCAGGCATCTTGATTTTTCTTGATAACTTTCCTTTTGAGGAACACTTGGTTTGTGAAAGTCTGGGCACGAGTGTTCTGCCACATTAGGGTAAGCAGAGAAAGGAAACAGAGAATAAATTAATAAGGAAAGCAAGTATCTGCAGACACTTTCCAAGATGTTAAATTCCACCACCCTCAAAAGACCTTACATGGGTCTTTTAAATTGATTTTGAATACGTTTCACAAATAGGTCTGTGAATAGTAAACAATTAACCCTCCAAAATAATTGTTTCTTTCCACATCAGAAGCACTTCTAACATGGATTTTTAATTAATATTCCTTGTGAAAATGTTATGCTTCTTTTTTCCCTGGTTCACCTTTTTTCTATTTCCATCTAGCCATGAAAAGGAAAAAAGAAAAGAGGAAAATTAATAACAACTTCAAATTATAAAACAAATGCAAAAACCAAGAGGACTTTGTTCTCTTGTTTCAGTTGAGAAAAGATTCAAAAACCCAAACCATGAGCAGAAAGGCTGTTTCCAAATGCAAACTGAAAAGCAAGGGGAGAAATTCAGAACTTACTAAATTGGAAAACTCCACCAGATGAACCAGTAGTAGACTGCTTCTTCCCTGGAGGATCTCCCCATATCCTTGCAGGGTTTACTTTGCTCAGAGCAGTGCCATGGAATCAGCCAGGTGACCTGCAGGAACACACCTCCAAAATTATAGATCCCACTGTGTGTTTTTTCACCTAAGACTAGAAGGTGGTAGTCAGCCCTTGATGTAATGATGCTTCTGTCAAACTTCCTGGTCAATGACACCACGAGAATTCAGATTCTCAATTTCCCCTCCCTCCACCCCTTTTTTTTCCTCCATCTTGACTTTAAACACTGACCCTTCTTCTCCTAACATATCCTTCTTCCTAACATTCCCTTCATCTCCTAGTGTATCTTCAGATGACAAGGCTATTGCAAAGCATGGAAGCCTCTCACTATACAAATGGATCTTGTCCCAAAGACATCCTAGGCAAAGCTAACTGTTTCTCTATACCCTGAGAAAATTCATGGATGGCTGCAATGATTAACTCTAAAGCCCAATGACTTATTCAATGGTAATTGTTGACTGATCCATTTTGTCATGTTTTCATTTCAGCACTTGCAGATCTTGGGAGCTTTCCAGTGAGTGAGGCTGTATGTTTCCAATGTCCAGCCTTGCTGGTGCTGCTAAATTAGGGGAGTTGAATTTCCCTATAGTGACTTAAAAAAGTGTTTTTCTCTTTCATAGCTTTCACCTGCACAGGGCTAGAGTGCTTCCTGTCCTGTGCACTCCAAAAATCAGCAGAGGGATCAGAAACAGGCAACAAGTAATATAAAAAAAAATAACTTAAAGAGAGCCATCCTCTCTCCCCCATCCCATACAAAAACCCCAAACCAGAATCCAAAACCATCCAGTTCCTTTTAAATCTTTTTTTTTAGTTCCTTTTATTTTCAATGAGGAGACAGCCAACATAGTTTTCACCACTGGCCCAGGAAGGAAGAGGTTCTGCTGATTTCTAGGCAAATTCTGACTGATAAAACTTTCTTATGGTGGGTGTTTGAAATTCCAGCCTCAGTGAAGGGAATTAAAAAATCTCAACAGCTGTAAGAGACTCAGGTTCTTCTCCTCTGTGCTTCAGCACCAAGCAAGCCGTGTACAGGACTTGTTTTGAAGCGTTTCCCTCAGAAAATGTGCTGTGTTGTTGAGGGAAGTTGATATTGAAACCTCTCTGAGAAAAGAAAGGCTTACAAATATTTTTTCCTACTGCTCATCCACTCCAATTGTTAACCTTTACCACAGTCTTGTGAGGTGGATACATAGGATGAAAGCTATGTAATCTGGCTGTCACCTCCTAGAAATCACAGAATGTTAGGGATTGGAAGTGATCTCGAAAGATCATCCAGTCCAAGCCCCCTGCCAGAGCAGGATCATCTAGAGTAGGTCACACAGGAAGATGTCCAGGTGGGTTTTGAACGTCTCAAAGGAGACTCCACAACCTCTCTGTGCAGCCTGTTCCAGCATGCTGTCACACTCACAGTAAAAAAGTTTTTCCATATGTTCACGTGGAACCTTCTATGCTCCAGCTTGCACCCATTGCCCCTTGTCCTGTCACTGGACATCACTGAGCAGAGCCTGGCTCTGACACTGCCCTTCACATACTTACAAAGACTAACGAAGCCACCTGTTCTCCAAACTGTAATGTCTAATTCTTGTTTTTTCCATAGTCGGTGGAGACATGGGAAAGGTCATCTCCTTCGAAAAGACGTGTCTAAGGCAGGGAAGATGATAGCCACATGAAAGTATCTACAGTACTCCTCTCAGCACAGAGAAGACCTAGCCCAGTGGTTTAGGATCCTGAGGTTTCAGGTAATTGCTGTTGTGTGACTACAACCCGTCCCCATCCCTATCCCCATTCCCATCCCTGACTTACAGTGCAGGTCTCACCGAATCCAGATGTACGAGATGACCACAGAAGATCATTAGTTCTCTCCCTCTGTGAATCCTGCGTATATTACACTCCCACAACGTTACTGTTACAGGGTGCCCCAAGCCCCCCTTCCCCCACCTCCATCAGCGAAGGTTTGAACGGGGGAAGACAAAGGCGCAAAATTGCCTTGCAAAGTGTGAAATTGCCTTGCCGCCCCGCCGGGGCAGGTGAAAGGCACCCCTTCTTCCCGCCAGGGCGGAGGTCCCTCACCGGGACCCGCGGGGGAAGCCCGCCCTGGGACGTGGAGCTGTGATTGGCTGGGCTCTTCGCGCCCTGCGTACCCCGCGCTGGACACATCGTCTAGGACGGTCTGAACAAAGTGACCGCGAAGCGGTCGGGGCTTGCTCAGTTTTGGCGCTCTCATTTTGGGCTCGCTCTTCTCTCGCTCTGGGTTTGTGGCGAAATTGGATGAACCAGCGCTCGGACCTGTCTTGTTCCCGGACCTGCCTACCCTGGCGTCCTGCTCCTTGCCTGCCGCTGGAGTGATGCCGCCTGTCATAAACCTGCGGCTTCCCTTGTTCTGCTCAGACAGTGCTGCTGCAGGAATCTTCCCTCATGGCAGCCCTGTCTGCGGACACTCGGATTCTGGCGGGTCCCTTTTCCTTTTGACTTGTGCCGCCTTACCCACGAATCGGATTATAAAACCTGTAGTTCTGGAGCCTGCCACCGAAGAAGGACTTAGAGACCATCTCCAAGTCCCTGCTCCGTCCCAGTGAGTACAACCTGGCGTTCTCATTGGCTTTCTCTGAGGTCCTGGCTTTGCCTCTGGTTTTATAACTGGGGTGAAGCTATTTCGTGGCTTAGACTTTTCCATTTTCTGAATTCTCTAAATTGTACTAAAGTTACCCCATGGTAGAATTCGCAACTGAATAGAACCTGTAATCAATTTAATCAGTTTTGAACATAGCTTTGGGGAGGGGTTTCTGGGAAAAATAAAGATAACTGTACTTCTATCATCCCCGCCTCGCTGATTCAGTCCGAATCAAAGCAGTTACAAACCCAGGTTCCTCAGAGGAGATGTAGGTGTTAGCAGGTACAGAGCACAAGCATAACAGACCATATGTAACAAATACCTCTGAAAGAGCAAAGCCCATGAAATAAAGTAGTAATTGCTACACCCTTAGCTTTTGATCATCTTGTAAGGGCAATGCATCCATCTGTTGGGTGTTCATTGCATTGCTCTTAGAGTCACATCAATGTGTATTACGTTGCTGCCACACAAGTGCTCCAGTGACGTTGTTTTCAGAGGATGGGAAAGGCCAGAAGGAACAGTAGAGAAGGCTGTCCATATCTCAGGAAGGCCAACAAAACGTCTGAAATCAATCAGAATGAGTTTCTTTGCTAAAGCAGGAGAGGAAGGCTTCCAAAGAGCTGTTTGCAGCTCATTCAGGCTCACAGGTCATACATGCCCCCTTGCCACAGGTGACATTAGCCCTTAGGCCACCACGTTTCCTACAAAACCACAGCTGTGGGAAGCAGGACTACAGGGAGCTCTCATCTCCACTACCTTCTGTCTTCCTGCTGCTATCTCCCTATTTGTAAGACTGGCAAGGTTATCTGCAGCTTTCAGGATCTTCCTTGGTACAGGCTGCTGTTGACCCTCTGCTCTTGAGAGACCTAACAGAAACTTCTGTAGGCTTAGAAAGATATCACCCCTCAGCCCATCTGCCATGACTGCTTTGATTTTAAGTAAAGACTGGCACCTAAAAGCATGGTGGGAGAAGGAGGAGTAAGATGAAAGGGAAGAAGGCAGGAAGGGATTGGGGTTTAGATATGTGTTTCTCAAGAGAAGCTTCAATGAAGATGCTCCCAAACATCGTAATCTCCATGTTCTCAGCAGCCTGCAGTGTCCCAAGGGGCCGTGTGACAGGATGGCCTTTAATTGAGGGGAATACATGAAAAGCATGCGGGAGAGAACTTGTTTTCCACCATGGAAAGTGAAGTATTCAGAAGAGCCACAGCATGCTGGCTGAGGCAGGAAGGCCTAGAGCACTTTCTTGGTATGCAGACTTTAGCTTGGCAAGACTTTGTTGGGCCTGGGGTGCCAAGCAATTTGGACAGACTCCAGCTGCATTGCAGAAATGGTCCCTGCCTGCATCTAGGATAAACTTCATAGTGTGCTCCTCAGCTCTTCCTGGTGCCACTGACCTGCTCAGCCCATTGCAAGATGGGTGCAGGACCAGCCACTCACATGCAACCACTGGGACTTACTGGAATGAGCCTGGTTTCATGATATCTGAAACCATAGAAACGAAACCCCTTGGCCTTCAGCGATGCCAGATCCCAAGAATATTGCTCAGGTCCTGCTGCATTTAGGTTCCTGGCTATCAACCAAAACAATCCAGTTCCAAACATAATCCTGCCACAGTGTCACACACAGCCTCATCATGTCTCCAGGGCAGGTGAATTCTCACACCCGATCAAAAAAATTCTGAGGATGAGGAAAAAAGGTCTTTTGAGTGCATTTTCTAAGAGCACAGGCAGGCAAGGAATTTTGCAAATACCTCCAGTTTGCCCAAATTCTGACAAAATATAAACTGTGCAGACAGGGATGGTTGACCCAGGGTAAATATTTAACTTTCTCCTCCAAAGGCACATGCAGTTTTACCAGAAAGAAGATGAAAAATATAAAATAATACCCCTCCAAACACCTTGTTTATGCTAAAGCTCCTTTGAGTGATTCTGGAAGCAAAGCTGAACTGAGACAGGATTCAGTTTAGAACTGGGTGTGTTACCTCCTTTTCCAAAGCTATAGTAATATGCGAGTATGAAGAAAAACAAATTGGTACATGCTGGAAAAGAAGGGCCCTGCCTCTCTTCCCAGGAATAATGGCTTTTTCTTCTTTGTAGAGTCTTCCTGAGAAGTTTTTTTCCTTTGAGGGTAAAGCAGGGGGGGGAAGTTTAAAAAAAAAAGGGGGGGGTGGGGAGGGAAGAGTCTAGATATTCGAGATCTTGGACCTGTGACATTCTGTCCTAGCAGGGGACATTGCCTCTAGCTGGTGGGAAACATGCAGGGTCAGGCTTTTCAAAACAAGCTGGGCTGATCTGAAAACAAGCTGTGTGATCTCCTCCCATGGTGAAGCTTTGCTACCTAGGAAGCAAGGGAAATGATCAGAGGATTTCATTGATGGGAAACATGACTGAAGACCTTGCAAATATTCCAAGTATAAATGTCTACCGATTTCTTCCAGCGGCTGTGGGTTGATGAAGTGCCTCATTGGTGCAGAAGGATCTGCCTGGCATTAAAGGATTACTACACAAGCAGAGCATGCCTTGGTTTACATCAGCTGTATGGAATATGATCTAAAAAGCTACATTAGGGAGAGAAAAATGCCTGAGCAGTTGCTGAATTGGTTGTGATTCTGTGGCTGGAAGCTGCAAGGGGAATCTTGGTCCTTAACCAACACTGAGACACATCTCCCAGTACACATTCCAATGTGCAATGTTTTAGAAGTCAGGCTAAAACTTACCTTGTGTGTACTGTTGTCCCAACTCTTTGTGTGAAGTAGCTGTCCTGAGATTGCAGCAAGGTGTGTAGATTTTGTCTTTAATTCTGCAAAGATACATGCAAGTATGTGAAAATGTGGGCAAGTCACTTAGACATAAAGAAAATTGTAAACATGTACTCAGTGCTTCCCTGAGCCACAAAATAAATTACTTAAATAAATAATAAGAGAAAGGGAAACACAGAAACTCAGTAATGAGATTGCAGGTTAGTATGAAAAGAACCTTGGGAAGTCACAGCACTGTGTTGCATTGCCACTCTCGCCCTCTTCTCACAGTTTCAGGTGCATTTCTTAGCCAGACTTGGCAAGGTACGTAGGTAAGTAATGTTTTTCTGGGAGTTATGCTTCTCATTGATCTCAAAGCCTTTGAGAATCACAGAATACTTCAGGTTGGAAGGGACTTTCAAAGGTCACCTTGTTCAGCCCTGCTGCAGCAAGCAGGGACATCAACTAGAGCAGGTTGCTCTGAGCCCCCCCCAAGCTTGACCTTGAATGTCTCCAGGAATGGGGCCTCCACCACCTCTCTGGGCAACCTGTTCCTGTATCTCACCACTCTCATTGTAAAGAACTTCCTCAGACGTGTAAACCCAGGCTTGCTAAGGAGCTTTAGGAAAAATAAACAGGCAAAACCGTCCTCCACTTCTTTCTCACAGGCCACTTCTTATCACAGAATTGTTTCAGTTGGAAAAGACCTCTAAGATCAAGTCCAACTATCAACCTAATACTACCATGGCCTTTAAACCATGTCCCAAAGCACCACATTTGTCTGTCTTTTAAATAACTCCAGGGATGGCGACTCTTACTACCTCTCTGGGCAGCCTGTGTTAATGCCTGACCACCACAAGTTTTCCTAATATCCAACCTAAAGCTCCCCTGACACAATTTCAGGCCATTTCCTCTTGTTCTATCACCTGATACAAGGGAGAGAAGACTCACCTCTACCTTACTCCAAACTCCTTTCAGGGAGTTGTAGAGAGCAACGAGGTCTCTCCTCAGCCTCCTCTTCTTCACACTGAACAACCCCAGTTCCCTCAGCTGCTCCCCATAAGCCCTGTTCTCTGGACCCTTCCCTAGCTTTGTTGCCCTTCTCAGAGGGGCAGTAGTGGCTCTGTTAGTGGCAGAGGATACACTGAGCAGAGCCACTGCATCTTTCTGGTGGATAAGGAGGCAGCAGAGTAGGCAGCTGGAGCAGGCTGAAAGCTTTTTCTGAGTGCCACAGGAAAAGAAACCATTATGAGACCAAGCTGAAAGCCCATTCATTGCTAAGGAAAGGGCTACTGAAGAATGTGGGATGCATGCCGAAAACCACCAGCCAGAGCAACAGGAAGATTATTAAAGCCCTTTGCAAAGACCCCCGTCCCCTTCCTTTGGCAGTGGCCATTCTGGACATGGAGCCATTTCAGACCTACCCATTGAAATCCTGTAAATAGCTGTCTGCAGGGAGGGAGAAGCTGGGTGCCAGCTAAGGGGGTTTCTTCGTGTGGGAACTGTAGGTAAAACGCCCATAAAGACAGCCAAATGCAGTTAGGAAGGGAGGCAAATGCACATCCTGGAGAAGCTATCCCTGAATTATTGGATTTGAACTCCTAAAGGAAGCAAATGTGGCTGGTTTAAGTTGTGCTCCTCAGCAAGGAGCTGTGTTGACCTTCTCCATGCTGGCCACGTCTGTGCTCACAGGAGGCTATGGCTAGGGAATCTTTGTCATATTCATATGGAAATATTTTGTCCTGAGTCAGAAGCTTCATGTTTTGACAGACAAGAGAGATGTCTCCTGCTTTCTGTCTCCCAGCTTCCATCTTCCTTTCCCACCTGCTTTTCCATTTCTTTCCCTTTTCCCACCTCAGATTCTTATCTCCTCAAAGCTGTTTGTGAGGATTGCCTGTGAGACAGACCCTAGCCAAAGGATATCCTTCCAAGGACCAAAGCCCCCAAGAAATGCTTCCTACAAGCCAGACAATCCCCTTTGCTCTCCAGAGTGATGCTCATCCTGTGGCTCTGGACTGAGATTGCTGTGTCCATAACTATGTCTTATTAGGATTCAATGCATTCCCTACCCACAGGGCACAACCCAGTATTGGCAGGTGCTGTAAAGACATGGCAGGGAAGAGTCCTGCCATCAAGAGAAGCTGCTTGCCCACAGTTACCCAGTATGTCCAGCTCTTTAATCTGCCTTTCCCCATGCTGTTCCCTCCCTGGCAGGGACCCAACACGAAGGAGGCAGTACCCTCATGGGGTTGTGATGGGCTACAGGCTACTCTTGGCTGCAAGGAGACCCAAACATTCCTGCTTTCATACCCAAGGGTTTAAAAGTCATGAGTCTGGTCTCTCCAAAATCATGTGGCTTTATGGTTCTTCGTTTGCCTTTGGATATGGAGCCCTTGGGTCAGATCTTTGAGCTTTTTTCCCCAAACCCCACAGTATCTATCCTGCCCTTTGGTTAGGAAACACAGAATATCTTCCTTGTCTACTCATTCACACATATTCATTGACGTCTTTGAGCCCCCTAACTCTCTGTCCACCTGCATTAAATTTGGCCAGTGGGTTCGAGCTGTGAGGGAATCAGCAGGCAGGCATGCACATATCCACACACAGCACCATGAAACACACCTTGTCTCCTTAGAAAACAAGCCAGAAGTAGAGATGCAAAAGATTACTGCTATTCTTTTAAAGGTTTAAACCAAATCTTTTTGGAGTGGATTAGAGGAAAGACACAGAAACACTTAATGCTTTGGAAAAAAACCCAACTGTGCAGGGACTGGACCAGGAGTCTCTCTGGTAAGAAGAAAGCACATTCAATCACCAAGCTCAGCTGAAGCAAAACCATAGAAAACAAACTGCCTGCACCAGGAAGTTGGGGAAAGGGCCAATCCTGGGAAAGAGGGGGAGAAAAGAGCACAGAGAATTATTCAGTTCAAGTGAGAACAGAGCAGTATGTCTGAAGAACATAACAGGGAGGTGCGTGTTACAACCAGTCAGGATAAAAAGAATCAAAAAAGAAAGAAGGGGAGGCAAAGGCAGCTTAAGAAGTAATGACAGGGAAATCAGATTTTCAGGCAGAGCTCAGACATGTTGGCTACATGGAGCCTTGTGAGAGCTGCCCGATGCTTAATCTGAAAGGCATCCCAAATCCCACTAACAATATCCACTTCAAGCCAGCAGATGCACTGTCTCACCTAGACCCTTGGGGCACAGAAAAACACCAGTGTTTGGAGTTTGCCCTTCCCTGCATCTGTCCTGAACACTGACTTACCTGTGCTGGGGCCACAGCTGCCAGGGGAACACAAAAGGAGATGGTCAGCTGGGCTCGGATAACAAAAGGGTCTGAGATCTATCTGGAAAAGTCTTGTGACATTTTCTCCCTAGGAGAAATGCAGCTCAGACAGGAGGACAGGTCACTTTGATCTCTCTGGTTTCTCTCCCCAAAACTGGGTTCTTACTGATTCTCCAGCAGAGGACCATGCGTACTGCCAGCAGGAGCTCAGATGCCTTCAGTGCTGCAGAGCATTTATGCAAGTGGTGGCTGCATGGTACTCAGCCCCAGATGATCTGCTACTGAGCAGAAAGGAAGAGGAACAGCTCTGGTACCCAAGAATCTGTACAGTGATGAAGTATGGCCATGAGACCTGTGACCAGAGACAGTCTGTCCCTTGCTCCCAGCTGAAAACAGCCAGAGAAAGGATACAGAGCAAATTGTGAGATCCAACCTGAGCTGAATGGTTGAAGTTGATGGGAGCAGGAGGTCAGTGCAGTGGGTCTTAGAATGACAGAATTGTCCTGGTTGGAAAAGACCTCTCAGATCATCGAGACCAACCCTCAACCCAAGACTACCATGGCCATTAAAGCATGTCCCAAAGTGCCACGTCCATACGTTTTTTCAACACCTCCAGGGATGGTGACACCACCACCTCCCTGGGCAGCCCAGCCCAATTCCTGACCACTCTTGCAGCAAAGAAATTTTTAATAATTTCCAACCTAACCCTCCCCTGGCACAATTTCAGGCCATTTCCTCTCATTCTATCACCTGATACTAGGGAGATGGGACCAATCTCCACCTCAATGCAACCTCGTTGCAGGGAGTTGTGGAGGACAATTAGGTGTCCCCTCAGATTCCTCTTTGCTATGGTAAGATATTGCTGCCTCCTACGTCTGCTCAATCCAATGTGCAGCACAAGTGTCCAGGCA